>NW_026000026.1:51961887-52062098 GCF_001458135.2 Marmota marmota marmota | reverse complement strand
ACACACAAAAAAAACAAAGGGTGAATGTTCTCTCTGCTAAGTGGATGCTGATCCATAATCAGGGTGGTGGTGGTGGTGGTGGTGGTGGTGGTAAGAATGGAGGAACTTTGGATTGAGCAAAGGGGAGGCGGGGAGGAAAGGGGTCATGGGGTAAGTAAAATGGTGGAATGCGATGGACATCATTACCATAGGTACATGTATCACTGGAAAAATGGTGTGACTCTGGATCATGTACAACCAGAGAAATGAAAAGTTGTGCTCCATTTGTGTACAAGGAAATGAAATGCATTCGGCTGTCATATATAAAAATTAGAAAAAAAAATAAATAATAAAAAATGTTAAAAAATACATTTAAAAAATAGAGGTTTGCTTCAGCTCAAAATTCTGAAGTCCAAGAATATTGTTCCAGCACTGACTTCTGTTGAGAATTTCCTGGTGAATAGCATCATATGGTGGAATCATATGTGAGAGAGGTCATATAGTGAGAGAAGAAATGAGAGCCTCGTGGTTGGCGAGCCATGTTCACTATTTGATAACAATCTGCATTATGGGAATTAATCCACTCTTGAGAGAACTAATCCACCCCACAAGATCAGCATTAATCCCTTCATGAGGGTGGTCAAGACTCAATCACCTCCCACTAGGTCCTGCTTCTCAAAAGTCTGCCAACTTTCAATATTGTACATTGGAGACTGAGCTTCCGGCACATGAAACCTTGAGGAACACATCATATCTAAAACACACACACATTATCTTTCTGATTTCAGCATCCATATGTTTATTACTAACATATACAAATGAAATTGATTTTTCTATTTTTATCTTGTCTCCTATAACATTTCTGAATTTATTTATTGATTGTCTTTTTAAAGATTTCTTGAGATTTTTTACAAGGATACTCATGTTATTTGCAAATAAGGCCATTTTAATTTTTCTTTCAAATCTATATGCTTTTATTTCCTTTTCTGCCTTAATATACTGAGTAGAATTTCCAGTGCTGTGATGAGCAACATGGTGAAAGCAGGCACTCTTACCTTGTCCCCAATGTTAAGGGGGAATTATTCTGTGTGTGTGTGTGTGAGTGTGTGTGTGTGTGTGTGTGTGTGTGTGTGTGGTTAACCATTAAGTATGTTTGCTGCATTTTTAAAAATAGATGCCAATTTTCAAGTTGAGGAAGTTCCTCTAGATCTCTGTTTTCCTGATAGTTATTACAAATGTGTGTTAAATTTTGTCAAATGTTTTTCTTCATTAGTTGATATGACCATGCAGCTTTATCGTTAGTTTGATATCATGTTAGATTACATTGGTTGTCTTGCAAATTTTGGAGCTTCTTTGCATCTCTGGAATAAACCCTACTTGATCATAGTACATAATTATTTTATCCATTCATCATAATTCTGTAGTCATGAGAATGTTTGTCTGTAGTTTCCTTTGTTTTATATTGCCCTTGTCTGGTTTTGTTATCAGGACAATACTAGCTTCATACAATAAATCAAGAAGTGTTCAATCTTCTTATCTTCCAGAAGAGACTGTACATTTGGAGTCAATGATTCTTTTTTTTTCCTAGCCTTTTAAAAATATCTTGGATGCTTTTTGAAAATTTTTCTCTTTTGGGTGATATGAACACCTAACATGAAATTTACCCTTTTAATGGTATAATGGTATACCTTTTAAATGTATAATACTGTATTTTTTAACCACAAGAAAAATGTTTTAAAGTAAATCTTATGATTTTTTCATCTTTCTTTTAAGACTTTAGGTCTGTTGATTAGCAACTCCTCAATCTCCCATCCCCTGGCAACCACCATGCCACTCTCTGATTCTATAAATTTGACTATTTTAGATTATTATTCTCATAGAACTGGATCAGGCAGAAATTGCCCTTCTGTGACTGATTTAATCAACTTTTTTTTTGTAGGTTCAACCATGTAGTTGCAAATATTAGAGTTTCTTTCTTTCTTTCTTTTCTTTTCTTTCCCTTTCCTTTCTTTTCTTTTCCTTTTTTTTTTTTTGGAGGGGAGAGTACTGGAAATTGAACTCAGGGGCACCCAGCCATTGAGCCACATCCTCAGCCCTATTTTGTATTTTATTTAGAGACAGGGTCTCACCGAGTTGCTTAGAGCCTCACTTTTGCTGAGGCTGGCTTTGAATTTGCAATTCTCCCCTCTCAGCCTCCTGAGCCACTGGAATTACAGGTGAGCGCCATCATGCCCGGTTAGAGTTTCCTTTTTTTAAAGGCTGAATGACATTTCATTGCATTTTCTCTGCACTTTTGGGATTGTATATGTGATTGCATTGCAAAGAATAATGTTACAAAGCTTTCCCCATGTTTTCTTCTAAGAATTTTAACAATTTCTGGTCTTGGATTTAAGTCTTCAATTCACTTTGGACTGGTATTTGTGTATGATGTAGGATAATGACCCAATAAAATTTGCATATGAATATCCCATTTTTCCAATACCCTTTGTTAAAGTGACTATCCTTTCCCTTCTGTGCATTGTTAGTACCCTGGTTGAAGATCAGTTAGCCAGATGTGTATCAATTTATTTCTTGATTCTTTATTTTTTCTATTGTTTTTTTATGATATGTTGGTTGTTATGCCATTACCATAGTGTTTTTTATGCTTTTTTAAAAAAATTGGTGCATATTATTTATACAGAATTGTGGGTTTCACTGTGGTATATTTGTATATACATTAAAAATGCATACTGTTTTAATTACTGTGGCTTTTTAATACATTTTCAAATCAGTAATTGTGATGTCTTCAGCTTTGTTTCATGCTCAAAATCACTTGGTTATTGCAATTTTTGGGGGTTCCATATGAATTTCAGATTGCTTTTCTATTTCTGTAAAAAGTGCCATTGGGGATTTGACTGGTAGCACTGAATTTGTATATTTCTTTGGAGGTATTGACATTTAAATGATATTAAGTCTTTTAGTATATGAACAGTAGTGTCTTTCCACTTGTGTGTCCCTTTAATTTTTTTCATCAGTGCTTTGTAGTTTTTAGTATGTAGGTCTTTCATTTTTTTGCTTAAATTTATTTTTGAGCATTTTATTCTTTTATTATTGAAAATGGGATTGTTTTTTTAATTTCATTTTCAGAAAATTCATTGTTAATGTATAGAAATACAAGTGATATATGTTGAATTTGTTGCTGTTGTAACTTGTAACTTCACTGAGTTTATTAGTATGTTTATTTATTTATTTAGACAGGTTTTGCTATGTTGATGAGTTTTGTCTTGAACCTCTTACCTCAGTTCAGTCTACCCAGTAGCAGGCGTGTGCTACAGCATCTAGCTATAACAGGTATTTTAAAAATGGAGTTTTTAGGATTCTCTCCCGATTATATCACATTATCTGTAAACAGATACAAGTTTTCTTCCTCCTTCCCAACTTGGATACCTTTTATTTCTTTCTGTTGCCAAATGACTCTCCCAATACTATTTTTGACTAGGTGAGAATGGATACACTTACTCCTGATCCGGGGGAAAAAGTTTCAGTCTTTATCATCAAGAGTGATCTTAGCTGTGGACATTCATCACTTTATTATGTAAAGAACTTTCCATTTGTTCCTACATTTTTGAGCATTTTTTATTATGAAAGAGAATTGTATTTTATCAAAAGCATTTTCTGCAGCTACTGAGAAAAGCATGAGTTTTATCCTTTATCATATTAATGTAGTAAGCCACACATTAATTGACTTTTATATGCTGAACCATCTTTGAATCCTAGGGCTAAATCCCATTTGGTCAGGGTATACGATCATTGAAATGTACTTCTAAATTACCATTTGGTGGTGTATAAGTGTTCATAGTGGTCTCTTATGATCCTTTGTATTTCTGTGGCAACAAAGTTATATCTATTCCTTTATTCATGATCTTATTGATTGATTTTTTTCTTAGTTAAGTGTAGTAAAGATTTGTCAATTTTGTTTATCTTTTCAGAAAACCAGCTATTAGTTTTGTTGACTTTAAATTGCTTTTCTGTTATCTATTTTAAAATTTTTCCTGTGATTTTTATTTCTATTCTTCTGGTATGTTTAGATTTAGTTTGTTCTTTACTATTCTAGTTCCTTGGCATATAAATCTAGTTTATTGAAGATTTTTCTTCTTTTTAATATAGGCATTTCCTACAATAAACTACCCTCTTAGTCCTGCTTTTGTAGCATACCATGAGTATTGGTATACCGTAGTTTGTTTTTCTAAGTCTCAAAATATTTTCTAATTTCCCTTTTAGTTCTTTATTTACTCCACAGTTATTCAAGAGTGGGTTGTTTAATTCCATGTATTTGTGAATTTTCTATTGTTTATTATTAGTTTCATTTCACTATGTTCAAAAAAGATGCTTACTATGATTTCAAAATTCTTAAATTTGTTATTTTTTGTGATTTATTCTGGATATTTTTTACTGTGCACTTAGAAAGAATGTGTATTTCTCTGCTGTTGGGTAAAATGTTGTGTATGAATCTCTCTGGTCCATTTGGCTTGTAATGTTAAAGTCTTCTGTCTTCTTATTAGTCTCCTTTCTAGATATTCCATCCATTATTGAAATTGGGATATTGAAATCTACTATTATTATTTTGCTATTTATTTTTCCTATCGGTTTTGTCAATGTTCAATTTACACATTTAGTGCTCTGATGTTGGGCACACAAGCACACACACAATTTTAAAAAAATTGTTTTTGTACTTCTGTGTCCCTTAGAACCATTTTTAACTCAAAGTATATATTGTCTGTCTGATATAAGTAAAGCCACTCCGTTTTAGGCTACCATTTGCATGGGATATCTTTTTCCATTGCTTAGCTTTCAGTTTACATGTGTAAAGAACTTCCATTTGTTCCGACTTTTTTTCAACATTTTTAGAGTTTCTTGTAGGCAGCCTATAGTTTGGTCATTTAAAAACATCCATCTGGTATCTTTATGTCTTTTGGTTGAGGAGTTTAATCAATTTATATTTAAGTTAATTATTGATGGGAGAGGATTTATTATTGCTGTGCTATTACATGTTTTCTGTTAGTCTTGTAGTTCTTTTGTCCATATTTTCCTCTCTTTATGTCTTCATTGGGTTGTTGATGTTTTGATTCTTCTTTTGTGTGATCCCTATAGCCATTTTCTTTGTGGTTTGCAATAGGGATTACACAAAATATCTTGTATTAGTCTTTTTAAGCTAGTAATAAGAAGTTTAATTGAATACAAAGACTCAAACTATTTTATATTTTTCTATATGTGCACCTTTAATGATGAGTTTTATACTATCTTATACTATAATAATAATAAATAATTTTGCTGTTTAGTATCAATTAATTTCAAAGAGAATAACTTCCTTTAGCATTTCTGGTAAGGCATATCTAATTGAACTCCCTCCCATAAATTTATTAGAATAGGCATGAAAGAAGTCAGTTTTGGGGGAGCCCCTGGAAAAGTTGGGCAGTATATACATATAAATCAACCCATTTTTCCCAGGGAGAAATTGGAAGATGTGTGTGTGTGTGTGTGTGTGTGTGTGTGTGTTTTGTATGCTTAATCTGTGCTGAGCTATAAGATTACTAGCCCAAGTTGCAGGCTCTGTTCTCCTTCAGGCAGCTAGATTTTGAGGACCTATCTGATACCACAACAGGCAAAAAAGATGCCAGTCCATTGGGTAGCTCCCACTGAAATTGGGGCATTGGACCTGCAGACCAATTCTTCTCTCATAGAAGCTGTGAGCTGGTGGGTCTCTTAGAAATTGTGTAGTGTTGGGCCAGGCATATGAATTCTGGTGAGAAGTTACCCAAATCTCCCTAACTTTTGATGAGTCTGGTTTCTTGTTTGTGTGGGATGTAGAAGTTTTCAGTTAGTTTCTGCATTTCTCACAAAGAGAATTTGTTCATGAATTGTTGTTGAATTGGTGTGTTCATTGAGGAAAGGAGGATCTAGCACTTTTCTGCTCCACTATTTGGCTTTTATCACCATGTAATGGTTCTGTTTTAGACATTTGACAGAATTCATCAGTGAACAATGTGGGCCTAGAGAACTGGTCAGAAGGTATTTTTAAAATTGCAATTTCAATTTCATTAAAAATTTTAGGACTATTCAAATTATGTCTTTAATCATGGACAAATTGTACTAGATTTTATTTTGTGAAGAATTGGGCTATTTTATCTAAATTGTCAAAATTGTGTGTGTAGAGTTGTTCATTTATATAATTCTTTTGATGATTTCAGAATCTGTAGTGATATCCCATTTCATGCTTGATAATTTGTGCCTTTTTCCATTTTTCACCACTATTCCTAGAGTTGCTAATTTTATTGAAATTTTGTGAGAAACAACTCTTTGCTTCATTGGTTTGCTCTGTTGCTTTCCTGCTTATTTTTCTTATTTTTTTTCCTTTGCTTGATTTGGGTTAATTTTGTTCTTCTTTTTTTAGATTCTTGATATATTGACTTAGATTATTGTTTGAGACTTAGTCTTTCCTAATATACACATTTAGTGCCATAATTTTTTTTCGCACTGCTTTAGCTGCACCCACAAATTTTGATGTTGTATTTTCATTGTTATTCATATTAATGCATTTTTAATTTCCCTTGAGGCTTCCTATTTGACCCATGAATTGCTAGAAAGTGTGTTGTTTAGTTTCAGAGTGCTTGGAGATTTTCCTGTTATCTTTCTGTTATAGATTTCTACTTTGAGTACATTATGGTATGATAATACATTGTTCAATTTGTTGAAGTTTCTTTTATAGATCAGGATGTGGTCTATGTTGATATATATAGTTGACTTTAAAAAAATTTTTTTTTGTGTGTTTTAGTTGTTGATGGACATAATACCTTTATTTTATTTATTTATATGTGGTGGTGAGGATCGAACCCATGGCCTTACACATGCTAGGTGAGCGCTCTATGGCTGAGCCACAACCCCAGCCCTACAGTTGACTTTTGATAGCCACAGGGTATTGACTCCTGGACATGAATATCCAAATCCACTGATGCTCAAGTCTCCTATGTAATATCGCACAGTATTTTCATAAAACCTACATATACTCTCTTGCATACTTTAAATCATCTTTAGATTTCTCATAATATCTAATGCAATTTGTGAATGTCATATAAATAGTTGTTGTGGTATATTGTTTAAAAAATAATGGCAAGAAACACAGCATATTCATGCTAACTACAGGTGCATTTTTTTTCCTGAATATTTTCAATCTGCAGTTGGTTGAATCTGTGAATGCAAAATCCACAGATAAAGAGGGCTGACTGTGAGGACTTAGGATGGTTTGACTTATATTTTGTTTTTAATTTTACGATGTTGTGAAAGTGATACACATTCAGTAGAAATGATACTGTGCATTGTTATATTTTCTTAGGCTAACCCCAGCTGGTGTAATGCCCTTTTGGGATGCTAGGCTGCAACAGTGAGCCACAGCTTCCCAGTCAGCCATGTAATCACTATTCTCAATTTACAATTGCTTTATTGGGAGTAACCCCATCATAAATCAAGGAGCATCTCTGATCCATAAGCACTTGACACAATGTGTGTAATTGGGTGAATTGTTCAACAAATGTCTATTAGATTGTGTTGGTTGGTGTTGTTGAATCTTTCTGTATCCTTTCTGATCACTTGTTGGCTTCTGGCTAAGATCAAGTATGGTATATCCTTGCTGACTTTCTGCCTAGTCCCTTCAGTTGTTTCAGGTGGTATGTTAAACTATATTTGTGGATGTACATATTTCTCCTTTTAGTCTCACTGGGTTTTGCTTCACATATTCTGCATATGCATTTAGAACTGCTTTATCATTCTATAATGTCCTTCAGTTTCTCTAATAATTTTCTTTGCTCTAAAGTCTACTTTATATGATATTAAGTAGCCACTCCTAATTTTCTTTGAATAATGTCTGTGTATCTTATTTTATCTTTTATTTCAACTTATCTATAACACTATGCTTGCTTTGATCTTCTTTAAGACAACATATAGTTTGAATGTATTTTTAAATCTACTTTACCAGTCTCATTTAGTTGGTATATGTAGCTAATTAGCATTATATGAAATGATTAATTTGTTAGTGGTTAAATCTATTTTATTTTTGTTTTGTTTGACTTTTCTTTTCTTTTTTTCACTTTTCTCTTTTTTCTTGGCTTCCTGTGAGTTATTTGAAGATTTTTTTAAAATAATACCATGTTGATTTATCTACTTTTTTTTTAGAGTCTCTCTCTGTACAGATGTTTTTGATGGTTGTTTTGGTATTGCATTATATACACATAACTTGTTACAGTCTACTGTTTTTTTTTTTTTATCATTTCAAGTACTTCTGGATTTATAGATACTGCTTGACTTTTGATGGGGCTATGTCTCAGTAAGCCTATTGTGAATTGAAAATACCATAATTAAAAAGGTGTTTAAAACACCAAATGTATTGAACACCATAGCTTAGCAATATAGAACAATATAGAGTATTGATTGCCTATCTGTGTGGTTGGGTGGTTGACTGGGTGTTATCACTCACTGTTGCTACCTTTAAATCCCTTCTTCCTCCATTTATAATATAATTGTCTTAAGTATATACTTAAACCCACATTAAGGAGTGTAATAATTTTTGTTTCAACTGTCAATGATCATTTAGAAAACTCAAGAGGACATGACACACATTTTTTCCCTCTAGATCTCCTATTTGTTTCTATTTCCACCTTGGGCCACTCTTTATTGAGGTTACTGTTTCAAATTTCTTTTCCAAATATGTAAGCCTTACTGTTTCTTCTGCTGCCAGCCACGACTTATCAGATATACTTATTTCAAAGCAAGTAATATCAGAGGTCTATTCCACTGATTCTGGAAGAAAATGAAATCTAATTATCATATTTTTATACAAACATAAGGATAATAAGATCCTGAAATGTGAAAGGAAGATGTGAAAAAGAGTATTCACAATAAGTTCAAAGAGTTTTAAGACACACGTTTGATGTGTACACTGATCTGCAGTGAGATCTTGACATTGTCATGTAACATTAAGATTGCAAATAAGCAAAGACAGTATTTCCATCTTACACTAATTTTTACCAAAAGATAGGCCTGAATAGAAGCCAGCTGAACCTATGCCAGTCCCCAGGCATATGTACAAGAAATTGTACAGGCATGAACAAGCAAAACCACAGTAAATAACATGATTAAAGTAGACAGATGCTTCAGGTGAGTGTGGCTTTTATTTTGAATAGAAAACTACATCTTCATGAATGTACCTTCATATCTTATATTTGTCTGAATTTACTTTCTCCAAATATGATATTCATTGTTTTTTTTCCTAAATTACTTCTTATCTCTATTTCCTGTTTTGCTGTGAATCTCAATATAAATCATAAATCTTATTGTTTTAAAGTACTCTGGTTTTACATAGTAGGACAAATGAAAAAGTGACTCAGAATGTGTACAATTACTAGATTGTAGAGTTTGATTAAAAAATCTCTGGGGGTTCTTCTCTGGCCTTTGATGTGGTGGAACTTGTCTCTTTGGAAGTGCTTTTTACATTGTATCTTGATTTATTGACTTTCTTTTTTCTCAGGAGAATGTGAGTTCCTGGAAGGTGAAGATCAGTACCTTAAAAGCTTGTTAGCTCAACAAATTTGTGATTAGAAGGGATGGTTTTTATTGCAAAGTTTTTAACTTTTTATAAATGTTATAGGTACATTTCTTATAGATAAATGTTTTTTATAAATTAAAAGGTAATTTTAGAAGAAACAAGCCTATGATACTTGTGGCAGAAATATTGCTTTATTATCATTTGTAAAATAGAAAGAAACTTTAACATTTATCCATCTACTAACTGACTTGTATTTGACACCTACTTTGGGTTCTGCAGTCTACTGGTCACTGTGAGAATAGGAAAATAATATAAAGGGTAATTATTTCCTCTTAGGGATCTGTAGTATATCTTGGAAGATAAGAGCAACATAAAGAAACAATTGAAATGAACCTAAGCTTATGTATAATGGTGGACTAGACATGGTGGTATAGAGTATGTATAGCAGAGGTTCAAAGTTGGGATAGATTACCTAGGGCTCAGGGAAGGGTTTATGTAATAGGTAAAACTTGAGTATATGGGGTACAACTTGGGTGGATGGAAGGAAAGCAGCAGTAGTTTTGGGGAAATAAGAAATTTCTTAAAAAGGAGGATTTGAATTTATGAAATACATTTTTAAATGACAGAAAAAAAGATGAGTTATTAGGAACCATTGAATCTTTGAAGATCTGTGCTTCCTCACTGCTACATGATGATTACAGAGAAGATACCTCAGAGGGATGATGAGTAAAATAATAGTGGAAGAGAATTTTGGAGGAGTGGGTGGTCTGGGTAATGCCTGTCCATGTTAGATGAGCCATCTTCCATCCCATTAATTAGTATAAATGTAATAATAAAAGACAAGAGCTTGTAAATATGGTGGGATAATCTGACACTGCTGGAAGAAAGAGCAATAGGAAGATCCACCTTAGGCCTGTATTTCTAACTTTAAGGGTACTCAAAGTGACTTGAGGGCAGTGGCCTAAACTTTTTTAGAACTCATTAAGAAAAGAACTTCTGGATAAGGAGTTTTTCCCCAACCATTGTTGAATACATGGACCAAAGCATGGCTCAATATCTTTAAATTGGAAAGATTATGCCCATATGTAAATTTAATACGTAAGTGTTTAATTATGTAAGTCATATATTTTTGGTATTTGTTTTGAATATGATTTATGCAATGTTGGCTCGCAGAAAGTTGGCATGTGTATACATATTGAAAGTTTAGAATTTTTATCAACATAAATTGTATATGAGATGTACATTTTATACAATAAGGACAAATTAATGTGCATTTTACATACCTCGTAGTGCTATCACTCTTTTTAACATATTTAAAGGGGGAAATCCATTTCCATGTTGTAGGTCTCAGGAATAAGTAGAAAGAAGCATCCATAAAACATAATTCTCTAGGTTTCCCTAGAAAATTTTCTCTCTGCTCCATATGTGCCTTAAGTTTTATAATTAAATGCATGCCTGGACCAATGTCTTCTGAATTTTAAAGGTTATGTACAGGGAATGTCAAAACAACCATTTAAAACACATTGGTAGAGTGAAGTATTGGCTAAGACGATTTCCAAAGTTACCACCACACTCAACATTATCTAATTCTATGAATGAGAATCATTCTGTCTGAGTGGTTTGGTTCACACTCTGCCTAACAACCGGGTTGACTGGCTTTCTTGACTAGGGTCCCCAGTTCTTTGGGTATGCAATCACAACCCCACAGGAAGCAATAATCACAAGCTCTGGTAATCATGGCAGCAGAGCAATAGAAGAGGCATCTGTCCCACTGCTATTTATCTGTGCAGCACATGTTTGCATAAAAAGTTTGTAAAATACTTTATACTTGGAACTTGTTTTGTCTGTAACTTTTTGGGAACAAGAGAACTTTTATCGCCAAGTTTAGAACAGTCTTTAATTTTATGGCTTCTTCGATTTGTATCCAAATTTGTGTCAGCTGGATTTCACTTTGGTGGTGTTGGCAACACATGAATTTCTGGTTTTGAGACAGACTAATTAGAAGGTGCACAGTCATCAAATTGCTAACCACACATGTTAGGGAGCTAAGTGTAAATAAATCAAAATCATATGAACTGAATTTAATAAAAATATGCATGAATTTAAAAATTAATGGAAAAAAATTGGTGCCAAAATGACCTGTTTCTTTTCTTAAAACCTCAAATTCTTAAAACATTATTTACTGAACTTAAAAACTGTAGATGGGCTTGTCATTTCATATTTGAAAGAAAAGAAGCTCAAGATGACAAAGCTTTGGGCAGAAAAGTATTGTAAAAGAAAAACAAAAGACAGAATTCTTTTTGAGAAGACTAGGCCTTTCTTAGATTATGAAAATTATCTCTATTACTTGAAGTTATAGAGTTTGCACCTATAATCAGAGGATGTAGTCTGAGGGCCCCAAAGGGCCTTGGAGGTAGTTCATTCACAGCTGCATATCCTGGGCTTAAATTCCAACCGTGTGACTGGCAGTGTGTGCTTGGGCCTCTCTGTGGCTAAGTTCTGTAGCCCATTTCACATATAATGGACTATTTGAAAGAGTTGGAATCTCTGGAGTTTCTACCAATTGTTTTTTACATCTCAAGACTAATCAAAACTGTTTAAATTCATTTATTCTCAAAACTGTTTGTTTTAGTATGTATGTATATATTGCAAGAGCAGAAACTCATAAATATGACCTTAAGAAACAAGGAACTTATTATAAGGATCCATATGGAATGGAACCAAAGGAGAGAAGTTAACAGGAACAGAACCTACTCTCCAGACACTTTTTTTTTCCCCCATAATCTTTTTTTCTTTTTTAAAATTTTTTATTTAAATATGACAGTGGAATGCATTACAATTCTTATTATACATATAGAGTACAATTTTTCGTATCTCTGGATACAAAGTATATTCATACCAATTCGTGTCTTCATGCATGTACTTTGGGTAATAATGATCATCACATTCCACCATCATTTCTAACCCCTTGCCCCCTCCCTTTCCCTCCAACCCCTCTGCCCTATCTAGAGTTTCTCCAGACACTTTCTCCCTCACTTTCTTAGCACCTTGGCTGCCCCTCTAAAGTTAGCTATTTTCTTCTTTCTGCTGCTGAATACTCTCTTACTTATGAAGAGTGTTGTTTCTTCATTCTTTTAGTTTACACATGGTCTCGGTTTGCCACGGACACACTGCTGGCTTTTTTTTTTTTTAAACTTTGGCTTCTATTACTAGCTGGTTTAGTCTTTCAGTGTTTTCTAGTCCAAGTCCCTATTTAAGGAGAATCGGGGCCAACTTACCTTTTTACTCCAGGTGCGGATAAGTGGCTGGCTTAAGGGTTGACTGTCAACGACTATTCCAGACACCTGCAATTGGAATTCTATGTTATATAAAGCACAGACACTGCATGGGTATCTAGGATGCAGGACTCAGTTGGAGGCCATGTTTCTTTCAAGTGGAGCAGGTAGGTCGCACCCACTACTTGCTCCTCAAATTCTTTGAGCAGTGTATTTATATACCTTCCTAACTTTTTATCCTTCAGTTCAAATACTTGCAGGTTTTTCAGTTGTTATTCATACATGATTTTGAGGATCTATACCACTCCACCTCTCTTCTGTGCATGATTTAGTTGATTTACTTTTCTCACAGGGAATGACTGGAAGTTCAAAATCATTCCAAGTTGATCTGACCAGTAAGTTTTAGGATAGGAATGTCATCCTAGTATCCCTACCCCCAGATTCAACCAATTTTTTTTTTTCTGATAAAATCATGTCTATATCTTGTTAACTCATGGAATTTGCTCTTGACTAAAATGTCTGAGTCATATTTTTGTACATGCTACCAAGACATGCTCTTCCCATCTTGTGAACAATTGGCTCTTTGTACTGAAGTTCAATTACACCTTTCATTTATGTTGCTTGAATTAAATTTTTTTTATTGGTTGCTCACAATATTACAATGATCTTGACATATCATATATCATACATTTCATTCAAATGGGGTATGAATTCTTATTTTTTACCACGTGTACAAATTGCAGGATCACATTGGTTATACTTTCACGTTTATACATACTGCTATACTAGTGTCTGCTGTATTCTACTGCCTTTCCTAAAAGAAAATTGTGGTTTTTGTAAATAAACAAAACATGCTTTCTGACATCTGGAGGCTTATATTCTTCTAGATCATAGCTGGCATATAAAAGGTCCTTAATGAATAAATTTTAATAACTAAATATGGGAGACCATTTGGTTAGGGTTTGTCTTGTAAGCTCTTGTCAAATCTTTTCAGATTGATATTGGTCTGTAATCCAATGCTTTCACTCTCAACCTTGGGGAATAATCACGTGATCATTTGATCATCTGATCCTCGAATTCAAATTTTTGGCTCTTTTATTCGGCTCTGCTTTGTGGCATAGAGGACTTACCCCTATGTTTTCCAGGTTTTACTACTAATTGGCTTCTAGCTAGACTTGTATAGTGGAGGTGGCTTAGGGGGCTGAAGGAGAGAAGGTGTGAATCTAGGATGTCTTTCCTCATCTTTCCTGCTTTGAGCATTATCTCCAAGGCAGAGAGTGCTGTTTTTTAGGACAGTACTTCAGTCCACAGGGTTGACTCCTGATGGTCTTGGATCCCAGCCTCTGGTAAAGCCATCTCCTCTGTTTCTTATTTGAGACCTAAAGGTAGTGATAGCTTTCTGAGTCTTGCTAATTTTTGGGTTGCCTCATTGTCTCCTACCAGACCTTTTAATTCTTTTTATGCTTTTGTAACCAGTTGCCCATTTTGAATTCCCTTCAGTGAATAATTTGGAGGAGACTCCATTTTCCTAGTTGCATCCAGACTGATAAAAACAGGAAGCTGCTAATCATAACTAAAGAAAATTTGTATTCTCACATTCTCTCTTTCTCATCTTTATATAATAAGAACACAGGAAGATTTATTTAGCAATGAAAAGTGATATAATGGGGGCAGTTATTAAGAGCATGGGCTTTGGAGCCATTTTACCTGGGTTTAAATCTCAGATCCATCACTTAGTTGCCAGATATGCTGCCTTAAGCAATGTATTCACATTTTCTTTACCTCAATTTTTTCTTCTGTAAGATGTTTTTAAAGGTGCTTTAGAGTATTTTGAAATAAACAATTTCTTTATTTGAAATACTTGAATTTTGGAATCTATAATTTTGGTGATTTTAGAAAGACAATATGGGATGTTCACTTTATATTTACTATATAAAGTTACTGTATACCATGCCATAAGCCACATACAGTTAGTTTATACTTGTGTAATATACTATATATAACATTAATATCCCAAAGGAATCTGTGACACTAATCACTAATCCAAATTAACACTTTCTGCAGCTAAAAATCAGATCAGGTTTTGTTGCTGAATGAGTTTGGATAAATTTTGCTCTCTATTAAGTTACAAAAAATATGGTTTATGAAAGTTTTCCTTATGTACAGCAAACAAACCTTTTTCACCTTCAAGAATCAAATAGACTATAACACAATAATACTGGGTGACTTTAACACACCTCTCTTACTACTGGGTAGATCTTCCAAACGAAAAGTAAAATTTTTGTATTTTAGAATTCTGACTAAAGGACTTTGGACCTGAAATGCAAAATATTTAGGTCCATGCCTGCCACATAGTTAACACTAGATAAGTGTTACTGAAAACATCTTACAGTTTGGCCCTACTCATCATTCTCCAACTACTTGATACAAATAAAATAAAAGTCCATTGAAGAGGAGAGGCCCCAGGTCTTCTCCAGATTTAATAGCTCTAAAATCATGGTACAAACCAAACTTTAATTTTTAAAGTTCAGACGTGCCATGTATTTTTGTGCTAATTATCTCAACCCAATAGAAAATATCAATAAACATGGGAATTTAGAAAATCATTCACTGAATAGGTAGAAATCTAGTTCTATTTTGCTAGGCAGAAACATCCAATTGTTGAATGATATTAAACAAAACAGCAAAAATATTAGAGAAATATTGGTATGCGTTTTCATTTCATCTTGTGTTTGAATCACTCTATGACAATGACTTATACCCTAGAGAATCTGCAGTCTTCTGTGTGCTGGCTGACTTCTCAGCCAAACCAATCAGTCTTATCTAATGATTCTAAAGATCAGCGCCTACTCTGTGAGTTTCTTCAGCTTTGATAGATTCAATAGGCTACATTTGTCTTGGAAATTTGAGTTCTAGTGTAGAAACAGAATTGATATTTTTGTTATTAAACTTTAAGATAATATATATATATAAATCCTCTCAAAGATAAGGTATAGGAAATCCTTCATAAATTTAAACTTGAGGCTCTGTGCCTTGTTAAAGTTGGAAAAGTTAGTACATCATGGATTTCCTTTCTAGCCTTTCTTTGCTTGGACCATCACTTTTCTTGCTGACTAATTTTATTAAAGGCTTTGGGAAGAGCTGAAGGCACTTATTTAAACTCCCTATTTAAGCACTATAATACCCAAATCAAAATTCTCTGAATAAAACCCCTGTTTTGTTCTTTTCAAATCTTCCTTTCTTTATTTTCCATGGCTTTGTAGCAATAGTTCTCTTGGTACTGCTTATGGAGACTTGTTCCCCATCTTTACTGACACTAATTGTTCCAGAAGGCACTGATGCCTCTCAACTGAGCTGTTTAACTCACCAGGGGGCTTAATAGACTGAGATAAAGCTTGCTAAAGCCCAGGCATTTTGGTTCTGCTCTCCCACACCAGCCCTGCACTCCAGTGGCAGAACAGCCACGATTAAAGGCACAAAAGACCATGTCGTCAAAAGCAAACTTGGACCTCTTTTCTACTTATCCATAAGTGCACAGAGTGGCCTCTCCCAAACCCCCTCCCCCAACAGACAGCCTGCATTTAGTTTCTTAATGTTAACCTTAAACAACTCAGACTGGAGGTTTTTAGCAAAAGGCATTCCCCTCCCTCCACCACCTGTGCCATCCTCTTGTAGCTACTGAAATGGCTGCTCAGGCATTACCTTTTTTACCACCTTTCTAGCTTATGTATGAGATTGTCTCAATTAGACTATTCCATTTCAGATTGTGACTTACAATTTGGGAAACTTTCTTATTTTTTAATTATTTTTGTTGTTAAAATACCTTCAGATGTTAGATCATCATTTCTGGACTTCTGCCACCGATCAATTTCATTATTAATGCAATATCAAGTTTCTTTTCCATTTTTCCATGTGTATTTATATATACATGCATGTCATAATACCTATCAGTGTTGTGTCTTCATATAATATGTATTATATTGTATTTCTATATACATTAGCCAGCTGGGGATGCCATAATAAAATCCCATGGACTTGGTACTGTAAACAACAGAGATTTATTTTCTCATAGTTCTGGAACCCATGATCAGTGTGCTAGCATAGTTAGGTTTGGGGAAGGGTACTGTTCCTGGCTTCCTACTGTGTACTCTCATGGCTTCTTCTTTTTGCTCCTTCACTGTGGGGGTGGGTGGGTAATAGTAAAGAGAAGCTCTCTGGTGTCTCTTCCTTTAAAAGCAGTAATCAATGATAAGGGCCCCCCTTAGGTGAGCTTACTGAAACCCGATAACTTTCTAAAATTTCCATTATTAAATAACATCACTTTGGGAATGAAGTCTTCAACATATAAGTTTCGGGGGATGGGGGACTCGCATTCCATCTCTTTCTGTCTCCACATACACATACATACAAGCACATGTGCACACATACACTGATGTCTTAGAACATGCCAAGTTTGTGATGTTCAAGCTAAATATAGGGCAAGACTATCGATATTTGTTACAAAATGATAATTATTCTGTCCTTTTAAAAGATCCTGGTAGAATTAAATGTGTTTTGAGAAACTATCAGTCTCTTGTTAAGTAAACAGAAAAGTTGAAATACCAATTTAAAACTATTATAGGAAATGCAAAATAATAATAATAATAATAATAATAATAATAATAATAATAATAATAATAATAATAATAAAGCTAAAGGTAAACATAAAAGCTTGAAAGTACCAAATACGACTTTGAACAAGTTTGTTTCCAAGAATTCCCACAGGAAGTGCCAAAATGAGACAACACATGTGAAACAGTTTTGTTAATGTACAAATCTTTGAAATGCATTTTTATTATTTGCATTGCTGACTTCTGCTATTTTGCTGTTACATACCTTGGCCCAGATTCTCATCCCCCAGGGCCAGGAGACCAGATTAACAACAGTCTCTAGAGAAAAGACCTCTAGGGATTTAGTAAATGTGGGTAGAGGAAGCTGCTTCTCTGCACGAACTGGGAGATTGTGTCTGTGACTTCTTGTTGCCTCTGATTCCCACAGCTCATGGACAGGAAATCTGAGCACAGTCCATTGGATTAATCCAAACACTCTTCTGAAGTCCCTCAGAGAAAGTCATCCCAAGATGGCATGCTTGGGAGAACACGTCAGAGGAGAGGGGAGCCTGCAACCAGGATGCAACCCAAAGAAACAAACATCATCAGCCTCTCTCTTAGCTAGTAGAGAAATAGAAGGGAAAATTACAGAGTGAAGTGTTTATTCTCTTTTTGACCCTTCATACTATTTGGCATATGTATTTTTTTATACATACTATTATAATTAAGAGTAAAAGCAGTGGAGCCAACAGATAAAGATTGTTGATTCTGCCACTTACTGACAACTCTCTGGGCTAATTTATTCATTTGTAATGTGAGCTAAAAAGTTAGTAGCTGCATAATTTATTATAGTTAGTATTAAGTTAAATATTACATGGGAAACACCTGGCAAAACCTATCACCTCCTAAGCACTCAAAAAGCATTAGCTGTTCTTTATTGTGGCTGCTGTTGTTCTTGCTTGAGTTTGAAGGACGGCTCTACCACTTACTAGTTGTGTGACATTGGGTACATTGTTTAACCAACCTGTCTGTGTTTCAATTTCTGTCTTTAAAATGGTGATAATATTATCCCTATCTTGTATGATTATCATGAGAATTAAATAAGCTGATATCTAGAAAGTTCTTGGAAAAGTATCTGGCCAAAACTGCTGTATAAATACATGTTAAGTAATTAAATGACATTATTGTCAGTACACTAATCAAGTTAAAGATTAATCTTCCTTCTCTTTACCTATGAAACCCAGAACCAAGAATTAAAGTTTTAATGAAATAAGTTTTTTAAGGTATTGAAAACTTGCAGTAAACTATACTTCTATTAAAAACAGGTTAGATTAACCTTATAAATCTTATAACTTTATTAATGAAACAATCTTAGAATAACTTTATTGATGAAACAACCTCAGTTTTTAAATGCAAAAATATTGCATTTGATTCATAGCATTGCGATTTTCATAAATATTAACCTGTGTGTTAAAATTTCCACTGCATAAAGTTTACAGGAAAACCTTGAGGCACTCAAAAGATTTGCCTCAGCACAATCTAAAATAACAACAAAAGGGACATTGGATTCTGAGATTTGACTACATGTACTG
Organism: Marmota marmota marmota; assembly: GCF_001458135.2. Lineage (NCBI taxonomy): Eukaryota > Metazoa > Chordata > Mammalia > Rodentia > Sciuridae > Marmota > Marmota marmota. The sequence continues at coordinate 52,043,089 of NW_026000026.1, read as the reverse complement.
AAAACTGAATTATGTAAATTGTTATTTAAGCTTCAGGAAGTAAAATCAGAATATTCACAGTTAAAACCTCAATTCTTTACCCTTGGGAAGGAAATGTGGAACACAGTTTAACTGGGCAACCTCTAACTCCTTCAAGGACCAGATGAGAAGGGGCTGGCATCTTGGGTGTGGTTAGAGACGGTGCCATAGATTGACTCTTACAGCTGAGAATGCTATCTTTCTTTTGATCACTAACTTTGAAGATCTCATGTAATCTGTGGCCATCTTCCCTGAACAATACAACTCTTTTTTATCCTTTTTCTTGGGAGATTCAAAGACTACACAGATTCTCCCAGTTGAGAGGGATAGAGTAGGCCTGGGCTCTATACCTTGGAGGAAGTTTAGAGTTTAGAAACAGAAAATTGGTCTTTTCTGGGATCTCTGGACTTTTTATTGTCCCCGTTGAAGTGTAACAAGTCACTCTTGAATTGGAACATACAGGTTTCCTTGATGATGGGCAGGCATGTCCCTGGTAGCTGTGTGTGTATACACAAGCATGGAATAGGGAACTAGTACCAACATTTCTGTACATTTGACATGAAATAAGTTATATCATTTCATCTTTGTAACCCTTTGTGGTAGAGGTTCTTCTTAATTTATTATTATTATTATTATTATTATTATTATTATTATTATTATTATTATTATCTTGCAGAGGAGAAAGTTGTGACTCAGAAAGGGTAGATAGTAGCATATCTAAAACTGCACAACTGAGGCCCATGGAGCTAGATTTGAATCCCAGGCCTGTGTGGATCCAGTGCTTGAGTTTTCTCAAAAAACTCAGGAGAGAGGTAAGTTTTTCTTCACTCTTAGAAATATCCCTTGAATCTCTCCATCCAGGTGAAAAAATGACTTCCCATCAGAAGAATTGCTGTTTATTATATTTAATACAATTGGTTGGGGGAATTATTTTTCTATCATTTTGTAAATAGAATTTTAATCTTACAACTTTTCATTCTCTTGGTGAGAAATGATAACAATTCAAATTTGCATTTCTTCGATAGATTTCTTTTAAGGAATCCAGTAAATACAATTCCTGATAATTCTAAAATTATTTATGATGAATTGAAAGTGTGTTGGAGAATGTTGAAATCAAATTATATCTCCCAAAGGGCTTACTTGAATTTTTATGTTACTCTTTAAGTTCTATGTTATTCTATAAAGAAAGCTTTACTTTATTTAGGTAAAATCAATTAGTCAATCAATCCATGAGTATATATTAAATTCCTACTATATGCCAGATATTATGTTAGCAAGTTCATTGATACTTTAAAAAAAACAAACAAACTCCAATTCTATGTTTTAATCAAATTTTGGACTAGCTTGCATTTTTATAAATAGCAAGACTCCAAACACAGGATATGCCAGGAATTACAGAAATTGGAGTAATAGCTAATAGCTAATAGTAATAGCTAATCCAGATCTATTCTCTTCCCTGCTTTGCCCTGTTCTGTTCTTTGGGTATATGGGTGTGGTGGGGTGAAGTGCTGGTCTCTGCGTGTCGATTCTCCTCATACCTGTTGCCTTAGTTTTGAGTTGTATTTGGTGGATCGGCAGGAATATAGAAGGGGGAGAGGAGAGAATCCATTGTATTTATCACTATTCTCTTCCTCTCTGGCTATGGTCTGGCAGGCGAGAGCTACTCTTTGCATCTGTCAGAGGCCCCTCACTCACAGTTCCAGTTCTCTCTAGGATCCGTAACATTCAAACCTAACATCCGTAACTGTCAAACTTAGAGCTGATACTGGCGTCTCACTGCTGCTGGTCCCTGTGCACCTCACCCTTCCTCACTGGCTGCTTTAGCTTTACCCACATCCCTGTAAATAGTCCTGTATTTTGAATGTGCCATCTGTTTCCTTTAGCATCCTGGCTGATACATTGCCAATTAGTCTGTGCCAAGCACTACGCTATGATTTCTACATAGATTTTTTTTTTATATCATAAGTACCTACCTATGTTGTAGTTTTTATTATTTTTATTTTCAAAAACTGATCAAAAGGAGATTTGGAGAGAGTAACTTGCACAAGGGAATACACCTTGAGTGGCGTGGCTGGGATTTAAATCCAGATGGTCTGATTCTAGATCCTAGCCTTTTAACCTTGACATTGTATGTCTTTCTGGTCAGGCTCTGTGGAAGGCAGAATCTGAGATGAAGGTTTTCAGGAGGCAGCATCTGTAGGGATAGAGTTCTTAGGATCAATACCTGTAGGGGAGGGAAGACAATAGGACTGGGTAGAAGGAGTAGTTAAATTGTAACACAGTGACAATAAAAGACCAAATGGATCCAATGAGGAACTTGGTATCTGGGATGGACCTCAAATTGAGGAGAGGGAGCTAGGTTTTCATACTCTAGTTATGACCAGTTACTAAATGACCAGTTACTGAATTTTAACCTTGGGTTCTTTTTAGTCAATGGAAGTCCCAAAGAGAGATTACACTGAGAAGTGACTGCCAACACTCCCAGCAGCTGCGGATAAGGGACCAGTCCTGGAGAGTGAATCTGGACAGCACATCATGGCATCGCGACACTGCGGGAAACACATATTGAGCCCATGAGTAAGCAGTCTGCTCACATCATGTGTCATCTTTGAAAACATTTATTAGACTAATAAATGGTTGGTTTCTCTAGGCTCTCTCTTCCTCTGTATGTCTCCTCTCTGTATATGTGTGAGTGTGTGTGTGTGTGTGTGTATACGTGTGTGTATGTGTGAGAGACAGACAGACACAGAGTCACAGAGATACCTATTATGGTGTAATTATTGAACATTATCATAAAACACTAAAGTAGGAGTTAAGAGAACTGGATTCTAGTTCCTCCTCTGCTGCCTGCTATATGCCTTTGCTCAATTTACTTAATGCTTTTGGATTCCAGTTTCCTTTTTCATAAATTGAGAAGCCTTGATTAGATAGTCTCTAAGGCTGTTTTAAGCTGTAAAGTTCTGTGTTACTCTTAATTTATTAGCTTTCTAAAAGCCAGAAATAGCAAAAGTAAACATGCTGGAATGCTTTTTAAGTAATGCTGGAGATTATTTCTTGCAACCTCCGGTTAGTGACTTTCTCAAGCTCTCTCAATAAATCATGATGGACCTCATGAAAATTCACACAGCCCTGGTATTACCCAGTGTGCTCTGAAGAGCAGAGATGCTCTTTTTCTCCCTACAATGTCTTTATTTGGTATATATGAGATTCTAGAATGTTTGACACTTCTCATTCTTTCTGAGCATAGCTCATACAGATGTTTTATTTTAAGAATTGTTTTGAAATAATTGCTTTCACAGGGTAATAGTTATAGTTTGGATAGATATGTTCTTAATTTGTATAGATATATCTTGATCGAAGTAAGAAGGAATGGAAAAAGCCCTTAGCTTGGGTTGGTGAACTAAAACTAATTCTCAAAATATAGAAAGGCTAGGAAAACAAACAAACATATAAACAAAATCTAGAGAACAACAACAAAAAAGGAAATGGAGATATTGATGATGAAATTCTGAAAAAAATTATTGAGCAAGATTGAACGTGGTGAACTTTAATTAAAACTAACATAACCATATCTTAAGAGAGTAAAAGCTTTAAAAATCAGAACCAAGTTAATATAGAAATCTCTTAAGATTGATTTTCTTGGCTGTGGCAAACGATTCAATGAAAATGGAAAATAACTATTATTGTCAGTCATGTATGGCCCTGCCTGTATGATTTCCCAAAGTAAGCCTTATGGTCGAAGCTGCTTGAATCATAAATAAATAAATAGAGGTACCTTCACTCTGGCTTCCTTACCTGACTCTCGTTAAACCCTATCAGCAACTGTAGAGGGCCAAAGAAGCAATTTCAATAAATATTTCATTACATGGGAGCCCATTTGCTGGTATTTCAAATAAATAAGTACATTTTTTCACTCAGTGGGCACTAGAAGGGAAAACTCCGGTTTCCATTTTCAGACTTTCTTTTACTTTCTGAGGAGGTCAGTCATTTTCGTTTTCCAGTGTACAACTCGATTATTTATTGGAGGAAAATGTTTTAAACCAGAAAAAGGGGAAAAAAATCAACCAAATAATTTATTGAAGACTGTCTCATGGCAGATTAATCCCTACCACTTGGCCAGGGCTCATTCCATAGTGATCAGACTGGTCAAGCTTAAATTGTATGTCCACAAGAAGTTGCATAAATAATCCCAAATACTCTGAGCTTCTTTGTACTCGGTCATCTCTACGACCTTCACAGAAAATGTCAGAAAGGTAGTCAGAAAAAATATAGCCTGAGACCCTCTAGTTATGGTATTTTCTAATAAATAACAACCTTTTTGGGCTCCTTTCATCTAAACACATTTATCAGTGAAGACACATATGCTTCTTCTAGGTAAGTGAGTAGAAATACTGCTCTTTTTCTTATGGATAACCTGGAAATATGTTTAAAAGTATTTTTAACTCACACTTAGGAGAGATGTTCAGAGCTAGAGTTAGTGCTTAAGTAATATCTTAATTTTATTAGACTGAACATACTCTGAACTATGGTCTATTTTTAATTGCCCCCTACACAAAGAGGCTGTGGGTGTGGTTGATATTTCTGAAAAACTGACTCCCTTCCTGTCTCTCTGAGGGATGGGCCTTGATTTACAGCTACAGAGAAATAAGAGCTGTCTTAGAGACTTTGCCTGCTCACTTATTGCTCAGCAATTTCAGTCCAAATCTGAAGTCCTATTCTCAGCTGATCTCCCTTCCATTCTCGACTTTTCAGTTTTGACTAGAAACATCATCAGTATCCAAGTTTCCCAACCAGAAATCATGAACTTATCTTAATCCTTCTTTCTAATTCCCTTTAGCTAATCATTGTGTGCTGTATTTTCTCTCTCACAAGATATTATGAAATGAGTTACTGTAAATTATCCCAATTTATGTGGTAGAACGTGGCAAGGGTAATCTAACTGGACTGTTGCTATCCTCCAGGTACCAGAACATGAAACCTGTGCCACCTGAGTACCATCCACTCCCATGCCTTTGCCAAATTTGAAAGCTTAGAAGGAGAGTTTGTTGTTGCTTCCTGTAGCAACCCAGCCCTGACCATCGTGAAGGTTAAGCTCTTCAGAAGCTGCTTATCACATTGCTAACCCCTGAGGACCAAACACCACGTGAGAATATCGAGGCTCTGTTAAGTCCATTCACACTGCTTTGACACAACTTTGTGTCAAAGTGTCCACAATACTTCAAGAAACTGTGGAAATTAAATCCACTCTTCTTCACATGCATGTTTTCCTCAGCTACCTACTGGACATCTTCTTTGGGACATCTCATAAGAACATCACACTTAATAGATCTTAACCCAGACTTAATATTTCCTTTTTCCAAAGTGTTCCTTTTCTGTGTCTCCCACCTCAGTGAATATCTCACCACCATCTATTCACTTGCCCAAGACAGCAGTCTAGAGCTGCCCTCCCTCTGCCAAAATCTAATTAAGTACCCAAACCTCTTGAGTTTGTCTACTAAACATATTTTAATTGTATTCATTTTTCTGTCATCTTAATTGCTACCTAACCTGTTTCAGGTCTTCATCCTGAATTACCTGAATTACCATCACTGCTTCCCAAATTGTCTCTCAGCCTCTACTCATTCCCCAACTTTCCTCAATTCTGTTTTCATATTCTAGCCAGGATCATGTTTCTGAAATGCAAATTTGACAATTTCATGAACATGCTTAACATGTTTTCATGCTTTCACCTGCCTTCAAGATACTGACCAAATTCATAAATCCCTGCTGTGGTTTGAGTATTGCTTGGTCCCTTGAAAATTCAGAACTAAAATTTAATCCCCATTATGAGATATTAAATTGTGGGACCAGTTGGAATCTGTAAGAGGTGATTAGGGCTCTGCCTTGGTCATCTCTACGAAAACTCTCCTTCTAAGCTTTCGAATAGATTAACGAATGGGTTAATCTATTCATGTGATTAATGGATTAATGGAGTAAATGAGTCAATGGTTTATCTTGACATTGGGTCTGCTAAAAAAGTCAGTTTGGCTAGGTCCCTAGCATTCCCTGTCTCTTGCCACATGATGCTCTTGCCACAGATGCTTCTCACCACCTTGAGCATCTGCCATGAAAGAGGCCGTCACCAGATGCTGCTCCTTGATCTTGGATTAGAGCCAAAATAAACCTGTGGTGTGTGTGTGTATGTGTGCATGTGTGTGTGTGTGTATGTATGTATGTATGTATATGTGTGTATATATACATATATATGTATGCATATATACATATATATGTATGTAATTTACCCTGTCTGTGGTATTTGTTACTGCAACAGAAAATGGATTAAGGCAGTCCTCTAAGGTCAAATTTCTGTTAATACCTCTAATGCCTACAGCTTCCCTCTTCCATTCATTCCATATATGAGCAGCTTATAAACTTGAGAAAAGTGTCATGAGAACACCTTCATGACTTTGCCTTGCTAGTCTTTCATACTTGAATTACCTTTCTCTGTCTCTTTGCCTTGTTAATTCCCATTCTTTGATTTAAGTTTAGATGTTGCTTCTTCTGGAAAGCTTTCTGTGCTTACCCAAGTTCTGAGAATGCCCTGTCCTTCTTATATGATAACATTCAGCACATTCTTAGGTAATTGTCTGTTTAACCCAGTTTGTCTCATACCAACACCAACAATGGCCAGGATTATGTCTGGCTGATTTACCACTCAGTTTCTTTGATTCAGCACGAGCCTAGTGCACAGAAAACTCTCAAAGATTTGGTGAATAAATAAATGAAACAAAGAAATGGCAACTTTGCTTATTTTCCTGGGGAAACAACGGTATCATTAAAACAAATCTGCCAATCTCCAAGGTATTTGCAGTCCCAAATTCCAAGCCCACTTCCCAAATTGTGTGATTATAAATGTCACCAAGCTCTCCACAGAATGGAATAAAAATTCCATAGAATGGAATAACAATACCTGCATGAGACTACTTAAAGAGGTTTTAATACCAGTAAGATAATTCACACAAAACTCACTGTAAAATTAAAGCTTTCCCATAAATAAAAGCAATAATTATGTCTGCACTGGCATGTGCATGCATATATTAAATACTTTAGAACTATTACTCAAATTCTATAGTATGTGTATAAGCTAATCATTGCTGCATAACAACCTTCTCTAAAAAAATTTAAGTGGTTTAAAAGAACAATCTTTATTTAGTTCATGATTCTGCAAGTTGGAAATTTAGGCTAGGTTCAACTAGGCAGTTGGTCTTGGCTGGGCTCTGTGCCAATTATCAGGTTAGCTGGGGACTGGCTGGCCTCAGTTGGATAGGTTGGCTCTATTCCATGTGTTCTCTCCTCCTCTGTTAGGTTACCTTGAGCTTGATCATATAATGGGGCGGATTCCAGGAGAGAAAACAGAAACGCATTGGACCTCTTAAAGTAAAGGCTTGGGACAGGCACATTATAACTCTGCTGAATTTAGTTACACAAGTCCAAAATCAGCCCATTTTAAGTAGGTAGGGACATATATTCTTACCTCTTGATGGGAAAAAACCTCCAAAAACATTATAAAGAGGTGTGGAAATTGGGAGGGAAGTAATTGTGGCCATTTTCCTAAGAAGCCATCATACTCTTGTCAGCAACTTCCTTTAATTATGGATCAACTCATGAATCTGTGACATTTCTTAATCTAGTATTATTCAGTGACTGTTCAATCCTTATGAAATAAAATCCAAGCTCATAGTAAAGCCTTCTACAAATTGGCCTTGTCTGCCTAGGTCCTTTAGGACTTAAGAATGGAACCTTTGCAATCCCAACAAACCAGTTGTGATGTTCCTGTCCTCTGCAGTTCACGCTGCTCTCTGTACCTTTTCTTGATAATAGCAACAATATCACTTACTGTATGACTGTTCTAAACACTTTATATATGTGTATGCTATCCCTAGGAAGTGGTACTATTTTTTAAATCTCCTTATGGATTAAGAAACTGGGGCACAGAGAAATTAAGTAACATGTCTGCGGTCATTCAGCTAAAAGTCTAGTTTCAGAATCTGGATCTGGAGTTTATGCATTTGTCCTCCAGGGCTTTTTACCTCTTGAGACCTAACTCAGTTTGGTATATATTCACATGTCTCTTGACGTCTTCTGTGTGCAGTATTCTATTTCTGTGTCTGATGCCTCTTTGAGTTCTGAGCTCATAACATGCCCTACATTTGTAACCATCAGACCTAGCACAGAATCAGTCTGTGTTGCCCTGTCCAAACTGATGGAGATGCGTCTTTTGTACCATTAAAATCTATGCTGCTTCTTGGAAGGAAAAAAAAAAAAATCAGAGTGAAGACTATTAGTCCTCACAGCCTCTCCAAGAAAGAAGTGACGAGTGGGAAGCTCTATCTCATTTTGCAAACAGGAAATTTAGGCATGTGGAGATGAAATCACCCAGTGCTGTGCCAGGATTCTTTTTTGGGTTTTCCGATTCCTAGTTTTGTGTTCTATCTACCAAAAAGTGGTATTTGTCTATGAAGTGCAGCTGATGGTTGCTTAATTTCCCCTAGAACAAAGTTAAAAAACATAACAATTAAATTAAATCACCCAAGAGGGACGTTGCCTTTCATTGTAAAGTTTTGAGGGAACAAACTTTTGGGGAAACTTTTTTTCCCCCTGGGGTATAGTGCTTTCTTCTCTTTCAGCAGAATATATTGTGTCTGATGGAGCAAAAAATTGTTTTTAAGAAACCCTGCACCAATCTGTCTGCCCCAGCTCAGACACATGCTCGCACAGAAAATTAAATTCACAGAAATGAGAGAAAATCAAGAGAACCAAAGGAGCATGTCTTCTGTTTCCCAGAATCATTCTCTAGTGTATTTAGTAGCCTGTTGGGTGATAGAGTGATGAGGGAAAAGGATTGGTTAAAGGGTACTAATTTTTTTCATGTCTCTTTGCTTATTTCATCAAAGCACTAAAAATAAGTAAGCATTATGTACATTTTACCTACCTGGTTTTAATCTGTAAGAAGGTTTATTAGAACTTAGTTAAAACAGGCTTTTTCTTCCAGCTTGAGTTTCATGACTACCATTTGCTTCATTAGCAAGCAGTAACTTCTTGAGTGTAAAGCTTGCTTGAAATGGTAAGTACTGAGAGAATGTGGAGAGGGAAGAAGAAATAAAGGAAGAAGCTTAAGAAACGGTGCCATTCAAACACATTCATGGGAAAGAGAATCCACTCTCTAGAGAGAATGATTTCCCTAGCCTTTAAAATGTTGTTCCTCTTCAAGTTTTTTTTTTGGCATTAAATTCTGTTATTTCCAAAATCATAATCTTTAAATCTTCTCATAATCATCTGTCCTACATATATTATTTTGATCATGCCTCAGAATTTTTATTTATATAAAAATGTATTTTGCATTGTTCTGCTTCTTAGTGAGTGCCCAGTTTTACAGATTTCCTTGGGCTTATATCTCTCTAAACTTCATTAGCCCACATAACCATGCACTTGAGAGGGACTTTAGCATGTCTTGTAAACTATGCACTTAATAAATGTTAGATGGGAATAACCAAGATCATGCTGCAGATGCTGACCTTTCCCTAGTAATCTATTTTTCTTGAAATGATTTTATTTGCCTCTCTCTCAGTGACTCAAACATTTTTTGGCTATCTCTAGAAGGACCAAACACCTTTCAGATTTTGTTGTTTTCTGCTTCTGAACTGAGAGTTTGAGAAACTAGAAGCCAAGTCCCTCTGGTCACTGTGCACGATCATGAAGCTGCATATGAACTGGCAATTAAAACTCGCCAACTCCTCTACACTGTCTCAGATTCTTCCGCCCGATCTCTTCTCACCTCTATTCTCAGAATGGCTGGTTTGTTATGAAACTAATTCTTTTCTAGGCCAAGTTTCCTTTGAACAGGGTGCAAAGGCATATGATCCTGTGGATTAGAAGTGGGTTGTCATCAAAATGATATAGCTCTGTTCTTCTCTGTTCCTTTCTTGGAATGGCTGAGAACAGACTTGCGAAGAGAAAAACTTGTTGGCGTTTGGGAGCTGCCAGGTTTTAGAGAGCCCAATTATGTCTTTTTTGAACTAGCATTTCTTTAATAGAGTTTAATTTTAAAATGTTTTTTCATTTTTGACATTTCTTTTGGTTTTTAATTTGAAAAGATGAGGATATGTTTACTCATCGGGAAAATAAAAATGGCCTGTGCATGAGTAGGTAGGGTCAGGGGCCCATCTGTGATGGTATTTGGATAGCCATTAAAGGGCCCCTATGGTCCCCAAAGTGCCCTTTTTACTGCCTTAGTCCCTAAAATGCCCTATTGTTTGTGTCTTTGCTTTAACTCATTGCAATTCTACTAGAGCATTAGTCTTGTTTGTGGCTCAGCATGTATTAAATATACTTCTTGATACAGATGCACAGAAATTCCCTATGAAAGTCACCTCTCCTCTCTTTTGGAGGAGGTGATTCCACTTAAATCATAGTACTGTTTCAGTAAGTCCAGTCCAATCTCCTCACCAGAGGAATCAGAGTAACCATAGGCACAAAGCCTAATAAAAGAGCTGTAAACAGACTTTTGTTGAATTAAGAAAATGTATGTGTATATGTACATACACATGTATGTGTATATATGTCTGTATGTATACATATATATTCAAGAACTATTTTGTTTTCCACCAGAGCTCCTAGACACTTGATCCTTTTCTACTGAAGCTGTCAGTAGGAGAATGTGAAGTATGTGATCATAGCCTTCATTTTCTATCACATAAGTCTAGAATTGAGGAGACCACTGAGTGGACCCTGAGCTTGGAGCTGAACATGTGAGAAGTGGGACAGAGAGACAGTGAGAAATACCTTTTGAACAGTGGTTCAAGCCTTATCTGAACTCATTGCTATTTAGATTGTATGATATAACTACTTGTATGTCTTATAACAATGTGACTGCTTTATAGATACTTGATCATCTATTGGGATTTAACTCTACATATTACTGATTCTTCAGTGCCAGAGAGTCCCATGGAGTTAGGTGAAGCTTATAGGTCTGCATCACATCTTCTCTGTCCAACACTACTTCCCCTCTTGCATAGAGGTTAATCCCAAGGGCATACCATAAGAAAATCCTACACAGGAAACTCTATCTCAGAGTCTTATTCCTAGAGAAACCAAATCAAAGTAGAAACAGCTTCTTTTAGGCAGACTGATTTTCCATGAACTCACCCCCAATCAAAACAAAAACAAAACAAGATAAACCAATTTTATCATTTCTGCTTCCGCAAAGTTCTGGAAATTCTGTTGGATTTTGTTCTGAGGTATAATCGTTAACTAAGAAATCAAGTCATCCCAGTAGAGGAAGAAGTAGAAAGGTGATATCACATAGAGCACTGTCTTCTAGATTTTTCTGAACAATTTTATGTTTTGTTTTTAATATATTTACGTACTAAAAATCATCATAATATAAATATAAAAAAAATCATTATAATCAAGATACTTTTGTAGTTTCTTCCTTCCACCATTTTCACCATCTCCGTTTGACCATGAATCTGCTTTTCTTTTCTTTTCTTTTTTCTTTTTTTGTACCAGGGATTGATCTCAGGGGCACTTAACTACTGAGCCACATCTCCAGCCATATTTTGTATTTTTTTAAAAAATATTTTTTTTAGTTGTCAATGGATTTTTATTTATTTTTATGTGGTGCTGAGGATTGAACCCAGTGCCTCACACATGCTAGGCAAGTGCTCTACCACAGAGCTAAAACCCCAGCCCCCCTATTTTGTATTTTATATTTAGAGACAGGGTCTCACTGAATTGCTTAGAATTTTGCTTTTGCTGAGGCTGGCTTTGAACTCACCATCCTTCTGTCCCAGCCTCCCAAGCTGCTGGGATTACAGGCGTGTGCCACCAGACCTGGCTGGATCTGCTTTTTGTCACTATAGATTCCTTGCCTTTTAAAGAATTTTATGTAAATAGAATTATGCAGTATGCATTCTTTTGGTTTGTCTTATTTAACTCAGCACAATTATTTTTATATTCATTTGTATTGCATGTATCAGTAGTTCATTTCTTATTACTGATGAAAAGCTTTCCATTTTTTGCACATACAACAACTTGTCTATTCATTTTCTTGTTGATGGACACTTGTGCTGTTTCCAGGTTTTGGCAATTATAAATAAAACTACTATGAACATGTAGGTACAAGTCTTTGTAAAGACATATGCTTTCATTTCTCTTGGCTAAATATCCAGGAATAAAATGACTGGATTCTATGGGAAATATATGTTTAACATTTTAAGAGACTGCCAAACTATTTTCCAAAGTGGTTCCATCATTTTACATTCCTTCCAGCAGTGTATGAGGCTTCAAATTCTTCCAAATTCTTCCTGATCCTGGGTATGGTCTTTTTTTAAATGTCAACAATTCTATGAGTAATCAGTGGTATCTCATTGGTTTTAATTTGCCTTTCACTAATGACTAGTGATTTTGAACATCTTTTCTTTCATGTGACTACCTGCCATTCATTTGTCTTCTTCTTTGAAATGTCTGTTTAGGTATTTTGCTCATAATTTGTTTATTTGTTTTACTTATTATTAAGTTTTAAGAATTTTTTTTTCCAAAATAATACATTTTATATACAAATACTTCATCAGATATGTACTTTGAAAACATTTTCTCCCAGTCTTTGTTTTTTTTTTTAAATCTCTTCTCATGACAATGTCTTTCAAAGAGCAGAAAATTTTGGTTATTATTAAATCCAATTTATCAACTTTTATTTTATGGATTGTGCTTTGGTGTCATATAGTTAAGAAATCTTTGCATAACCCAAAGCCACAAATATTTTCTCCTAGAAGTTTTATAGTTTTAGGTTTTCATTTAGGTCTATGAGCCATTTATTTTTAATTTTTATATGATCCATTTTGAGTTAATTTTTGTATATGGTGCAAGATATGGATTGAAATTCATTTTTTTTTTTTTTGCATATGGATATACAAGTGTTCCAGCACCATGTGTTGAAATTGCTCATCTAATTTTAACAAATGGAGCACATAATTCCAGTGTGGCCCATAGACTATCTCAGCATAATCATTCCTAGTGCTTGTTAAAAATACAAATTCCTAGGTATTGCACTATCCCTTCAAATTAGAATCTTATAACAAATATCCTAGCTGATTCTTATGGATACTAAATTTTGGGAACAACTGGTATAATGCTATTATTATCCATTAATACTTTACTTCAAATCAGTACCATCTTCATCAAAGATTAGAAAAGACAATTTAGAAAAAGTTCAGCAAAAATTTACTTATTTGGGGAAAAACTACCAAGGTAAAAGTGAGAAGGACTAAAAGTAGAAAAGATAGTATGAGAAACTGCAAAAATAAAAATGGTCAAAATCAATATTTTTTTCAATCTGTAAAAATCTTTAAAAAATGTAAAAATATCTTAAATTACTTAAAATAAGCATTAATATGGATGATTCTTTTAAATAGTATAAGTGATTAATTTATAAAGATTATTAAAAATGAGTAAAATCTTCTTTGAATGATATATAAAAGGACACTGGGCATAAAATATATCATTTATTACATTGAGAGAATATTTCTTATTCAGTATTATCTTGAAAAGATTTTTAAAATAATAGAGAAATTCTTATGATGAAAAATCTGAAAACAAAATTGTTTTGTATGTCTTTAAGTACACAAAACGAGGGTTTAGAAACAGCAACTGAAAGTACATTCAAAGGGCACCCAACTTTGATGGTTTGACTTGTGATTTTTTACTTTATCATCCATGGTAGAAAAGTGCATCGACACAACCATTCTGTTTTCTATTTTTGGTATAGTATTCAATGAATTACGTGAGATAGTCAACACTTCGTTTTAAAAATGGGCTTTCTGTTAGATGGTTTTGTACTAACGCATGCTAATTTATGTGTTCTCAGCATGCATAAGGTGGGCTAAGCTAAGCTATGAGGTTTAGTAGGTTAGGTGCATTAAATGTGTATATTAATTAATGATATTTTCAAAGTTTGTTGGGCTATTAGGACATTTTTCTGTCATAAGCTAAGGAACATCTGCATGCTCTTGGGTGATTATTTTCTAAGTTATCTATCTACAATGAACATGTATATATTGCTGATGTAATCATAAAAGAAAAATAATCAAAGTCAGTCTTTGGCAGAGAGTACAAAGATGGTCCAAAGGAAAGGTACTGGAAGCTACTAAAGACAGGATTTGCACAGCCACACTTTAAATAAGGGAGAGATAAGTGTCCTATTAACCACTTGCTGAAGAATGCTTCCATGTGATCAGAACAGACCAAAAGGATTGGCCAAAGCAGACAGATTCTAATGCTTGTATTGATCTGTTTTCCCGATCAGGTGTAGACCCTGCTCAAGTCAAAAGACCTCTTTCTCAAGTCAAAAAGGGAGTGTGGTATGGAGGGGTAAGTTGAAGCTGTCAGCCCTTTCTACCAACCCAAAGCCACTCAGTGTATGAAATGTGTTTGTTCAAAGTCTCTGAAGGGTTTTGTTCACCTCATCCCTGTTCTGCAGTTCAGAATGTAAATCTTAAGTATTCACCAAATTGGAAACCCACTCATATCTTCTGGGTTTGTACTTCTGAACTGAAATTGAACTCTGGGACTTTGGTTCACATGACCTTAGAACAATGTAACTTTTTGTTTTGAAGAAGAATGGCTTTAAAAGTCTCATAAATGAGTCCTGCCTGTTCTTGGATATCAAGTAGCACTTATAAATGCCAGTTTCTAAATATCATGAAATTGTGAATAAATAAATGTTACAGAACCAGAAATGTACAGATTATACACTTCTTATTACATTCAGGTTCAGAAATAATAAAAAAAACTTATTTGTCCCTTTAAAACCTAGTGTTGGAAATTGCATCAAGAATTCTGAAAAAGGATATTAAAAGACACAAACAGATTATGATCCAGGAAAACATACTAATTAATCTAAGAAAAGCAAATTACATTGTCAAGTAAAGCTAGAGATATCTCTAAAGTACTACAAAGTTTTGTGGAAGAAATTTATATATACTTGTTCTTTAGATGATTCTTGACTTTAAAGTTCCGGGTAGTACAGATCAAAATTTGTATGTTGTCTTCTTTTTTTGATCGGTACTAAAATAAACCCCCATCAAAACAATGATTGAGTATCCAAATATGCATAACATAGTTCATAAAATAAACTAAGTGAACAAATGTATGTGAAAAAAGTTTCTCTTAGGCTTGTCAGAAAGATAATACAGCATGACTGTGAACTATAAAAACTGGGCAACTTCTCTAAAATAGCAACAGGCAAGAGTTTCTGAAGGAAACCCAGAGGAGATTAAAAAATAGATTTAAGAAGTGATCCAAGTTATTTTCACTATTCTTGTGGACTCTCTTTTCAAAACCAAGAATTGAAACATATACCACAATGGTTATGATTTGACTTGAAGAACAGAATCCTAATTTCTTATATAAGAATAGGACTAGATAAATCCAGTCTTATTTTTTCATGTTCTGAAATACGTACTATGAGATTTGTCTAACCTTAAATACCAGCATATTAATTTCACTTACTTGTACATATTCGTATGAAGTATGCTAAAAAGGAGAACAGAAAAAAGATTAAAAGGTAGGATGATCAAGGGAGAGGTAAGCTCTGGATCCCAATTCACCAACAGGAATAGACAGCATACTCAAATTTCTAGGCCTGTGGGTCTAACTTTGCATGCACTTTCCACTTAACCTGTTGAATAGTTTAATAAGTGTGATATATAAAGTATCATAAATGTGTGAGACATTCTGCAATGTCTATCTTTGTGGAAAGGTATTGTGGTAGAATACATAAATAGTATTTGCAGACTGTTTTTACATTCTACTTATCAAGATGAACTTGATTCTCACAATGACTTAGCTTGATTCAGGATAGTTAGCTCCTCTTATGTGGCTAGTTAATTCTATACTTCCAAATTCTATTCTAAGATGAACATAATGACTGAAACTCATTTGATACTCAAAGTTTGATTTGCCAGGTTCCATACACTTGAATATTATTTGGTCTGAATTTTGCTTAGTGTCTGACAAATGCCCAAGTTATTACTTGTATATCCATATTTGGAAATAATCTAGAGAAAAACATTTCCCAATCTTCAACCATGGTGTTCTGCACAGAAAAAAAATCCTGGATTTGGTTTCAGAATATTGATAATAAGGAAAATACCACCTTCCATTTCAAATCAGGAGTCATTTATTGAATGCTAACATTATGTCAGGTACTGTATGAAGCATTTGGGGGGGAAAAGATGAGATTAATATGGTTTCCACTCATGGCTATGCTATTTTATATTTGGCAGCCTGAAAGTACATTACTCCTCTTGGAGACTCCACGAGATAGGTATTATTTCCCCATTTTACAGATGATAAAACTGAAATAGAAATGTCACTTGCCCAAGTTCACACTTTTAGTACAGCCAAGATTATAACCTAGATGTTTTCTGACTTCTAGTTCATTTCTCTTTTGATTATCCAAAGGCATATGTTTTCCCTAATGTTTTTAGTCAAGATAAACCATGTAATTATTTTAATGAAGAAATCTCTGTAGTCCAAAGTAAGAATTTCAATATCTTGTCTAAATTTAACTGGCCATTTCAAATTCTATAGGAGCAGGAAATCATTCAATTCAGGGGAAAATTCATGCACCTGTAGATTTCATCTTTTGTACCAGATGAATAGGTGAGATTGGATTTGATTTGCTCCATGACTAAACTCTAAAATTGAGATTTAAAATGGATATGTAATCTCACTCTGATTCCATTTCTTCTATAATGCTGCCTAATGGTTATGCGACTCTCAGAAATGTATTTAAAGTAACAACATGTCCTTTTATCCAATAACATCAAACCAAGATCTTTTTTGTTCACTTTTGCTAGACCTCTAACCTTTAAAGGTGAGTCAGGCAGCTGCAGAAAGCCTGATCTTATTTTCTGCCCCTGGCAAGACTTTTTCAAGTTCATCTTTTTTCCCTTCTCTCAAAATCTGATGAAAAATGAAATGTCAGGAAAACAAGCTCTCAGGCTAAAAAACTTGTGTCTGTCTCTGTGACAGATGTCAGTTTGAAAGGTTTCAGGTCACCTGGCAGAAGTGTGCTGGCTTGATCTGTACTCACATCGATGCGACCTCACACCAACACTGAGTTCTGCTTTTAAAAATATCCTTGAAAAAAAATTAAATGATTTCAAGTCATTGCCTTTTCCACTATCTTTTAACTCTGATTAATGAGACAGTATGTGGGGGGACTTTTAAAAAGGACAGCTTGACCTTTGGGTGCCCCTGGCAGTGAACCAATCAGCATTCTTGTAATCCAAACACAGATGCCTGGAGCTAAACAAATCCTATACTTGTGAACGAGAATTCGGTTTGCTGTCAAAATACTGTGAGGATCTGCACAATGCTGCTTTTAACACAATATCATGAATTAAGGTTTAAATGTTCATGATTAATCAACAAAAGTAATACCAAACAGCACAATGCCTCAATAATGGCTCAATTTAGTAACAAATATTTCCAGCAAATATTCATGTGTTTTGAAAAGTGCTGTATTCTAACTCCATGCTGGACATAACTCCCTAATATTTTATGCCAGAAACACTGCTGATATTATTGTACAAGTCAGTAGTTTGTAATGACTAATTAATGGGGTTGAACTCTGTTCTCTTTCTGGATTAGTTATACAATGTTTGAATTATTTATCACAGCGATTAAAGAATGTTTCTTTTTCCTTTTTCAAAATGAAACTTTATCGTAGCCTGGACAGTTTAAGAGTGGAAAAAACAAAAAGATGGATTTTGTTTCATCAGTTTGGAAGGAATCTCCAGGCTTTGCAGTGTAACTATGAAGATAAAAGCTTACAGTTCCAAAGGCATGTTTTGCCAAATTTACCACTCTAAACAAGAGGCTAGATCAGAAGAAGAGGAGCAAACCTGTGGAATAGAAACTCAGAAACTTTAATAGCACATAAGGCTGGTAGTTTTTTTTTTCTTTGCTTTGTTTGATTTTTAAGTATACAATACTTCCCTTCTTTGAAGTAAGCAAGTAGACCTACCCTTGACTTGAAAGGTAGGTTTCTTGTGGATGTGTTCATCAAATCCATGTCTGGAACAATGCTATGTTGTGTGGAAGACTTGGTGTGTGGTAGAGAACATATATCTGGAAGGCAATTAGCTTGAGATAGAAGCAGAAAGTTGATTCTCAGCAATGATTTTATGACTGTGAATTTTTTTTTTACCTTCTATAGTTGCATTTTAGAAAACTGCTTCTCAAACATTAATGTGGGGCTGGGGATGTGGCTCAAGCGGTATCAAGCTCGCCTGGCATGTGTGCAGCCCAGGTTTGATCCTCAGCACCACATACAAACAAAGATGTTGTGTCCGCCGAAAACTAAAAATAAATATTAAAAAATTCTCTCTCTCTCTCTCTCTCTCTTAAAAAAAAACATTAATGTGCACACAAATCACTTAAATCTTATTAACATGAAGATTCAGGTTCAGAAGGTCAGGGGTGGGCCTAAGTATCTGTATTTCCAACACATTTCCAAGTGGTGTACATGCTTCTAAGCCTGTACCACACATCGAGTGATAAGGTTTTAGAACTTAAATCTCAGCTTTCTACAAGAGTTTGGGTCAAACGCTTCAAGACACCAAGGTAGTTCTGAAGTTCTAAAAGATTATCTTTTTTTTGTTGTTGTTGTTAAATCTGTCTTCTGACATCTTTTTCCTATGTTTGATATTTTTTCTAGGTGTCTGTGAGTTGATCTCTTTATAGGAACTGTCAAATTGTAATACAACTTTAGTTAACATCATCTCAGAATGACCCTGCTGTATTGTGAAGAAAGGGTATAGTATAAACGAGGAAACCATGTCAGACTTTGTCAACCCTGCTCCTAAATCATTTGTTTCTCACTAGATCATGGTCTTGGTGAGAGCATTTTGTACACTACTGGGTAGTTTCATTAATACTGACACATTTTTTTTCTTGCTATACAGTAATCAGACTATTCAGAAATAGAATATTCAAAGTCTTTCTGAGAATGCACTTGGGCTAAGAGGCACCAGAGAAAAAACAGTTAAAATCAAGAGTAGTCAGAACTATCAGCAGTGTTTAGATCCAGATAACCACAAACATCCTGGAATTTACTTAACCATGTCTGATTTCCCAGTGAGTCATGTTTATAGCTCTAGATGTTAGTTTACTTTTCCTTCATTTTTTTTTTTTCTTGATCACTCATGCAGTGGAAAACGGAAGAGAAATCTTCCATGGCAATTAAAGTGCCAATACTTGTGCTAGCTCTGCATTCCCACTACTGATAGGGACAGATCTGGCCATTAGTCAAGCAAAGCTGTACCAATTTTCTCATGCTTATTACATATTCATAATATGGACATTCTTGTGGCATATCATTGCAACTGCTTTAGCAGAAAACTAATATCGAATGAGAGAGCACCAGATTTAGCTTTACCAAGATAAAATGTACCATATTTAATGCTCAATTTTCATTCTGTGTATGTTAGAAATACACGTGATTGCTGAGATTTTCATACTAGTGTATTCATAACTGTGTATTCCACTACAAGTTATTTTTGTCTTTGATAAAGATTCTTACTCTCTTTTCTGTCAGATGCTAAGATCATTTAAACAAGCAAAAAGCAATCTTTGCTAATTTTCTCAAAAAGACAGAGGCATTGGCTGCACTGAGGTTATAGTTCATTGCTACCTTCTATTAGGAGACTAAACAATGAGGTGGGTTGCCTGTCACCTCTCAAGTGCCTACTAAGGACTACTATATTACTTATTTTGTGAAAGCCATTGTTTCATTTTGCCAACTTCATCTTGTGAGTCAGCTGTACACCCTTGAACACATGATTACAGATTCGAACCAGAAATATAGATTCTGTTATAGCTATCTCACCAGACTCTCAATAGAATTACTCTGAATGAGCCGTAACCTGTAAGAAAACTGCTTCAACCTTTTTAATGAATATTGGTAAGGGGGTAAAAAAAAAAGGGTGAGGGGTAATGGCAATTGTGAAAACAGATTTTTCTGGCTGAAATTAATAATTCTGAACAGCACTAAAATTAATTACTCTGTGGTTATAAGTAGGCAGCGGATTTATGGTAAATGACAGAGTGTTTGCAAATTTTCCTGACTACTCGATTAGAAAATGCACAAGTGGAGGCGTCAGCCGAGCATGCATTATTTAAGTGGTTGGTGTCTGGCGACAATCTGGAAACTGCAATTGTTGTGGTTGCCTTAGGAAAATTCTCACTTTCTGAGAGAAATTCTTTCACCTTTGTGTGCCCACAGCATGGATCTCTCCTCGTGGCAGCTGTAGGAAACACAGGAACTCTGTGACCTGGAAAATGTGGGACAACTGACACAAGGTGACCCTTGGAAGGCTGGGGTAGGCCCAATTAATTTAAAATTTTGCTTGGCCTTGTCTCTTCCAATTTTCTAAATCCTCTGGAAAAATGATTAATGCGTACACTGCCAATGCGAAAATATTTTTGACCCTATTAAAGTCGACCAAGGGTAAACCAAGTGTAGGCTGGCATTGTATCAAACTAGCTTTATTAAATTTGATTGGAGGTTTGTATGGGGAAGGGACAGACAAGGACATTATTTTGCACAGCGGCTCTCTTTTAAATGAAAATATCAAGAGGAATACAAAGTAGCAATATGCCTTGGACAGGAATCATTTTAAATACAGGAAAATAGCACAAAGAGCTTTGTCTAAATGATAAACCATACCTGTTAGAAAATGTTCTGCTATCTTATTGTTATGCTGGTCAATTACCAATGAGGATGTTTTAATTTATGGAAGGCTTATGGAAGTCTTGTATTTCTTCATTTATAGATTAGCTTGTTCAACCTTGCTTTCTTTCTCTTATCTGTCATTGAATTCTACAACCTAAAATTATCTTTGTGCATTTGAATCTTAGCAGAACAAGGCTCAATCTTTTAATGTCCTCCCAATGTACCTATCCTGCACAATCATGAAGTTAATGAATAAAGTGATTACTTTTTTGTACTAGTTACATAGTTGTGGATAAAAATGATACAACTGCAGCACAATTTTAAAGGATAAAACTTCTCACAGGCATTTCTTCCATTTCCAAGAAAGAGAAACCCATTTCATTGTTATGAAATAAAGTGAATGCATAATTTAACTTAGGAGTCAACACTGATATTTCACATTTAAATATTTTTCTATAGGTTTCACAAACATAGGAGATATTTAACCACATGAATAACAGCATAAAGACATATTTAATAGTTAAACATCTGGATAAAACAATTTCATTTATGGCAGGGTAGATCTTAGTAACCTTGATACACTTAGCACATAATAAATACTTGTTCAATAAAGGAATGGCAGAACTCACCCTTGACTATCAACCAAAGGAAAGACTAGAATTATAGTTGGAATGACAGCTTAGATGATGGTGATAGCCCAGAGAAGACTCTAGAACACGGAGTCATTTCTCAGTCATTTTAGTCTAGCAAGAATAAATGCTCAGACTAGGTATTTACAGACTTAAAAAAAATTCACAACTGGATTTATTAGCTTTGCCTCAGACTTTCTAAATGAAAGACAGGGATTAAATATTTATATGGCTTATCATAGATTGTATCACTTCTCTCATGGCTTCCTTGTGTTCCATGGCCTTCTCTGTAGGATGTCTACTTATAGGAAGTTTATATGTCCCTGACCTACCTCATGCAGTCATGACATATTGTTATGGTTTGGTCAATGAAATATGAGCAGAAGTTAGGTGTGTTAGTTTCCAGCAGAAGCCTTAAGAGTCAGGACATATAGTTTGCTTGTTCTTTTTTATCTCTGCATGATAATCAGCAAAGATCCATAAAAAAGAGTAGAGAAGCTAAGTTATAGCTGACTTGTGATATCTATAGCAATGTGCGTGGGAAACTCACGTTTGTGATAGTCATTGGGATTTGGGGACTATTACTTCTTCAAGACATAACTTATCCTAACACATGTAAACTATATTCATTCTACATTAACTATAGAACCTGGTGTTAATTAGATGTTGGAGCTTTGGGATGAAATAAGCTCTCATCTTCCCGCTACCATATGTAGAAACCTACTTGATTTCACCTATATCTAAATGCTTTTCTCTTTAGTGGATAGAGCAACTAATGATCAAGCTCTCTGCTTGTGCTGTGGATCCCATCCCTCTCAAATAGTTACAGTTATTTTTCTCCTATAGTGTCAATCTTTTCCTTGCTAAAGGACCATTAATATCTTACTTGCTCTGAACAATTCTCTCTTGCCTCCATATTCCTTTTAGCTAACCCCTTCCCATTTCTCTCTCCTCTTTCTCAATCAAACATTTCAACTGTTTAACTCTGTGCTGTCTCTACTGCCTCACTTTTCATTCAGTCTCTAACTTATTCTAGTCTGGTTTTTCCCCCTTCTGAAAACAGGTTGCTTTTGTCAAGATCACCAAAAGTCTGTGGAATATCCAGGCCAAGGGACACTTCGATGTTCTAATTTTATTCAGCATCTTAGCTACATTTCATAGAGTTGGCCCTTTCCTCCTTCCTGAAAGAACCTGTATTTGGTTTCCAGTATAATCTCCTGGTTTTCTTCTTAACTCTTTTGTGATTAAGCATTTTCCTCCATTACTCACCTCTAAAAAACTCCTATGGAGTAGTACTGAGTTCTCTTTTCTTCTGTCTATATATTATCTTCCTGTATTGGATTTGGTATTGTTTCTAGAGTTGCCATTCTGAACTTTCCACCTAGAAATTATCACGAAATTCCTCTTAATATATCTTCCTTATTACCCCGTTCAAAACAACCCTCATGAAACTTCAGGCAGAATTCGTAACTTCATTATTTTAATTCCCTCATCTGAGTTGGGTGTGGTGGCACACTGTAGTAATTCAGCTATTTGGGAGGTGGAGGCAGAAGGTCTAGACCTGTCTGGGTAGCTTAGTGAGGTCCTTTCTCAAAATAAAAAAAAAGAGAAAGTGCTGGAGATGTAGCTCAGTGGTAGATGCTTGCCTAGTGTGTGTGAGGTACTAGTTTCAATCCCCAGTTTTAAACAAAATCATATCAAACCAACTAAACAAACAAAAACTATCACTTACAACATGCCAGGTGTTGCAATAGAAATAAAAAAGTGAATCAAATATAATTCTTACTCTTGAAAAAATGTGCTTACACGATTATGGCAAAATGAGTAAAATGACAGCATTTCTAATAATGTACCTTGTATAACACATGGTGGGAACATAAGGAAAGAGAATCTAGGCTTTCTGGGACAGTAAGAGAAGGATTCCCAGAGGAAGTTATATTTGGGCTAAAACTTAGTCAAACAGGAATTCATCACAAGGATAGATAAGGAAATGTTATTCTCAAAGACAAAGAGATGGGAGAAGGCTTGTTATGTTTAGGGAATTTAAAATAGCTCAATATTCTTACAAACAATCATGGAGAGCTGATAGGTATGAGCTAAGGCTGTAATTGGGACCTGGGCCCAGGGCATGAGGGCTTTTTCTGAATTATATTCTTTTGACATTCTGACATTTGTCAATTCTTCTGATGTTTCTGTTTATTCTATCCCAATCTTATAAGCATGGGCTCTATTACACTAAAGGAAGGGACAACATAAACAATATGATAAGTTTTGAGACTTGGAAAGATTGTATTCTGTCACATTTTTAGTTTATCTATTTTATCTATCTGTTTATATTTTGGTCTTCTTTTATTATCTGTTTACTTCATTTGATTTTGAGTAGCAGTTTTGTGGAAAGATTAATGCAATTCTAAAACTTCAAATGTTATGGCAATTACTACTATTTATAATAACGTAATTCTAATCCTTTACCTTTAATACTGCAGGGAAACAAAAATTCTGAAAATTAAATAGCTAGTTGAATATTTAACTTATTCTGTTTCAGTATGGATAAAATCAGTTATAAAATGTTGAAAGTTCAATACTGGAAGAAAATCCCAATTGGCAGTGTGTGAGTTGTAAAATGCAGTTTATTTAACAGAACTCATTGGAAGTGCATTCATCTGGGTAACTCAGCACTGAGTTAGTAATGGAAAATATGACAATTTCCATAATTTTATTATAATTACATTCTAAATCCAAGATTATTGGTATTTATAATTATACTTTTGATGAATAATAATTTTAAAAAAGGTTAAAAATGGCATGGATTCTTGAGTATGTCACACCTGCTAGAGCAATACAGCAACTAACTCAGGTAAGGCAATTTTGCTTTTACATGTAATATAAATAGTATTTAAAATATTTATATTTCATAGTGATATACTCATTTGAATGGTATGAACATTTTTTTCTTTCTTTTATCTTTACAAAAATCTATCAGATTTTCATTTTTTAATGTATAACAAGAAAGATGAATAGATTATGAAGAGGACATTCTAGATGAGACCTTTAACTTCATGAATGCATATGTTGGGGTGAATCAATAGTTTCAGGGACAAACCTTCAGCATGGAATGCTGGCAGGCACTATTGTCTTACTTGAATTATTTTATAGTTGCAACTGAATGGACTCTGATAACTTCTCTAGTAAATTAGTCATTCTGGTAGACTGCCTACAGCATTTTTATAAAAGCAGTAGAACTAAGAACAAAGGGACATTAATAGTATGAATCAGATTTTGCTCTGTGACTTCAAAACTAAGTTAAAAAATGAGATGGTGGGAAAAAAGTGTGCAAGCCTCATTTTCTGAAGATAGAGGCAGTTTATAAAATGACCCTAAATACTCAATGAATTCTTATCTGTCTAGCAGTAGCCCATTTGAATGCTCATTATAATTTTCTATTAGTGTTTGATAGGCCAGAATTGGGTGGGTGGCCATTGACATATAAGTTGGCTCCACTAAAGTCAAGACTGATTTCTTACTTGCAACTGGCAACTTGAGTTACTGGGCCCAGGAATACTTTTTAAATACCTATTCCTTTATATTCTCTAAACAAATGTCAGGACATGAGAGGTCCTTAACACTAAGACATGTTCAGAAATAAAAAAGTCTACACTCCAAATTATAAGAGACAAAACAATTCATAATCAGATTTAAATAAGAAGCTAAGTAATTATGGGCTCCTTGGTTCCTCAGAGTGTCTATGTCTTTTCTCAGCATTAGCTAAGGTGTGAAGGGATGTTCATTAAGGATTTTAGGCCACTAGAGTACTGCTAAGATCATTAATTGCTACCACATAGCTTAAAATACGTTACCCTACTCGGCGGGTCCTGGGGAAGTCTGGTTCATTATTTATGACCATGTAAATCATTCTTTTTTTTTTTTTTTTTTTGCAATGTCAGCAATGTAGTTCACCATTATGTATAGTAAGGAATCAGGTATTAGCTTTTCCAAGTGTCTAGAGTTCCATTTTGTATTTCATGTTGTATGGTATGGAGCTTATGTAGCAGCCAGTACACTGACAAAGAACTCAGCCTACTGGAAGATGAGAAGGTCCCAAATGTAGAGAATAGCTTTTCTCATTAATTGATAAAAACCCCAGTGCTCCTCCATTTATCCTCTAGGTTAACTCTATCAAATCTTCATTTATTATTGTGAAGTTCATACAACATAGGTATATACAAGATATTGTTCTAATTATTACATAGATGCTGAAAATATCTGCAAATGAGGAAATACTCTGGTCTCTCAAAAGAGGGTACCGTCTAGTGATGGGATGGTGTCAGGTAACTACAAAGCAGAGCACAAGGAACTTATAAATGTGCTACATGGCAGGAATGACTCAAATAGCTTGTTCTGATGATAGAATAAAATCAGTTCTTTGTAGTGTCCTATATCAAGTGAAGTTGAGATACCAGATTTTTTTTGTGTGTGAAAGGAATAAAAATGACTGGTTGGATAAAAACGTTGTGGTGGAATTATGTATAATTTGTCCACTTATATTTTCATTATGTTATCAAGAGGGTCCTGAGAACTTTCTCTTCAATGAAGCATTGAAAAATTCACTGGTGAGAGAATCCCAATATGTTTCAGAAAATTCACCAGAGACTCTTCTCTAGAAGTGAGGATCACTATGGATAAGGTATCCATAAAAATGGACTTTTCATTTCTCCTGAGAATGTTAGAATTCCAGAGTAGCAGAAGCATTCACTCCCCACTTTAAATTAGTAATGAGTGTTAAATTTTATTTAATATTCTTGGCAGCTATTGATGTTATCATATCATTTTTTTCTTTCAATCTACTTCTTATACCAAATTACTATAATAAACATCCTAATGTTACATTAGCTTTTCATATCTATGATAAATGTTATTTGATTACAATGTTTTATTTGTGGCTGGACTGTGATGCTCATTTATTAATAAATCTTGAACTTATATTAAAAATAATATTATACTACAATTTTATTTTGTTATCTTTACTCTTGACTAATTTTTGGTAACAGGATTATGGAGCCTTTACGAAAATGTTAGGCAGGCTTCCATATTTCTCTGTTTTCTATGCTCATGGGGATTATATGATCTGAGAAGCATTTGCTAAGACTTTTCCATAAAATAATATGGGTCTTGTACCATTTAGGCATAAATTTTAATATTCTTTTTATAGTAAGTATTCTTTTCAGATTATCCACCACTTCTTGAAGCAATTTTGATCATTTATATAATTAATTTCGTTGAACTTTTCCTTGGCATAAAAGAAAACATTTTAAGTAGTTACTTTTAGAAAGGATATGACAGTGAGTCTTTACTTTTACCAAAAATGCTATTATTTTCCCTTAAAATAGATTAAAATAGGCCTGGGCCAAGAATTTCAGATTTAATAGCATACTATAGTGACACAGCCACATCAATGTTTATAGCAGCTCAATTCACAATAGCCAAGCTATGGAACCCACCTAGGTGTCTTCAACAGATGAATGGATAAAGAAAATGTGGTATATATATACAATGCACTATTACTCAGCCATAAAGAAGAATGAAATGATGGTATTTGCCAGTAAATGGATGAAACTGGAGACTATCGTGCTAAGTGAAATAAACAGTCCCCCCAAACCAAAGGTTGTATGTTCTTTCTGATATGTGGATGCTAACCTACAACAAAGGAGGGTGGGAGGGGAAGAAAATAAATCCATTGGATTAGACAAAGGGGAATGAAGGGAAGGGAGAGGGAGGGGAATAGGAAGAACAGTAGAATTAATTGGACATACCTTTTCTATCCTTGTATATGAATATACCAACAGGGTAATGCCACATCATGCACAACCACAAGAATAGGGTCCTAATTAGAATAAGTCATACTTTATGTATATATAATATGTCAAAATACATTCTACTGTCAGGTATCTAAAAAAATTAAAAAGAGAATTCCAAATTTGGAAGCATTCTCCATTTTATCCTAGAGTAAGTTCTGTTGTTGAGAATCTGAGTAAAGAGTCTTATTCCTTTGTAGGCCATCTGTTTTTTTTTTTCTCTGTAGAAACGTCAGGCTTTTCCCTTTGTTTGGAGTTCTGATCTCTATAATGATTTGTCTTTAAGTGTATTTTTTTCATTCATTCTATTAAGCCCTTGGTAGGACTAAAAGAATAGTCTTTTTTTTTTTTTTTAGCTCTGGAATTTTTTCTTCTAAAATTTTCTTATTTACTCTTTTTCCTTGTATACATTTCCTTTTCTATAATTCCATTGTGATGGATGTTGGAATTATGCTACTGTTTTCTATGTGTCTAGTTTTTTTCCATACAATATTATTGCTACTTGGTCCTTTTGAGGAATATTTTATAAGTATCCCTTATATTGTTCTTCCAGTTTTTTAATTTATTCTTTCAATAAATCCAAATGTTTCTGTTCCATTAATTTTAAAATTATTATTTAAAACAATTTTAATGGTCTTATTTAAAATTTCTAAGGTCATTAGTTGTTTCTGTTTTTATGTATGAAATATCCTTGTGAAGGTCTCTAATTAAGTCAATGAATATATTTGAAATTTATGATTCCTTTATTTGCTCTTTATTGGATACTTTTCTCAGCAATTAATTTTTTTATGATTTTGTTGTCTTTATCATACCTCAAATATTTGATGATGATTATCCTTTTGCTCATATTTATGTTCGGATATCTCTGTTCACAAATGGTGGATTGTCTCTAGTGGCTCCGTGCAAGAACCCATACATGATGTTGGGGGAATGTGTAGCCACCTCTTCTTCTGGTAATAAGGGATCCCCATTCCTTTTCAGCTTTGCTAGCCATCTGTTTATCCAGACCTAGCTATTATATTCATTATACTATATCCAGCTTTCAGATAAATACTTCTTTTGCCCACTGTTCAATGTAATGGACAATCAGCCTAACAATTCCCCAGGTATCTTTATTACTGAGAATAGAGAACTCCTGGTATTACTTTCCTCTCTTGCTTGTATATGTGTTGTCTTATAGTCCATGTTTCAATAATTCTCAAGAAATTCCAGCCTACTAATGACACTCCTTCTCACCTTTCAGTGATTTTTGTGCATTAATAGATTTTAAAAGTATATTTTATGTCATTTCAAAAACATTAGGTGGGAGAGAGAGAAGGTCTAATGTTCTGGACAAATATAATCTCCATTACTTTGAACATTCTATCTTCTTGGTCTGGAGTAAACAATATTGTTATATCTGCCTGTATATTCTTTCTCATCTTTCAAAGTTCTAAGAAGTGCATTGGGTTTTTGCAAAGGATGGCCACATCATGAGGAGATCATAACATAGGAACTTGTTATTTCAGAGGCTGGTACTGAACAGATCGCTACTTGAAGGAATGAATTGTAGTGGGCAGTAACCTGAGGTCAACAGCTAGTATCCACCTGTAGAATTAGAGAATGGAGGATATATTCTTTGTAGTAAATATTTATTCAGAAACAAAGTAAAATATTTAAAAATTCCTGATTTATGTTTCCAATGACATTTAAAAAATTCATTTATTAGAATCTAACAAGAATTATGAAGATAAAACAAAATTATGATGCAGAGTATTATGTAGCTATAAGAAACATAACTAGCAGATTAATAACCTAAAGAGAAGCAGGCTACAACAAACTGATAGAAAAATCGCATTAATAAAATAGAAAAGAAAAAATAGAAGAAAAAAATTACAACTTCAAGATTAGTATACATAGTTGAAAATAATGAAACTATTTTAGTGATATGAAGGTCGGAACCATATGATACTATAAAAATGTATATATATATATGTGTGTGTGTATATATACACAAACATACTTCTGCTCAGGTAGAGCAAAAATCTCAGAAAAAAAATAGGAAGAAAACCATGTTACTTATAAAGAGCAATATTCAAGCTGGTAATAGACTTCAAATATTTCTTTTGGATCACTTCAACAACAACAACAACAACAGAATGTTAACTGTAAAATCATAGACAAGGATATATTGGACTCCCCACCCCTCAGAAGAATAGAGGAACACAACACAATTTTAATATAAAATAGAATTTCAGAATAAGAAGCTTGTAATGTAAGGCTTTCATATTGATAAAATAATACCTATAATATAACAATCATGAAACATGTAACTAAAAAGGTACTATCAAAATACATGCAGCATAAACCATCAGAAAGTATATGGGGAGACTGGCAGAAATGCAATTGTAATAGAATGCTTTATCACATACTATACGTAGTCTGTGACAGATCAAAAGTCAAAAAAATAAATTTAGACTGAAAGGATTTGAAAAAATACAAGCAAGTTGATAGTAATATATCTATAACTTTTTTTGTTCATATATGATATATGGTTTATATATTTACTAAGAATCTTTTAAAGATATATATGTATATATACATATATATTCTCTGTATTTTATAGAAACCATATCTTCTTTATGATACCTGACACATTTTTGAAGAGTTACTATACAACTGAAACATAACCTTGAAATCTTAATATCAAGAAGCAGAAAGTTGCAATCTGTATTTGGGGTAAAAATGGGAGTTCATAACCCACTTGAATCTAATGTATGAAATATGATATGTCAAGAGCTTTGTAATGTTTTGAACAACCAATAAAAAAAAGAAGCAGAAAGTAAGTTATATTTTCTAATGACACTGCAATAAAATTGATAATTTCACAAGTTGCAACAAAAAATTCATTTGGATTAGATAGTAATAGAAAAACAAAGCATTCTGCTAAAGGGCTCTTGGATTAAAGTGAAATCACAAATTAGTTACAGAGTTGTTAGATAAGAGCCCCCTCCTTTTGAAACTGTAGTCACTTTACCACTGAGCTACATCCCCAGTCATTTTTATTTTTTATTTTGAGAAGGGTTTTGCTAAATTGCTTACGGCCTCACAAAGTTGCCGAAACTGTCCTCAAACTTGCAATCTTCCTGCCTCAGCCTCCCAATCTTCTGGGATTATAGGTGTGTGCCACCATGGCCATCAGATGAAGAAAACTTTCTAAATTAAAACCTTTGTGATGATTCCAAATTCATGGCCAAAAAATAAGTTTATAGCCTAAAATTTCTTGCTTATTTAACAACAAAGAATGACAATCAAGCAACTTAACAATAACCTAAAAAGTTTGAACATAAACAAAACAGAGCACAGGAAACTCGGGGAAAAATATGATTTAGCCAATAATTAATTTTAGAGCTGTACAACAAAAAAGGCAGAATAATAAGTAATAAAAACCTGACATATTTAAACAATAACAAA
The DNA here is from genome assembly GCF_001458135.2 of Marmota marmota marmota. Classification (NCBI taxonomy): domain Eukaryota; kingdom Metazoa; phylum Chordata; class Mammalia; order Rodentia; family Sciuridae; genus Marmota; species Marmota marmota. Next base: position 52,012,358 of record NW_026000026.1, on the reverse strand, counting down.
AGAAAGGGAAAACTAAATATAGACATGTATAATTTATAAAGGGAATATATCGGTAGGTAGAAGAGTTTAAATATTTAAAAAAAATTTTGCAATTGCTCTGCTAACAAATTTAAATAGCTCAACGAAATCAATAAATTCTTGACAAGGAATGCATTATCAAACTTCTTATAGCAGCAAGATGAAAATTAGGTAGACCTAAACGATTGAAAAAAATTAAGATGTAAATTCAAGTTTTTGCTTTTGTGCTTACAAAATTGCAAAGATTAAAACTTTCTAGCATATATAAGATGATCAAGAGAATATTTCTTCTGGAATTTTATAAAGCTAATGGACAAAATATGTCAAATCAAGGATAGCAGTGAAAGCTACAGATTAACTTCACTACTGTAATACGTAAATGCAAGTATACTAAATAAATATCAGGAGATAAAATATATAAGTATGCTAAACTAATAAAACACTATAACCAAAACTAATTCACCAAATAAAACAATTCACTATTACTTGACCTTAATTTGAACATTATGCTATAGGCTGCAGAATAAAAATATGATCTCTGAGTGATACTTAAATATATTAATTTTCTATTGCTGCTATAACAAATTACCACAAAATGGCTTGAAATAACACAAATATATTAGCTTATATTCAGGAGGTCAGGGGTCCTAACATCAAGGCGTTCAGGGCAGTGTTCTATCTGGATGCTGTAGGCAAGAATCTGTCTTCATGCTTTACCAGCTTGTAGAGGCCTGCTAACATTCCTTGGCTTGTCGCCCCTTTCTCTCATCTTTCCAAAACCTACTTCTGCCTTCACATCTTCTAAGTTCACTCTGGCCCTCTTGCTTCTCTCTTATAAGGGCCTTGTGATTACATTGAGTTCATCAGGATGATCTGGGATGATTTTCCCATATCAATGTCCTAACTTTTATTACATCTGCAAAATGCCTTTTGCCATGTAAAGTTCACAGGTTTTGTGGATTAGTGTATAGAGAGTTTTGGGTGGGGGATGTGGATTATTATTCTATTTAGCACATCCAAAGAGAATTTGATTAAATTTAACATCTTTTCCCGATAAAATTATTATCAAATGAGGACCAAAGGATACTTTGTTAATACCATAAAATGCTTGTACTATCAGCCACTATCTTATCTTGTGACAGAAAAGATTGGACATATTCCAATAAAGGTGAAAATGACTGTTAACATTTTATTACTTAATATTGGTCTGGCATTTACACAAATAGGAATCAAACTTTATCTTAGGGAGGAGAGTCAGTTTTCTTTATTTACCAGTGATATTTTGCATACCTAAACACAGAAAATTAATTGAAAAACTGTTAGAATTAATACAGAACTTAATAAAATGATTGGACCTTGAAGAAAGAAACAAAATCTAAATAACCAAATAAGTAAATAGTCTTTCAATATCTGATAAGGAAAAGGTTTAGTTCAGGCAACAAAAAGAGACCTTTTGTCCAGGACAAGTAGAAATGAAGAAAATAAAATTGGGGGCTTAGATCAATGATTCTCAAACTTTTAGTGTCTGATTTCCTTCCAACTATTAAAAAGTATTGAGAATACCGAGGAATTTTAATTTATATGTGCTGTATCTACTGATATTTGCTGCACTAATGATTAAAACAGAAAAATTAAGCAATAATTTTACAATCAATTTAAATAATCATAAACTAATATCTGTTAAAATAATAACATGTATTTAATGAAAACCTAATATTTTCCAGTTTCCCCAAATGTAATAGGAAGAGTGTCATTGTTTATATTTTTCTCCAAATTTCTTTAATATCAGGCTTAACAGAAGAAACTGAATTCTCTATTCATTTCTTTTTGATATGCCATTTTGGTTAAAGTACATGAAAAAATCTGGCCTCACAAAGATATGTAGTTATAAAAAAAGGGAAGAGTATTTTAATACCTAGTTTTTGAGAGTTATGGATTTTCTCTTTTAACTTGACAAGTGGTAGTTTTTTGAAGTGTAGTTGCAATAAAGAGTCTGAAATGATATTAATGGACTTTTTGTATTCTGCTTCATTTAAATCTATTGGCTTGTCTTGCACTTTAAATAAATCTACTCATCCATGATCTTGTAACATCATTCTTTGATCATATGGAAAATATTATTTACTAAATTTTCAGATCTTTCAAATGTTGACACATTTCATTAGATAATAACTAAAGATCACATTTGTTAATATTACCACTGATCTCATCAGAAGAGCTTTTAAGTACTGGGAAGGTGTCAAGCACATAGCAGAAGCAAGTTATCTAAAATTCTAATTTTTGTTTGAAAGCACTGAGATTCTGGAATAGTTTGCTACTGCAGCCTAAGCCCAACTTATTCCAACCAATATGGAGGTACTGAGAGACTTTCAAGCTGGTCATTTTTGTCTTTAGAGTCAATGATTCATGATCCCTAAAAGAAACAAATCATTAATGATGCTTAGACTTTAAGTCTAAGCCATGTGCATCTCTGGTCTATCAATAGTTCACATAAATTCCAAAGAACATTTAAAAACCATTGCAAAAGATTTTTTTTGGCAGTACATGGAAAAATGAATTAGAAGTGAGTGCAGAAGATTATCTGGAGAAAGTGAGGAAACTGCATTAGTTATTTAATTATAATAATTCCTAATTAGGGTGGAAGTAGTAGGAATGGAGATGGTGACATGTGTTCAAGATACTGTATATTGAAGTCATAGTCATTGTTATTGTCATTACTGTCGCAAATAACTGTGCAAAAATGTGACCAGAGAATGAGTGGTTGGGTAAAAGGAATAGAATTCATATTATCCAAAGGTTTAAATACGCAGGGAGAAACAAATTTTGGTATGGAAATTGAGATGGTTTAGAGAAAGGCTGGATAAAAGAGCAATGAATTTAATTTCTGACATGCCAAATTTGCAAAAATGGTATTCTGTGGGCAGATGGAAATAGGAGTTTATATCTCAGGTGAAAGCCCCCAGGCTTGTAAATGTTAAAAATGTGATGTCTAATCTGAACATGCTAGAGTTGATTTAGAAGCATTCTCCAAGCAGAAAAAAATAAAATAGAATAAAAAAGAGACTGGGCTTAGGAAACATCCACAGATAGAATGAGAAGAAGAAAAGGAGTCACTCAGAGAAAGTGAGGAGGGATGATCTTAACCTTAGGAAGAGAGCCATGCTGCTTCATTATGAAGGCATGGGTCCCCAGGGCCAGGTGCAGCTTGGAGACTCAGGATTATAGGAGGATTGAGAAGGGCCACTAGAGTTACAGAGAGAGGGAGGATTTGTGTTCTCATACAGCAGTTTTTTAAAAGGGCATTGTGGTAGGCAAACAATTTTATAGAAGGTTGTGGAAATTGAAATAGGGAGAGGTTATTACTCAAAAACTGGGGTAAAAGGAAGAAGGGAAAAATAATAGTAATTGAAATCAAACTGGGGTCAAGAGCGTATTTGTTTTAAATTGCTCTTTGAGTTCCTGTTGGTTTGAAGGCAGATGGAAAAGAACCAGTTGAGAGAGAGACAGGTGAGAAATTGAGTGAGAAATAAGTATTATAACTAGGTGCCCAGGATGTGGGGAAAAACATCCATTTTTGACTTTGAAAAGAAATTAAGATTTTGATTTTGTTATTTTTGGAAGGAAAGTTAGAAAAAAAAGATTCTAGTGGGTTTTATGTTGTGATGATTATGGCTACATGTTAGGAAGAAGATTCTTAGATGGATTTTGTTCGCTGTCTACCCATTGGAAACTAGGCTTAGTTTGCACAGGGAGTAAGTATGACCTTAACACTGAAGATTCACAACTGTTTTTTTTAAATCAAATGCTACATTTCAATTAAAAATTTAAGAACAACCTCTATTGAAATTTTATTATAATGGGGTTCTTGTGGAACAATTTCAATGATAGGATTGTCTGAATATAAAGATTATTGGAGAAGAAAGCTCCAAATATTGGTCTTAAATTTTGCCCCATGTTTATGACTATGTTGGCAATTAGATTCTAGCCAAGTGAAACTGATTCTCTTCACCATCTTTTAAAATTTGTGTGCTTAGAAATTAATGTAATTACCTTTCATGAGCTTGAATTACTAAATGGAACCATTTCTATTTTGAAATAGAATTGTAATAGAAGTACTATTAATTTACACTTGTTTAGGCATTCTTTAAGAAATTTACCCTTTGATTTATCCATGATAAAAATCCAAGTTGGACTCTTTAATGTTATAATCCATTATTCTACCACCCTAACCTCTACTACACTCCCCTGTTTCTCAGGTTGTATCCTGTAGACTGTTATAATCACTCCATTGTATGTATTAACCCTCTTGTTCATCTTTCTCACCTCATAGTCATCTTAAAAATTTCCAGTCCTATTTAATTCCAACTCTTTCTCCAGTTTGTGCTCTCACACAGGTAATTAGCTAGAAAATTTCACACTTCTATTATATATAAACTGGGGTTCTAAGGATTCAGAGTAAAAACTCTGCCCCTCATTCAATTTTCCAATTACCAAATAAATATTAATAGAAGCAATTTTGGCTTCCAAGAGTCAAAGATATTTGTAAAGGAATTTAATGAATGAGTATCCCTTTTACTCTTTAAAAAAATTTGTTGTGTGTAGTTATACATGGACAGAATGCCTTCATTTTATTTGTTTATTTTTATATGGTGCTGAGGATTGAACCCAGTGCCTCATGCACGCTTAGGCAAGCTCTTGTCCTCTAAGACACAGCCCCTGTTTTACTCTTAATTTCTGATGTATTCATTTATTCAACAAATGCTTACTGAGTATCTACCATGTGGCAGTTACTATCATAGTCATTACTGATATACAAATGAACAATATGAGAAAGTACCTGCCATTGCAGAGTGTGTGTACACACACACACACACACACACAAAACCCCACATATTTATGTGCTTATTTATTTAAGATGTGGCATAAATATATATAAATCCTATATTATATATTATGTATACACACATATGTGTGAAAAAGGAACTGTGGTAAAGAGTATATATTGTAATAGGGATTGGTTAAGGAGGCTTTCCTACAACATGACATTTGAGTGAAGACTCAAAGAAAGAGAAGGAACAAGTCATGCAACTCTCCAGAGGAAGATAATCTTAGGCAGGAATGTGCTTAGCATGTTTCAGGAAAAGCCAAGGTAGCTAGTGGAATTGAAGAAGCAGGGAGGGAGTGCTAAGGAGTAATGTCAGAGAAGTATGTGGCCAGACCATCAAAGGCTGTGGAGAGGGTTGTGTTTTTGCTCTAAGTGGATGACCAGTCACTGGAAGAATTGCTTAGTGCTACGAAAGAGTCACAGAACAGACTGAATGATGCACATGGCAGGGGCACTTGTGGAAAGTAGGCAGATGAGTTAGGAGGCCACTGCAGTCATCTAGGTTGATGATAACCATTTGGATTAGAGTTATAGCATAGCAATGTTGAGTTCAATTTCTGGTTGCATTTTGAAAGTGGAGCAGATATAGAATTTGCTAGATTACATGTGAAATGCAAAGAAGGGAGCCAAACACAGATGACTGTGGGATTTTTGTCTCATAAAACCATTTCCAGAGATGGAGAAGACTGTGGGAGGAGCTGGCTTTTTGGGGGGAGGGGAAGGAGGAACGTGGGAGAGAATCAAGAATTCTGTTTTTGACACATTAAGTTCATGATGCGTTTTAGACACTTAGAGATGTCAGGCAGTCAGCCAGATATGTGAGTCTGGAATTCAGGGGAGAGGTCAGGACTGGAGATGTTACATTTGGGAGTCTTCAGGGAATAGATCATATTTCCACACAGAGGAATTGGATGAGGTATTTCAAATCTGACCACATATAAAGAAAAGAAGGCACAGGATTGAGGTCTGAGGCTCTGCCCACGTTTGGAGGTCAGGGAAATGCAGACAAATAAACAGAGAACGAGAAGGAACAGTCAGTCAGGTGGAAGGAAAACTTACAGAGGACGAAGCCCCAGAAGCCAAGTGGGGGAAAAAAGCTTAAGAAAAGAAAAGATCATCGCTCAACTCTGTTGCCATTTAAGCAGATGAGGAGGACTAATTGACAGTGTCACCCATCACTGTGATAGTCATTTTCAGTCTTGACAAATGAAGGTTTTGGTGGAGAGGTAGGAATGAAGGACATATGGGTGAAGTTCAAAGAAGAACGATAGGAGAAGTTGAGGAGGAATTCTGCCAAGGGAAGCAGAGAGCTGGATTGCAGGCTGCTAGGTCTACTCCTCTAGGTGTTCTCAAGAGAGGTGTTCATAAAGATCAGAACATTCTAGCATGTCTGTGTACTGTCTGCTGATTCAGAAGAGAAGGACAATTGATTACTGAAGATGAAGAGAAGACATGCTGGGACAATGTATCAGTAATCAGGCAAGAGGCAATGGAAACAGGAAAGAGATGGAGAGGCTGGGTGAATATTAGAACAGGCAGTTCATTTCCAAACACAGGAGTGAACTGTAAGACAGTGTGAAGGTGAGATGTGAGGGTTGTTCTCTTCTGATTCCTTCTGTCTCACAGGGTCCCATAGAAAGGGGGAAGGGAACTGGTAGATGCAAGTGAATGATTATATACATAGATCATGGAATCTTTCCCCCCTTCCCTTTTCTTTCTCTCTCTCTCTCTCTCTCTCTCTCTCTCTCTCCTTTTCCTTTCTTTTTTGGTCATGGAATCTGAGTTGACAAGCTAGGAGACACTGACAAAAGGGTCAGGCCCGATGGGTGGCTCAGTCCATTAGAGTATTAAATGAATTGAACTTCTGGTGTATAGAATGGTTAGAACTAAATACAAATTATGTATTGAGTGGTTAAACAATATGTAAACTTAAATAATTCCACCTGTATTTATATTTCTTATCTCAAGGATAAATTCTTAGTGGAAATTCTGATTATAGATAGTAATTAATAAAAGTTGTTTTAATGCTCATGAATCATTCTGACTGCATAATGCATTTTGTGTGTTTCATAATGAAGCCAGATTTAAAGTTAGGTAGTCAGTGTAGTTAGATAAATCCGGGTCTAATACCGAGTGAAATCTAAAATGGAGGCCATGCTGGCAATGATTCCGGGAAACGCAGGACAACTCATGGAATGTTAATGAAGTCCAGAAAAGGCCCTAGGCCAAAGTCCACCTCAAAGAAATGTTAATGAACAGCCCCCAGCAAAAAGGTGCTGACTCAGAAGTCCTTCTTGACCAGATTACTTCTTTGGCCCACCTGTGTCCCACCCCTCGGGCCTTCCCACCTACATTCCATCACTGAAAGAACTATAAAAAGGGGAGACAACATCCCTTCCACGGATTCCACCTCTTGGGTCCCCTTCTTCCTCTGGGAGAAGTCTTTTCTGCTGTCCTTTAATAAACTTCTAATTTCTACTCTGACCTTGCCTCGGCGTGCTTCTTTGGTGTTATCCTTCAACATTGGGGAAGCAAGAACTCGTCACCGGTCAACAGCGGTAACAATAAGTCGGTCTCAGTGTCGGAGGGCTTGATGGCCATTTTAGATACCATTGGCTTCACTTGCCTTGTTCAGCTTCTGCTGCAGCAGCTGGTCCAGGGTGGGCTTTTACTGACTTCATGAAGGTAGGTGCAATCTGACAACAGCACCCAGTTGGTTTCCCTTTGGGTCTCTCAGCTCCCTGGTGACAGATGGATGTCAGACACTGGTCCTAGTCATGTGCAATGGGAGTTACTAAGGTGAGATTTGAGCCATGGAAAGTAGGAGCTGGCAGAAAATTTCTTCCCTCTTTTGTCTCCTCTGACAGCTTTGTTCTGAGAAACTTGTGTACAGCTTCTTAAAAGTGGCAGCAATTAGTTGCACTTAGCGATGCCCAACTTCAAACACATCATCGCATCCTTGAATTGGCTTCCTTTCCTTCCCTGCACTCCTCCGACTGTCCTTTACTCTGGCTCTGGAGATTGCTCTTCCTGATAAAGTAGTAGCCTGTGAGCTCTCAATGTCAAGCTCTGCTCTTTGAGAACCCATACAGAGACAAGCACCATGACACTTTTATACTCTGCCAACTCCAACAAAGGTATAAAACTTTATTTCAACAAATCATTTCTTGTTTGAATAAGCATCAAGAGAACCTGAAAAATTTTAGCTTGAGATTAGAGGCTGTAATTTTTCTTTCCTGACATAGACTCCCACTGATGTATTATTTTAATCATTAGCTGCTGTTTGTGAATTTAAATTCTAATAATGTATGTTTTTAGTAATTTAGACATAATAAACATGATTATTCTGATGTAAAATTATAAAAGAAGTAAAACAAAGTACAATGAGACTTATTTCACATTGTATAATATATACAAAAAATTGTGATTTATCCTATTTTAGCATTGCTTAACAAAGATATTAGGAATTCAGGGTTCTTTCATGGATTTTTGAAACAGCTGTAACCTCATTTCTCTCTTTCTGGGTTCTCTCCTTTCAGTCCCACATGTTGTCCTCGGTAATTTTTCTAAAATTTGATTAGCTCTGACCTCTGTGTTTCAATCTCAACACAGACAATTTAATCCAAAGATATTTTTGTCATATTTCTATGGATTATTAAAGATATATTTTGTTTTCCCAAAGAGACACCTGTACTCCCTTCTTTATTGCAGTACTATTCCCAACAGCCAAGATATGGAATTAACCAAGGAATTAATTAGTGGATGAATGGATCAGGAAAACAAAGTATATGGACACAAGGGTATACTATACAGCCATAAAAAGAATAAAGTCCCTGCATTTTCAGCAACATGGATAAAACTGTAGGTCATCATGTTAAGCAAAATAAGCCAGATACAGAAAGACAGATATCACATACTGTAACTCATTCATGGAAATTAAAAAAAGCAATCTAATAGAAGAACGAAGTGAATTTGTGGTAAACAGAGACTGGGAAGGGCAACAGAAGGAATGGGGATAAAAAGAAGGTAGATAAAGTGCAACAGCACAACTACTGATTACAGCAATCTAGGATATTTTTCAAAATATCTAGAAGAGTACAGAATTTCCAAGACATAAAAATGATTAACACTTGAAGAGACAGAAGCATTTATTACCTTGATTTGACTATTACATAGGGCACACATGTGTTGAATTATCATTTTGTACCCCATAAAGACACAAATGCAGGGCTTGGGGAGTGGCTCAGTGGTAGAGTGCTTGCCTGGCATGCACGAGGCACTGAGTTCGATCCTCAGCACCACATTAAAAAATGATAATAAAATAAAGACACAAATACCATGCCTCAATAAAAAAAGAAAAAAAAAGATATATTGTGTTTTACAATGATAATGATTAATCATTTTTCTCTTTTTGAAATAAAATACATGTTTATCATTGAAAATTTGGTAAGCACAAATGAGTATTAAAGTTGTTGATAAACATTCCACCCAAAGAAAACCACTGTTAATATTTTAGAATGTTTCCTTCTAATTGTTTCCTTTAGAATCATATCTACCTATCTTCATTAATTTGCATCCATGTCTACATCATTATGTATCTGTGTCTACATATGAACATATTAGCAATCATTTTACTCTATCTCATGATTGTGTGGGCCTGGGATTTTGACAGGGCTTAGTGAGCATTTCTTCCTCTCCTCGCATGGTATTATCTGAGGTAATTTTGTGACTTTCAGTAGGCAGGTGGGCTGGCCTGGAAGGTCAGATAGTTTTCCTCACACAGCTGGGCACCCTTACATGAATGCTGCAGAAACCTGACTGGAGTTATTGGGCACATGAACTAGTTTTACTCTCTCTCTGGGTCTTTCCCTGGAGCTGTTCAGGCTTCCTGACAACACAGAAATGAGTTCAAAGAGCAAATGCTTCAAATGTATATGTATTTAAGAATATGATTAGAATTCAACTGTATACTATTCATGTTATATACACTATTTCCTCAAAAAATTCTTGGCAATTGGTTTTAATAGCTGCATAATGTTACATATTATACAATATACTTTCCTTAACCATTAACCTATTGTCATACAAATGAGGAATAATATTTGATTATATTAATGATATGCAATAAAAATTGCAGTTAGCATACTATTGACTGAATTTTGTGCTAGTTTCTTAACATGTAGTTCAAGAAATAAAGTTAGCTATAGAAATTTTAAAAAAATTAAGGCCTGTGATAAAGATTATTTAATTATTCTCCAGAAATATAGTGCTTATATATACTACCACCATTTTTGTTGACCAATTATCTCCCTATACATTCCTCAGCATATTTATTTACTTATTATTTTTGGTAATAGGGATTGAACCCAGGGTCACTCAACCACTGAGCCACATCCCCAGGCTTTCTTTAGAGACAGGGTCTCACTGAGTTGCTTAGTGCCTCACTGTTGCTGAGGCTGTCTTTGAACTCATGATTCGCCTGTCTCAGTCTACTGATCCCCTGAGATTACAGGCATGCACCACCATGCTTGGCTGGCATTTTTATTTTTTAAGTCTGCACATTTGACTAAGTCACAAATATCTTATTGATACTATGAGTGATTAACAGAAAAGGAATTTCTCATGTTTCTTAAATTCTATTACTTCATTTAACATATATGTCCATTCATTATTGAGACACTATTTTAAAAATCAGTTTACTTGAACTCTTGGTATATTAAACAACTATCTAATTTAAAGTCATGAATTGTGACAAAAGTAAGTTTAAGAAGAAATGAAACTGACATGATTCATGCGGATATGGATTTTTTTCTTTATGTCATGGATTTCAACAAAGGAATACTTTTGAAATAATTTTGTAAATGTTTATTAGTATAGTTTCATTTGCAATTCCTAGTTAATCTGGGCCACACAGAAAAATAATAAGAATTAAGGTGATTACACAATATTAAAATTCCTTCTCTCTTAAAAAAAATAGTACCCAATATACTCTGGAATCAGCAGTAAAATTTAATTAATTTGACTCTATTAATAATAAACATTTAAAAAATATTCTCCAAATTCTAAAAATAATTTTTTTGTGTATTACCTGTTTATCATAGAAAATCATCATTTTTGAGCTGTGGTTTTCTAAAATAGCAACAGCTTGAGTATTATTTCATGGTTATTGTTATATGCATAATTTTTCAAGAGAAAAGAATGACAACACATTTTATCTAAAAATACTTTTATCACCTAATTAGAAAAGCTGTTTGAGTTATTTGAATTAATTTCTGAAAAGACTTTTTCTTTAAACCACAAGAGTTTAAAAAAAATGTAAGCTTTATTTTCAAGTATAAGATACTTTGTTTACTCACNTTTTTTTTTGGTGTTTGTTTTAGGGAACTGTAATGCAGGTTGTAAAAATAGTGGAAAGTAAAATGGCTGTTAGATAAATTTAATTACATAATAGATGTGTACTTTGAATGTAAAGGACTGTTAAACTTATTGTGGAAATTCACTTACAATTTCAGTAGCAATATCGAAAATCGCCTTGGGGAAAAAAAAGAATGCAAGAAATCTCAACAAAGATATGTTTTTTCTTTTCTTTCTTCCTTTTTTTCCTGTAAAATGAAAGTATTTCATCATGATGTCCTGCCAAGATTTGTCCTCAATAAATTCAAAGACCTTCCCTTTACTTTCCAAAATTCTGTAAAGTGCTTTGCTATTGATTTTGAAACATATATTTTCTCGAATAATTCTTACTCAGAGCCAGTTTGTTTGATGTCTGCTAACTTGCCTATTAGTCATTTTCTCATATCCTTCCCTTTCTGTCATTGCTTTGTTAAGCAAGTGTTCTCTAAACTAGCTTGACCACTTACATTAGCCTTTCACTGGTGGTTAGGATGACAGGTCTAGCTAGCACGTGAATAAAGGCTGCTCATATTCTCTTTCTCTTTTCTTTTTGCTGTATTTGGTGATCCTAAAAGGAATGCTTGCAGTAAAGTTATACTTCTAGGTACCTAACAGGATGCCATATTAAACTGTAATCACCCTTCCATCAAAAGAACAAAGGCAACATGCTAATTTCTGTATTAAGTCACAGTGCAAACTGCAGACAATTGCATGATGCTATTTCATCTCCTTTCTTCTTGAGACCTGCATAACAGCTCCCTTTATTGCTGATGGGTTTCTAATAATGGTGTCCATGTGGCTTTGGAACAACAGTAGAATGTTAATTTATTCCCCAGTGTTACCTAGAGGCCCTGACGTGGGTCCAGGACTGGCGACGCCCTAATTTAAATACTGGGTAGGAACAGGCTGATCAGGTGGCTCCAAGCTAGCACAATAGGCTGTGAGAGGAAGTCCCGCTCCCTGATCAGGGAGATCAGGAGGATTCCAAGAGTAATTGGCCTCCGGGGAGTGTGCAAGTCACTCCTGTACACCCCCTTCAGACCTCCTTAATGCCTTGCCAGCTGGAAGAAAAAGTGCCTTCTTGTATTGCCCACAAAGGAAGTGGAGATTGAGGGGAGAAGAACTGGAGAAATTAAAAAAGAGGACAGAGACAGCTACACAAATCAAGAGGTGGGTAATAATATTGTACATCTGAAAGCCTGGGGAGTGTGTCATAAACAAATGGACTGCAATGGTCAGTAGACAATTATATCCTGTTACCTCATTTAAAATTCTGACTAATTACATAGAGCAAGAGGAAATTAGCACAGGAACCTCGTTCTTTGCCAAGTCCACATCAAAATGCTCTAAAAGAAAAACATGAAATCAATCTTCCATGGCTTTAAAGAACTCATAGTTTCTGAAGTTCAAACATCTGCATAAAGTCCTCCAAAGCATAATAAGATTTACTGGATATTCAAATATCAGAAATTAGACTTGTAAATAAAATTACTCTCCCACCTACCCAGCAAAACAGAGAACTCTGAAGACTCTTCACCTTTTTGTGAACTGAACAATTAACTTAATTTTTTTTCTTTGTCCCAATATCAATGTTTACATCACTAACTATCATTATACTCACTTTAGGTCAAATAATGACTTGCTGAAGCGGGAAAGTATATAGTTGGACAGAATTGTCTCCTGAAATTTCTCGTGGGACATGTTTGGCATTTTTCAGGATTTCACTGAATTCTTCAAATTCCCAATGAGGTGACGGTAAATAGTAGAACTGCATCTTGTTTTTTCAAAACTTTTCTGAACACAGAATTTTTGAAAATCATATCATTTTCTTCTGTGGATGCACAGCTTGAAGATGTCTCACCACTAAAAACAAAACAAAACAAACAAACAACAAAATTCCTGAAATAACTATGACATTTATATAGGCACACAACTAAAAAAGTAAAATCTTTAATAAATGTACCAAACTTTTGCTACAATAAAATATAAGCAAGCACGAAATGGTGGAAAGATTCAGTAATCCAGACCTGCAGTGAGATGACCTCTGTGAAACTGGGTTTGTTGGTCTGCAGTGGTGGCTATCAGTGCTTTGAAAAGGATACTTTAGGATTCTGCAATGCCCTTTTGTCTGTGCTCACTGAGGGTTAGGGTCCAGGGCTCCATCCTGCTCTCAACCACGAAATACCATTATCTTTTTAATATGGGGTTTTTGACTAAAATTTCTTTTTGAGGAAAGAAAATGTTATATGATAATACAGGTTTTAAAACATTTTGAAAATGTTGAATTGTATTCCATTGTCTGGATGAACCATAGTTTGTTCATTTACCTATTAAGGACATGTTGGTTGCTTCCAAGTTTTGGTAATTATGAATAAAACTGCTACAAATATGTATGCAAGTTTTTGTGTGGACATACAATTTTAACTCTTTATTTCCTAGGAATAAATTTTCTGGCTCATATGGTAAGAGTGTGTAATCCAATGAAATGTTATCCAGTGCTAAAGAGAGATGAGCTATCAAACCATGAGAAAAATAGAGGAAACTTACAGGCATATTACCAAGTGCAAGAGGGCAACCTGAAGAGGCTACAGACTGAATGATTCCAACTATGTGACATTCTGGCAAAAGCGAACTGTGGAGACAGTAAAAAGATCAGTGGTTTCCAGGCCTTTCAGGGAGGGGAAGATGAATAAGTGGAACACAAAGGTGACTTTGGGCTGTGAAAATACTCTGTATGATACTTTAGTGATGGATACATGACCTTATGTGTCTGTCCAAACCTATAGATTATATAACATCGAGAGTGAACCCTCATGTAAACCGTGGACTTCAGATGATAATGATGTGTCAACATCATTACACACAACATTACAACACCAGTTGTAATAAATGTACCACTCTGGTAGGTGATATTGACAATGAGGAGATCAATGCAGGTGTGGTAGCAGAGGGTGTTTAGGGTATCTCTCCACTCAATTTTTCTTTGCACCTAAAAGTGCTCTAAAATAGCTTTAAAATAGTTTTTATTAAAAGGTATGGAATAAATAATCTTTTGGGACCCACTGAGCTCCAATAGGCTATAATTTTATATAAGATACATGGAAAACACACAAGTTAAAGTAATGTATCTGAAATGGAAATTATCAGTGAGTAAACAAAGTATCTTATACTTGAAAATAAAGCTTACATTTTTTTTAAACTCTTGTGGTTTAAAGAAAAAGTCTTTTCAGAAATTAATTCAAATAACTTTTTACAATGGTAGTTATGTAGATATTTGTGACTTGCTATTTTAACAGGTTGTTTCTTGCACAGCATAGGGAAGATAATCTTTTACACATCACCCTCCTTTAGGTGCAAGAATCTTCCTGTCCCATTCTAATAGCTTCATTAGCAATCATAGTTGCAAAAAAATAGAGGAGAAAAAAGGTAAGAATGCCAATATCAAATTAACACAACTAAAAAGTATATGAGGTTAATAGTTTTGGAAGTATTGCTGATTTATTTGGCAAGTTGCATAATAAGTCCTCATTCAGCACATTGATAGCATTTAATTTCAGGGAGACTCTTGGCACAGGAAGTCTTTGTTTATCTTAGAGTAGCAAACTCATTTCTTTTCTTTTTAAATTTGTTCTAATTAGTTACACATGATACTAGAATTCATCTTGAGATTTTGTATACAAATGGAGCATAACTTCTCATTCCTCTGGCTGTAAGTGGTACTGAGACACTCCAGTAACGTAATCATACATGCATATAGGGTAATAATGTCTGTCTCATTCTACCATCCTTCCCATCCCCACAGCCCCATCCCTCTCCTCACTCCCCTCTATACAAACCAAAGTTCCTTCATTCTTCCCTGCCCCATCCCCACCCCTCCTGCCTCACTGGTTATCACTGGTTATCAGCATCCGGTTATCAGAGAAAATATTTGGCTTTTGATTTTTGGGGATTGGCTTATTTCACTCAGTATGATATTTTCTAGTTCCACCCATTTACTTGCAAATGCTATAAGGTACACTCATACATGACTGGTGGAACTACAAATTGGTGCAATCACTATGGAAAGCAGTATGAAGATACCACAGAAAACTTGGAATGAACCACCATTTGACCCAGCTATTTCACTCTTTGGTGTATACCCAAAAGGACTTGAAATCAGCATACTTACAGAGATGCAGCCACATCAATGTTTATAGCAGCTCAATCCACAAAAGCTAAACTATGGATCCAACCTAGGTTCTGCCGCTGCCTGGCTGGCTGGGCAAACTAACCTGGGGGTGACGAGGAACTCGTGTAGATTGATACAGCAGGAGTGGGAGCCCTTTATTGTAGGACCCGAGGGGTATATATACATTCCACACAGCTTATCTTAATTAACAAACTAGATACAGCAGTCAACCAATAAGGAATCTCCACACTTAATGGCTCGCTGGCGTTACTTCACAAACCATTCCCCCTGGCAAAATGCCAGGCGCCATCTTGACTTGTTTACAGACCCTAACAATTCCCCCTTTTGTTTAATTTAAATAACGACCATAGTGGTTTTTACACAAACACCATAAATAATCTGCTACAAGCAGAAGAGGAGGATACAAAACGCCACAATACCAAGCCAATTGATGGTTCCATGCAAGAAGCCCTTGGAAAAATTATACCAGCAATGACACCGTTAGCAAAGATACCGAGTTACAATTTGTTGTAGATTACAGTTTGTTTTCTCAGTCCAGGTAAAGCAGTGTCTCAATAGATTAACTCACAGTCCAGGTAAGTTCTGCAGGCAGCTAGCTTAAATCACAGTCCAGGTAAGTTCTGCAGGCAGCTAGCTTGATCCGAAGTCTCATCCGGTTCTCAGCAACACTGGAAATTCTTCCACCCTCCTCCTCACCGGATGCAGGCAGGAACTCCGGCAATGATGTTAAAGAAAATCCTATAGTATTCCACTAAGAAAACAACCTTCTGAACAATTTAGTACATTATCTCAAGGTTTTTTTACATTTGAAATAGGCCTTAATAGTGCTCATTACTCATTAGCTTCCAGGTGTGGGAGGACCCTTGTAGTTACTGGCCTTGGAAATGATCAAACTTCAGGGACGCAGGCTGTCTTCCGCCTGCAGCATCCCAGGCAGCCCCAGATGGCCCCGGGGAGAGTCAGGGGAGTGTTCCGGACTCAAACTGCCACTGGGCACAGGGAGCAAGAGCCTGCGAGACTGTGCCTCCGGGTCAGGTCTAGATTTGGGCTCACGGCAGTGGAAGAGCCAGCTGCTGCTGCTTGGAAAGTCCTTGCTGCGCCGTGACCGGCTCCTGCTTGTGGCAGCCACCGCGCCGATTCACGCACCCTCTGGTAACGAAAAATATTCAGTAATAGCCTTTTGCTGCAACTTTTTTCCTGATAATCCTTCCTCCTCTGAACTTTCTTCTTCTTTCTGACTAGAGTTCCTGGGCTTTCATCAACACATGCCCTAACTATTCTTGGTTCTACTGGGGTGCCTCTTTCCCTTATCAATTTACTTAACACCCCTTCCATATTTTCATCACAAAGACAATACAACATTTCAAGACAAAACAAGACACAAACATACTGTATCAATCTTCTCCATTTTCTCAAGATGGCCATTTTTCCTCTCGCCCTATCTGCCTAGGGACGAGCAGATTTGCTCCCGTCCTATCTAGGGACGGGCAGCTTTTTTTCGTCACTTACCGGGGCTCCCAGTATGGGCCACCATCTGCCACAGTCCGGCTGCAGCAAAATAACTGGGGGGTGACGAACAACTTGTGTACATTGAAACAGCAGGAGTGGGAGCCATTTATTGTAGGACAGGAGGGGTATATATACATTCCACACAGCTTATCTTAATTAACATAAACTAGATACAGCAGTCAACCAATAAGGAATCTCCACACTTAATGGCTCGCTGGCGTTACTTCACAAACCACTCCCTCTGGCAAAATGCCAGGTGCCATGCTGACTTGTTTACAGACCCTAACAAGGTTCCCTTCAAGAGATGAATCAATAAAGAAAATGTGGTACATATACACAATGGAATATTATTCAGCAAACTCAATTCTTAAGGTTAGGGTTCTCTGATTTTCTGAGTGTCTCTTCCCATTGATGACTCTGCTGTAGGGACAGGTAGAGCCTGATGTAAGAAAAAATCCAGTCAGGAGGAAGCATAAAGCTGGTGTATCATCAAGAGAATAGGAGGAGGCCAAGGCAAGCAGGCACTGAAACATTAGTGTTTGGGGTCACCTGATTTTAAACATTGGGAGATATAGTAAAAACTAAAGGGCATGGCCAAAAGGCTCAGGAGAGACTCTAGGCATATTAGATATTTCAAATTCTGGAGGAAAACGTTTTCACAGAAAATCCTCATAACTAGAAGTGGTTGCACCAGAGCTTGGAATGGCAGGATGGTTTGTTTGGGCAGACATATGCCTGAGACATTATCTCAGACCCCACTGTATATGGGACAGAGTTGAGGATGATGGCTAGCCAATGGCCAGCACAATCACTAAGGTGACAGCCAAAATGACCTGTGGCAGAGCCCTGCAGCAGGGCAGATGCCCAAGTTGAGTATTAAATGAGTGTTACATCCAGAGTTCTGGCAATCTGTGGTTCAAAGAAAACCAATGCATACTTTGCTTGTAGGAGAGAAGGCGGAGCTCACTGGGGAGGGATCATTATACCAAGAAGAGGGACCACAGTTTGACTAGCTTGAACAGCTGTGGGGTTCGCATGGAGGTAGATAGATGCTCAGAGACCAGAAGAGCTTGACCATCTTCATTCCCATAGCCTATACACACTCCCAGGCACTCTGAGCCATATTGAGCAAGAGAAAGAAGGCACAGTTGCCTGGGATTGGCCTAGTTTAGCATCTTAAGCCTGCATCCTAGGAAAACCTTCAGCACAAGTTAACCCAAGATAATTGTGCTTACCCTCCCTTCAAAGTCAGAAAGGAAAAATTCATAGAAAAATGCTTTATCTTATGCTATAGTGAGAAGAAGTAGGACCGCCAAAGTTATGCAGTAACCAGGGCGTAACGCCTGCCCAGTAACTGAAAGCATTAATCATCACATCAGTTTGCCCATTTATTAGGTAACATGAATTGTTTTTGAATGATCCACATGAGTTAATCTGTTTAGTATCTGAATAGTACAGTAAGCTATAATAATGGTTAAACTATTGTTAGGATTAATTTTTGAAAAAATAGAGATTTACGGCCATCTTTCTGTCTAGATTTTTCTCTTCCTTAACAATTTTTCCTTATTAAACTCAGGAAAAAATGTAAACATCAAAAAATATAACTTGAAAGTACATTGTAAAAGAACTTAAACATTATTGTGAAAGTATATTCATATTTGCAAAATCAGACTTACTGTCTTCTAGGACAGCTGACACAGGCAAAATAGATTTCTAAACCAATCAAGAAATCTGAAAATCTAGCTCCTGATTATTTCCCAGACCAAAAAAAAAGAAAAAAATTCTTTTTCATAAGTTCTTTAAAAACTTTTAAAATTAGAGGTTTCACTAGATAGGGTCCAAGGTTATGTCCAGCTCTAGACTTTTGCAATTCCAGCAGAGAACAAAACAAGACAGCATATAATTAAGTGCTAAGTTGTGTACTGAACAACATGATAATACTTTCAAAAAGCAAGAATCCTTCAAGCGTAATGTTTCCTTTTTCCTTTCAAAACTCTGTTTTCCTTGTGCAGGACTATTCTGATTTAGATGAAAAAATAAAAAGAGATAGAGAACATCCCTGTGTAGAAGATTCCCTAGCAGCTGAGAACATCAGACAGCAGAGGCACAGTCAATGTTACTGCATGCCATGTGTCAATGGGGAAATAAAGATGGCTTCTACCTGGAAGGTTCATGAGATGAAGGAGGCTGGCAAATTACTCCATAATCATAGCCATCCTTGTAACGGGGCAGA
This sequence comes from Marmota marmota marmota, assembly GCF_001458135.2. Classification (NCBI taxonomy): domain Eukaryota; kingdom Metazoa; phylum Chordata; class Mammalia; order Rodentia; family Sciuridae; genus Marmota; species Marmota marmota. The sequence continues at coordinate 51,993,131 of NW_026000026.1, read as the reverse complement.
AACAACTAGTAGCATTGTCTCTACACCTTGAGGTAGCTGAACATTGTCTTTTTTTTTTCTCTTGTCTTTCCATTTCTCCTTTTTCCCTACATGAGACAAATTGCTCTCTCCCCTTGCTGAGAAAGCATGTAGCGAGTTGCACAGCTTTAAGTCCAGTGGCATAGGATATTTTTCAACCCTAATTTGCTAAATGTAGGTAGGAGATCATTTTATTTCCCCTGCATTCTTCTGCTAAGAGGAATCTCACACAAACCCTTAACAGACTCTAAATTATAACTTACAATGTATTGTCCTTCCTTTGCTAGTACCAGAATGACTGACTTTTCCAAGCATCACCACTAAGATTGGGCAAGTCTAAAAAGGAAGATAGATATGGTACTCTTGAAATATCACTTTATTAGGAAAGGCAGGGTTTCCATTTACTTTTCTTACTAAAGGTTTGTTCTGGCAACCCCTTCTCTACATCAGCCACAATCTTTTTAGAGTAAGGACATATATGCATAGATGTACAGAGTTTGGTTCTAGTCATAATTCTGCTTGTTATTTTGAGCTCTTGAGATTTCTTTGGTAAGTATAGCTGTTGCTGATCAGCAGAGTACACTGTACCTCCATATGGAACTATGGGTAAGAGTGCTTTGGTAGTATCTAGTAATTTTGTTAGGAATCCCTTCCTGCTGGAAAAAAGGAGAAGTAAATCCTGAGTTGAGTCAGCAATCTTCTGTGCACAGTTTATAAGAGCATCTATGACAAATAGGACAAGACTCATATTTCTTTCTTTTTGGGGACAAGGTACTGGGGATTGAACTCAGGGACACTCAACCACTAAGCTACGTCCCCAGCCCTATTTTGTATTTCATTTAGGGATAGAGTCTCACCGAGTTGCTTAGTGCCTAACTTTTGCTGAGGCTGGCTTTGAACTCACAATCTTCCTGCCTCAGCCTCCCAAGATGCTGGGATTACAGGCATGTGCTACCATGCCCAGTTTCATATTTCTTTTCAGTGGCATCCTCCTTTTTCTTGGTCTTATTCCCTGGACCTCGGGAGCTTCTGGGTGGGAACTGACAGATTCTGGCTGACTTCTTGGCATAGCGGACTATTCTGGGGCGGGGGGGCTGCCTGAGATTGCAGCCCTTCTTTAGGTTAGTCTCTTTCTTTCATTTTCTCTTGCCTAACTCCAAATCCCTGCTAAACACACCTCTGTTCCCTACCTCAAGACTACATAAATACTCAGAGCTCTTTCTCATTTGGCATTTTCTTTCATACCATTTCTAATTTCATGTTTTATTCATAATGTTGCTTATTCTATAGTAGGGTGAGCAGGGACATTTGGGTTTAAGATTCTTTAAGGACTTTGGGAAGGGAAGCAAAGTGTAATTTTGTTGCCTGATGAATGAAAAAGGGGGTTACTGTGTTCACTTTATGTTGCTATGACCAAAATACCAGGTAAGAACAACTTAGAGGAGGAAATGTTTATTTGGACTACATTTTTAGAGGTTCAGCCCATGGTTGGCCTATTCCGTTGCTCTGGGTGTGAGGTGAGGCAGAACATCATGGTGGGAGGATATGGTCATATAGGAGGAAAGGTATTCAGTTCATGGAAGTCAGGAAGGGGTCAGGGAGGGGTGGAGGGTGGAGAGAGAGAGAGAGAGAGAGAGAGAGAGAGAGAGAGAGAGAGAGAGAGAATATGAATGGAGCCCAGGACAAGATAGAATCCCCAAGAGCATGTCACCAGTGACCTACTTCGCCAGTCACACCCCAATTGCCTACAGTTATTACCTATACCAGTAGTTCTTTCAAATTATTAATTCATCAAATGGATTAATCCACTGATCAGATCTGATTGAAAGCTGTAATCATGAGCTTTCAGGGATGCCTCATATCCAAGCCATAACAGAAAGAAACCTTGTTTTATTCTGTTGTTTTTTTTCCTGAGAAACATGGAATTATTTAGAAAAGCAGATACATGTTCAAAGGATAATGGGGGCTATCTTGAGATTGGGCTAAAGCAGGAAATACACGTTCAAGGGAGAATGCCAACCACCTCCAGAGGGAGAGACAGCTCCTCTTCTTATTCTTTAGGGCACTTTGTTTTCTTTGTTTGCTTGTTTACTTGTTCACAAAATGCCTGTCTCTCAAGAGCTTAAGCTTCATCACAACAGAGACTATTGGTTCTACTCTTACTGCATATGTAGACTCAAACTCAGTGCCTAGAATATATTTGATGTTCAATAAATATCTTTTGAATGGAAAAAAAAGGAAGGAATCCATTTAACCTGTGTGTTGGGATGTGTATGTGAGGAAGAGATGGGGGAATATCAGGAAAACTGTGTGTATCAGAGGTTCTCAAAATATTTTTGACTCACACCGGCCTTAGCATTTCAGCAATTTTTCTCACAGAATTCTCAGGCCAAAAGAAATGCATAACAGCCTGGTGTGGTGGCACACTCCTATAATCCAAGCAGCTTGGGAGGCTAAGGCAGGAAGATCACAAGTTCAAAGCCAGCCTCAGGAAAAGCAAGGCACTAAGCAACTCAGTGAGACCATGTCTCTAAATAAAATATAAAATAGGGCTGGGGATGTAGCTTAGTGGTTGAGTGTTCCTGAGTTAAATCCTTGGTACCCCAGTTGTTAGGCCAATATAATTTAATAACTACTTATGCCCTAATGACTTAGTGACCATTTAAATAATACACATAAATTAAAATAATTTTTATTTCATTCTTATCTAATATTATATACAAATGGGATATGTGCCTACTGGGTGCCATATAACTTCTTAAGCTGTGGAATTGGATGAGATACTGCTGGCCTCAGTTCTTGTTCCACATTCTACATTAATTTTCATGTGGTACTCACTAGTAACAACTGCTGAAAACTCAATTTTATAAAGACATGATGTCATCAAAAATAATCCAGCACAATGTAATGTTGAGATTCAGAACAACCTCAAGGTGGAAATTTGTGGGGCACCTAACTTATTTGATGCCTCTGTTTCCTTCTAAAATTTAAAAATATCCCATGGTGAATTCATTATGGTCATTGATAGGTGTATTGGTGCCAAATGTGAAAACTGCATGGTTGTACTCATTTTGATTTCAAATACTGAAGGAATCATAGGGAAAAGCAGGTTATGATGATGAAATAGTGATAAAAATTTTAGTCATATTTTAAATTACTTTCCAATTATGGAAAATTATAATTCAATAACAGTTATCATTTCTTGCACTTGGGTCAACTTTGCTTAGTTGAGTTTAATTAAAAGTCAACTCCTTACTTTCAAAGGCTACAATTCTGAATGAGTGAGGCCAATTTCTCATGTTGTACTTGTGATTTGGTCCCTTCCTTTATATCTCATTTTGTGGCCCGTAGACAATGATTTTCTGCTTACAACTTAAAAAAGAGTATGTGGCGGTGGAGGGGTACTGCTGGTCATACTCTTATTCTCAGCTTTAGAGGGCTTACAGCATCTGCAACATATCACAGCTTTGTGTCAACCTACAAATTATCCGTTAGAACTGGAAGAATTTACTTAAAAGGCTTCCAGTGAAATCCTATGACAAATAGGTACAATCTAACATCAGCCTTCACACTAAATGCTTTATTCTTGGCATTTATAAATGTTCATTACTGTTGTGCATTCTTGAGTATATTTGGGTGTTAGAAGATTATTTATAATCCTTATCATTCCTTCTTCTGAATCCAGCTAATAACTGCTCTTTCTTAGCTGAAATGTGAGATCTCAGAGGGTTAAGTGAGTTTCACCCACACAAAAAGTCAACATCAAGTATTTCTTTAAATGTGGACTCCTTGACAAACACATCTCTCCATTTGCAAGGCCCATGAATTTAAAGCATCCGGTAATAACAGGCCTGCTCTCCTTCTCTGAGCTGGAAGCTCCTTGTGAAATGGTATCCTGCCAAAGTGCCACTGCAATAAAGCTTGCGTCCTAATGTCTATGTCAAAGTGCCAGTGAACCAAGACTGGCAGCAGGCTAATTTAGGAGAACTGTCTACCTCAGCCTCCTCCACTCACTCCTACTGATCCACTCACCCACGAGCTAGTCAGCTTGTCAACTATTCAATGGGAAGGGGGAAACAGGGTGAGAAGGAGTTAGGAAATGCCTTTCCCTTTCACTTAATACCTGGGTTCCCTAGTGTCATTGATACATTGTTGAGAACACTCTGTGGTTTCCCCATTAGATGAATGGCTTCATAAGCAGACCCTTGAAGTAATAAACAACCCCAAGCTGAGAGGTAGTAATTGTACTTATGCTATATAATGCTTTGACAACGTGTAACACATTTACAGACATCCTTAAATACATTGAATTTTTAGCTCCATGCATATTCATACTAATTGAAGGGTTCCCTGATTATTTAATTATCTGTTTACTTTCATTAAAATGATTAATTAAATGAAGGGAACTAAGCAGTTGCATTGCTAGGGACAATCATGTTGGTGAGAGATCTTCTGCAATGTTGGTTTGGGGTAAGAGAGATATGAAAAAACAATCTTGGGTTCTGTGAGCTACACATATTTCCTGTTTGGTAACATAGTCCAGGTTCACCATGGCTGCACAGATTTTATCTCTTTAAATCCATCATGGGAAGTGCTGGGTGTGATGTTGGCCAAATTACATTGCATGTACAAATATGTAACTACAAATTCCATTTTATGTAAACCATAATGTGCCAATAAAAAAAAGAAAACAAAAAACTCTAAAAAAATCCATTATATATATACATATGGATAGAAACAATCCTGGCTTCAATGGTGTGAGGCTCTAATGAAATAATGCACAGAAAGCTCTTAGCAGATAGCAAGCATAAACAAATTATTTTCTCTTCATTCTCATTCTTACAGATTTAAATAACTATCTGAAATAGGCATATCATGATGGAAATTTGTAGTAATGCAAAATGGCTCCAAATGTTTAATCTGTGTAGACTACAACATAAGAAGATAAACAACTAAATAAAGAAATCCTTCCTGGCATGAAAGAATTATGGCAAAATGAATATGGTCCTCAGAGGTCTTGACTCCTTATTTGTAAGGACGACTTACCCTAAGGCAGTGATTCTCGCTGTGCAGTTTGTGAACTGCTTAAAACATATAAGCAGTGTGTGGCTCATTATAGCCAGATTTACTATATGTACCCTGTGCATGTGTTTTTGTCCCCTCAGAAAGGAGCTTCAAAGAAAATGTGTAGGTTTCGCTCTATGTATCCTAATGTGGGTCACATGGCTGTTCATGTCATGGTGATGCCTTAATCTGCCCTAGTGATCATGAGGGTTGGTTGTAGGAGCACATCATCATTGAGAGTGATTAAAACAAATCATAAATGTTAATATTTTACACAAGCAGTAACAGGAGAAGGAACTGAGTTTCCCAACAAATGCTGCTGGTGGTAGTGGTCAGCAGGCTCATGTTGTTAGAAGGGACCTATCAGAGTGGTGGGAAAGCTTTATATATACCTAGAAATCCAAGAACTTCAAAGATGGAGAGAAGAAATAAAAGAATAAGCAAACAAAGAAAAAAGAAAGAAAGATTGAGAGAGCAAGGTAGGGAGTGTGTGTGTGTGTGTGTTGTAGTTTGTGTGGAAGATTTATCTGGTTTAAAAGGATGAACTCACTTTTTCTTCTTTCTTCATTTGTTTTCTTGTACATCAAGAATTTCAGGATTCCATTCAGAAAACTATCTTCTGTACAATATGCTCATGGTAGGTATGATTTTTTCCTCCTTTAAATACAGTTGCTTTGTAGTGAATGGCCAAGGAGTTATTCTAATCTCACAGAGGCCAGCTTTTTCTGATTATATTTTTAACCTTACTTTTTCAGTTCACACTGTCAGGCTTACAGGCCATCTTCTTCAAAAGACACCTCATTTTCATTTTCAATCAATTTCTCTCCACGATTTTTCACATAGCTTCCTTCACACTACTAATTTCACTTTAGAGCTTGCATCCTCTCCCACATCCCTGGACTTGCTGTGCTAACATGTTTAAACATGATTAGTCTTTATTAATGTAAAAGAGACAAAGCTCCAAGAATCACACACCTCTTAATTTGTTATAGTTCCAAAGGGGAACCTCAGCTCTGGGAACTGAAAATAAATGGGCTCCTTGAGATGCAGATATACTGGGCATTCTGCTTCTAAGTGGAAAGTTTTCCTTTATATTTCATACAGGATTTTCTTTAAGTTGAATTCCAGTTCAAATACCTGCTATATCAAATACTGTGAAACATCCAAAAAAATCAAGTCACAGACTTGATGGTTAATTTACTTTCAGCAATGTCTGTCACACATTTAGTTCAGAAAATGAAGGGATTTTGACATCATTTGTGGTGATGTTTTACCTCTCCTCTAATCTTAAGAATATATTCTTGCAATGTGGTATTCATTTATTCTGTTGTTCAACAAACTGTGCCAAGAACTGTGGTAGGCACTCAGGAATGGCAGTTATATGAGATTCTACACAAGAGAGTTAGACTTTGGGTGAATACTTCATCTATTTAGAATGCTCATGAAGATTTCAAAAGACTTTATATTTTATTTAATATATGCATAAATATACCTGATACTTGATAGAAGCTGCCTATTTAGAGTTACACATATGCAATAAGACATTAACATTGTTGAAATATTAAGAGTCATACAAAGGAATGGAAGAGATCATTGGATCTGAAATTTAAGCTAGGGATATTTTCTGCAATTGCACATTAAATTTAGTTCCTGTGCAGGTCACAAAGGCCAAAAAAGAAATTCTATGAGTCATGTAGTATTCATTTTCTAATAAAAGGATATATGCCAGTTGGTAAGAAGAAAATGTTCCCGGAAATAAACTCAAACAAGAATCTAACCATAGATTACTGTAATAAAAGAAAATATCTTTAATAGTGGGCTTTAGAGGAGATGCAGAAAATGTATTCATGTGGTCATTTCTTATATAGTAAAAATCAAGAGAATAATGCTATATTACAATCATTCAATGTGTTGTTACAAGGAATAAAATGGCATAGTCATCATGAGCCTTGGAGCCTGGTGTTTGGTTGCAGCTGAAGGTGGTTGGATGTTGCTATGCAGATTGTGTAGCTGGGTATGCATCTGAATGCTGGCATTTCTCAGATGACCAATCTAGGGAGCCTATGCTCAGGACTTGCTGACAATGCTGATGGCAAAGCCACAGGTCTGCAGGCCCACCTCTGTCTTCACCGTGTTGGTGGCAGCTGCCTCAGCAGTCTGCTCAGCAGCTGTTAGGTGTTCTCATCCTCACCAGCACTGCACCTAGACTCTTACTTACTGGCTCCTGTGGGCATCATAAGGTGATCTGAGGTCAAAATAAATGGAGAATTTCTTTTTATCAGCTGATTTGGAAGTATGCTAAATCTTTAACAGCCAGGGTGATTATTTTAGTGTATTTTCAATTTCTCCTAATAAAAATGTCCCCTCCCCTCCCACTGGGCTTGGCTCTACAGAGTCTCCCCTCTGTGGACATTGATGAGATTTTTTTCTTCTCTTATCTACTAGCCTGTATAGTCTATGAGGGCAACCTTGTGTTTGGCTTGATTTTAATGACCCATGCCATTTAGCACAGTCCCTCATATTCATTAAATATCCATTGGATAAATAAATGAATGTGGGATGTTTGTGGAAGTTTTTTGGGTCTACAAGCATTGGTGACAATGGATGAGATGGTTCATGATTTTCTATCTTTGTTTATTTTAGTTAATGTAAAACTAACAAAGAGTAAAAATCTGGTCTACCCTTTGACATATGGGATAATTTTTGCATATAATTACAAAGGTATAGAGATTAGATTGTCGAAGGTAAAAAATTGAAAAAAGAACCCAAGTCTTGAAGCATTTTTCAATTTGAGGTTGAGTACCAGTGGAAACCTCATTTTGACCCAGAAGATCACGTTAAGAAGCTTGAAGAATTCTCTCTTCTAATTTGGTTATAAATGGGATCACCATATTATTTGTCTAAACTGGGACACTTTTGAGGGTAAAAAAGGGCACTTTGAATAATTATCCAGGACTTCAGGCATTAGCCAAGATTATACTTGGATAGATGGGAGTGTAAAGCCATGTAGTTATAAATAGATTTTTATTTTATGAATGACTGTTTGCTGGTATGACAACGTGACTTCCATCTCCTTCAGTGACCATGAAAGAAGCAAAAACCAACACATTTAGGGCATTTTACATTTCCCCACATTATATTTTTTATATGTATAACAGATTGAGGTCTTCCCTATAATCTTCATCTCACCTCAAAGCACAATCTCAACTCCTAAACATAGAAGAGAATGAAGGAACAATGGTGTCCTTTTTCATTTTGTAATACAAAAGATAAAAACATACACAGAAGCACCATCAAGCCAAGGAGCAGGTAAAAATATTAGAAAAGGAAATTACTTTCTAGGAGGTGTCTAGAATTGTGAATTGTAAACTTCAGAATTTGGTAAGATTCTAAGAGAGGATGAACTCAATTTCAGAGGAATGCCCATCAATACTTTTTTCTTTATAGGAAGGGATGTTTGATCTCAGCTTAGAGGAACACAGGAGTAGGCAGAATGGCTGAGATGAAATAAGATGGAAGCCTAAACACATGGGGGCCACTTCTGGTTACCTAAGTGATCAGTCATTTGCTTACAGTATGAAGTGCCTGGATTTATCACAGTAATATTCTTGTTGGCTTCCTGTAGATCATGCAGGTCTCATTATATCTATGCTGACGACCAGAATTCCCCTTGTTGGATTTATGCAACTCAGTAACCTTCAGTAATTGAGGATGGAACATGACATGAAGGGCTGAGGGGAAAGTGAGTGTCTATAGTGAGATCGTCTCTCCCCTAATAAGGGAACAAAGTTTGTCAGAAATGATCAGCAGGTTTTGTTGGAACATTAAAAGGGTGGAATAAAGGGGCCCTCTCTGGCTTCATAAATTGCATAAGAGTATCCAATCTCCTTATCTTCACCCTGTAATTTGGAATGGAAAAATCTCTTGTGCATAAGCAGCCTTCCTGAATCTAACACAATTAATCCAGAAGAGAAGTGGGAATGGGTAGCAGTTTTTTTTTTCTTCAAATTTTGTTGTTAATTAAAAAAACAATTATCATGGATTTCTAATTACTTTGTAAAGTGCTGTATGGCCTTGTACCTGCTCCTCAGCAAATTAGTAAGATAATGCTGGAAACCTCTTATTAAACAGAATTACTCTTTCTTCTCCTCCAGATTTGCACATCAACTTAATAGGTCTCTTTTTGTGCAACACCTTTGTGAAACATTCATATCTATTAAGTTATCTCACAGTTATTAGCATTGTGCATTGTTTTCCTTATTTAAAAAAAAAAAAAAAAAAAAAACCCAGGTCTTACTAAAGGACAGGCTACTCCAAGGGTGAATAGAGAGAGACACAAATGCTTCCAAAGATCTTTGAAAAAATATCCCTCTAGAGTAAGTGGGTGTTCTGGAAGTTAAAAACAAACAAACAAACAAACAGAAAACCAACTTTCTGGTATAGAGGATGGAGACTCATTGGAAAGATGGTACCTAAGAGAAAATAGAGCCCAGAGTTTCATAGAAGTTTCCTGGGACAGAATGGGAATCCTTGTAGTCAGGGGCTGACAAAGGAAGGACTGGAACCACACTGTGAGTCAGTGGAGCATATTGAAAAAGAGAGGTCACAAATGGGAGACGTGACTATATTTTGGAAATCAGACACGTGTGTGATGTGCTGCTCACAGATGGAGACTCATCTAATTCAGAGTTTTGGAGTTTCATATATTGAAGTCTGTGGCCTATCCTTCTGAATCAGAACAGTTAAGAATCAACTTCAGAATTAGGAAGCAAGTTCCTGAAATACAAAAAAAATCATGATTTCTGAGTTTTAAATAATCTTTGGTAAATCCATGTGGTTTGAATATGGTTTGTCCCCACTAAAACCCATGTTGAAGTTTGGTCTCCAATAAAATGATACTGAAAAGTGGCAGGACCTTTAAGAGGTATTTGAGGTCATGTAGGATCTTCCCTCATGAAAGGATGGATTCATGTTTTTCTTGCCAAAATGACTTAGCTATCAGGAGTTTGAACTCGTTTTCTGTCTTCTTTACCTATCTACTTCCCTTTTCATTTTTCTGCCATACATGCAGTAGTCTGAGGCCCTCACTGAAGCTGAGATGTGACCTCCTGAACCTCCAGCCTCTAGAAATGTGAGCTAAACAACCAATTTCATTTATAAATTACATAGTCTCAGGTATTCTGTTATAGCAACAGAAAATGGGCTAACACAACCAACATAATGATATAGTCCACTATAGAACTATATTATATTGGGGCTTGAATATGTAGTTAAGTAAGGCAAATAATAACATATTTTCTCTCTTTCATATATTTGAAATGACTATCATAATTTTACCATATCATATAGCAGTTGCCACCTGAGTCATCATTTCAGGGTGATAGCATTCATTGCATTTCTTAAGTTCAATATTCTGTTGTTCTAGGAGCTGTATCAAGATCACAATTTTGTTACACCTAGTTATTGTATGAGGTGTACTAGCTTGTCCAGCAACCCAAAATGTATGCAGGGGAGCTGTGATTAAATCTGAAATTCTCCGTTCCCCTCTCTGTACAGCTGCAATAATCAGTCCACCATGTTCTGGATATGTAACAGATATTATCAGTCTGCAAATGCTTTGATGGCATGTATGCCAAAACCACTATTTACCAGAGTGAGAGCTTCATTTTGGCATGCATCACTCATGAAATATTTGTGCAGTGTTGGAGAAGCTATGGAAATCCTTTTATTTGTAGGAATAAAAGAAACAATTCATCATAAATAAATGGTTTTAAGGACACACTGGGTCTAGGTTTGAATTTTAAGTTAGATACAAAGAAATTTCATAAAGTTATAGAGCAAAACACAAATGGAATTCAAGAATTATAAAATAAATACAATAACTAAAAGTTTAAAAAATTGTGGATTATCAGATAGAGCTGAAAAGTAATCTAATCAGTCAGTTTGAGTAAGTTGGGGGAGGATCCTACAAAGGTCTACCTCATTGGGACCATTTAATTGAGAGAGTGATTGGATGGTTGTAGGTGTCCTTGGAGGGGTTTCTTCATGCCTGACCACAGTGTTGTTGGGGTGCACAGTGGCACAGAAGAGTGTTGCTGGATGATCAGCCAACACAGCAGGATTGGAGGAGGAGCCTGGGTCCTGGGCAGCTCCTCCTGGGAGCATAGAAAAACTCCTAGTGAGCTCTGCAGATTTCTGGTACCCTGAGAAACTCATGTCACAGTAACTTGGTGCATGCCTCAGTAAGTTCTTAAATCTTGAGGAGGTGGTAACAAAAGAAGTCTATGTCAGTATGGAAAAAAAGTTTCCCTTCCTCCATTACCTTCTACCTATGAACCCTGCACAGCATGGTGTTAGGTATGATTAAGGTTTCGTGAAAAGAATGAGAGATGGAAAATGAAGGGAGTGTAAGTCATACCAGAGGCCCTTACTTAGTTATAAAAGGCTCATTGGTCATCTGGATTACCCAGAAGGTACTTTGTCTCCATCTTTTAATACTAATTCTTCAAGGAATTTACTGAAAAGGCTTCATTCTTTTGATTTAGCATACATTTATTTATTTTTTCTCTTTATTTCATGTACCTATGTCCCTTAGGTCATTTTTCCCTATAAGGTTGGGCCCCTGTCTTTTGTACTTTGTGTCCTTTGTTAGTATTCTAAGTTATTGTGGACACAATAGAATTTCAGTAAATGTTTGTTTAACAGATTAATAAAACTGAATTTTTCTTCCTCCACATATCTCATATAAAAAAGGGTAGCTTTCTTATTATAAACATAATATTAATTGTAAAATTTTGAGATTAAAAAAATAGATGATCTCCTTAATACATGCATAGTTTGTTATTGGGGATTTTTCATTACATCAGAAAAAAATATCTTCAGGTATTTACCTTCTGGCCAAGAAATGTATTATACAAAAACAAAAATGTAATGTAAAAATTGGTGACTTACTTGTAAGGTAAACACATTGGATGAAAAAAAATTTTTTTTGAGATTCTGTGAATATATGCTGCAGTATACAGAGTAGTGCAAGTCCAAAGTTTTCTTGTCCTAATAAAGGACTTTTCTTCAAAAATGAACTTATTTCAGAGTTGTAATTTCCTCATTTACAGGATAAAATGATAATACGTTCTCTACTGACCCCTTAAGCTTATTGTGACATATAAATAATGAACTATATTCCTTTATAAGGAGTCAAGCTCTACACAAATATTAAAATACAAGAATTCTTCATTTGATAGTTTGTTCCCTTAATGCATTTTCACGCCCTTTTTGTCTATGAATGCTAGGTATAGATGCTGCAGAGGATTCAAAAGACCTCATATGCTTTCCTTTGCAACAAATGTTTTTTCATCTTATAGCATTCAAATTTGTTACTTGAAGTACACAGTCTTACAGGTAAACTAACCACCCAAATAAAAGGGCAAATATCCAAACTTCATGAAAAGATAAGTCTGACTTTACAACATGAGTCTCTGGAAGGAGGAGGGCTTCAGAAAGTTTAGAAAACTGTTATCAATGGTATCATAGTTATTAAGCTGCAGATTAAGACAATGAGGAAGAAAAAGCAGTACACAGAAAACTATCTTCTTATATCTGAAGGTTCATACTGTCTTAGATACTTCCAGTTCATTCTGTGTTGTTGGCTCCAAGGGGCAGAAGTGGAGCAATAAGGAGAAATTATAGGGCATAGATTTCAGAATATTACAAGAGAGAAATTTCCAGTGTGCTAAGCTATCCAGATCTAGGACAAGCAGCCTGAGGGTTTCTGTCACTGCAAGAGTTCAAGCACAAATGCACTACCTTCTGCTTGAACCCAGAGACCCTTAAGGTAGTCTCTTAAGGCTGAGATTCTGATTTGATGATTCTATGATCCAAGTTGGTCCTCTAAGCTGAGACCCCCCACTTCCCCTTGTACTTTTTGAGTCCCCTGTCCTAGCCCTCTCTTTCCCCAGAGGGCACTGGAGTAAAGTGAAGAATGAGGCTCCTTTAATATTAATTCTGTTATTAAGCATAGAGAGTTTCTTTCTTATGATGAACTTTCTATCTAAGGATAAGCTCAGGGTCACAGATTTATGTTTTTACTTTTCTTTCTTTTCATTTTAAACGGAAGCACAAGTCTTTAATATGGCGCTCATATTATTTTACTTCATTTTCCAAAGTATGTAGGGATGGAATGAGTGTTTTGCCTTGATACAGCAATCCGTTTTCCTCCTCTGTTCTCAATCAGACAGTTTTAAATTTTGGTTAGGCGCGTAAACACACTGTGATGGACGACATTAATAAATAAGTATTACACTGGCTCTGCTTGAGCAGTCCCTCTTCATCTTTATCTTTTTTGTTTAAATCCTGTGGGGTCTCAGAATGCTCTTTATGGAGATCAAGAAGATTAAGCAAAATTAGCTCTCAACTACATAATGGGCTTCCCTCTCCTGGCATGTGTCTCCCCTCTCTGCACGTGGTGACTCCCCCTGATATCAACAGGAGACTCACAGATGGAGGGAAAAATTATGTTCCGGGAGAGCAGGGCACACAATGGGATTTCAGCTTTCTCTTTAATTTCTAGCAGTGTATATAGCTTGAATAGGAATCCAAAATGAAAATGACAAGTAAATCAGCCGGCTGCTTAAGGACTCCTTCATATTCAGCTGTCTCTCAGGACAGGCTGACCTGTTCCGTTTTGGAGTGAAGGGTATCATCTCAGTCTTGAGAACATCTAAACCACAGAGACAAAAACAGGCAATATATTGAATTATTTTTCTTTTTTTCCAGGGATAACTATACTTCACCCATGTCAGACAGTGAAATCCACGCTGTTTATAAAGTTCTCTAGAGAGAGACTGGCTTTCTCATGGGCAGAGTAGGCAACTGCCTACGTGGAATAATTTGAGGATCAGTGAGAGGCCCCCATGCTTAAAAATCCATCTCTCTCATCCATCTGCAGTGGTGCCTGAAATTTCCACCATTACTGTCATTTCTTAAAAGCCTTTAAGAGGACATATGCCCTATTATCTTGAGGGAGGTAACATTAATTAACTATATAACATATTAGAATGAATGAGTTTTCTTGTTAATAACCCATTACAACCATTGACACCCAGTAAAGATCAGGGCTCTGAAGAAATAGAAGCAAGGGCAGGTAAGTCTTATAGAGAAGGAGATGGTGATTCATACTGTGTATGCATGGAGGTGGGTATTACACAGATCTTACTGGGAAGTAGGGGCTCTAATATAGGGATAGTCAATGGGGAGAATGAAAGGGCTAATTTTTTTAATAGCCAGCATGGTTTATATGGCTCCAACATGTGAAATGGAAAACTAGAATAACCATATGGAGGATAAAATTTACTTACCTAATTATATTGCTAACTCTGGCCCTCCCCTCTCCAAAGAATTTCATGTTAATAATCACATACAGAACAATTTAAAACTACCTGTGCTCTTATGTGAGGGTGAAAGATGTTTCTTTAATCTTATGTCAATGGAAATGTAGAACTGGTTATTATAATAGTTCACTCATTTAGAGGTTTTAAAAGATTGACCTACAACATCCACTGACTGAATAACCATGCTTCATTAGTGTTTTTTTTTAATAAGAAGGATTACTTAAAAATGTTTAGCCCAATCATAATATAAAGCATTTATAGGTTTTAATTAGAATAAGAACATTTAGAGCTAAAATACATGGTTTTAGATCTTAATTCAACCCCACTAGTTTAGATACAAGAAAATGAAATCCTTTGTCACAAATTATTTTTATTTATTCCTCATTTATGTAACAAATATTACTGAACATAGACTATATGTGTGGGGACACAGTGGTAAGCAGAAATAGATATATTCATGAAACTAATGCATTGGTGTGGGAGAAAAACAATCAGTAGATCACACAAACACATATAAAATAAAAGCTATGAGTAGTGTTACTAAATGGTATGTTTTTAAATATTTTGTTTATGTATGTATTTTTAAAAAATAAATGACAGCAGAATGCATTACAATTCTTATTACACATATATAGCACATTTTTTCATATTTCTGGTTGTATATAAAGTATGTTGACACCAATTCATGTCTTCATACATGTACTTTGGATAATGATGTCTAATCCTTGCTAATCCCCTGTCTTCCTCCCTTAACCTCCCACCCCTCTGCCTTATCTAGAATTCATTTATTCCTCCCATGCTCCCCCTTCATACCCCACTATGAGTCAGTCACCTTATATCAGAGAAAACATTCAGCATTTGTTTTTTTTTTGGGGGGGGGATTGGCTAACTTCATTTAGCATTAATCTTCTCCAACGCCATCCATTTACCTGCAAATGCCATGATTTTATTCTCTTTTGTTGCTGAGTAAAATTCCATTGTGTATATATATGCCACATTTTTTTATCCATTCATTCACTGAAGGGAATCTAGGTTTTATTGGGGTGTTTTTATAGGGGATATTGGCCCCACTGGGAGTGGTGCTAGAAAAACTTCTTTGTGGGTATATGTTCAAATTACTATCTGAATGTTGAGTGGGAATCACCAGGTGAACAGGAAAAAGGAGAATGGGGCTAGGAATGGGTGAGTGTATGAAATGACCTATTATAAGAAGGTTATGGCATGGAATTAACAAGACCTGAGTGATATGAGTTCAGAGAGTTACTGGGAGAGAGTTCCGAGAAGAGACTGGGGAGGTAAAGTAGAAGACTTATCATAAAGGGCACTGTTCTGGATTCTGGACCTTTTTCCTAGGAGCAATGGAAGGGGATACATGTGGGTTAGAAGCTAAAACACTGAGTAATGCAGAAGAGAACCAATGGCAAGACCTTTGGTAGAACTGGCATTTCTTCTAGGTTCCTTGATTAACAGGGCTGTGTTCTTTTCACCTGTAGTAGACATTTGTTGTTTTTTGAACACCCACCATCTACTTTTCCCACTGTATTGGCAGATCTACTTTTCCATTTGTAGTTCCTATAATTTTGGTAGAACTAAGTTTGGTAGAACTAAGTAGAACTATTTGTGTGGGGACACAGTGGTAAGCAGAAATATATATATATTCATGAAACTAATGTATTGGTGTGGGAGAAAAACAATCAGTTGATCACACAAATACATATAAAATAAAAGCTATGTGTAGTGTTATTAAATGGTATGTTTTTAAATATTTTGTTTATGTATGTATTTTTTTAAAAATAAATGACAGCAGAATGCAATACAATTCTTATTATACATATATAGCACATTCCAAGGATGCCATGTAATTCAGACCTGACCAATGAGAAACTTATATTCTCTTGAGACATAGCAAATGGTCAGGAGTGATCATGTGAGCCAATGAGATTCCCTGAAATTGTTAGTAGGACTTCGAAGGCAGAAAAACAGTGGGATCTGCCAAAATGATCTCAACAATAGGTGGTGATGAAATTGAAACCAACACAGCAGAGGCCAGGTATGAGAGATGGAGGGAAAATGCACCCAGATGACTGATGTTTGATTGCTGAGTCCAGTTATGCCAGAAGTAGGCCATGCCTTGGATTTTTTAAGTTATGGGAATCAATGAATATCACATTAGAACTGATTTTTCACGAGTGTATCTACCATATGTAACCAAGACAATTCTAATTAATATAGTACCAAGTTATTCCTTACTTATATTTCACCATCTAAAGAGGGGAAAGCTATAATTTTTCATAAAAAATCAAAGTAGAATAATTTCATGATAAAAATCAGCTAGACTAGATTCATTTGGGTCTAGCACTAGGAACTTTAGTATTTAATAACTTTGAAACTGAAAAATGTCAAATTTTTACATAATACTTTATTCTAAATGGAAGTATTGATCTGGTAAATAGTTATGTTCTGGAAAAGTTCTACCATGTATACTATGTATATAAATGTTATTTATTAAATATAATGTCCTTAAAGAAAACAACCAGTTGACATATCTCTTAATTAATAAAATGGCATGTGACATACAAGTAATTTTGATGCCTCTCCAAAATGTCCAGTTCATCCACACTCATCAGTAAACCATCATTGTAAATATCTCTATTATAAATTTTACCAATTCTTTTTAATTCTGTCTCCTCATATTTACCACATGAGTAGTTTCTGCTTTTGCTCTCTCCCTTATGTTAGTCAACACAGGCAATGATGCATACAGTTTCTTTAATTTTTTGGAGACTTTTTTTTGTATCAATGAAAAAATATCTTTAAGAGTTTACAGGTCATAATATTTATTTTAAAACAATATTATCCAGTTTCTTTTTCTGATAGGGGATTAATACCCAGCATATATAAAGAACTCAAAAAACTTAACACCACAAAAACAAATAACCCAATCAACAAATAGGCAAAAGAATTAAACAGACATTTCTCAAAACAAGAAACATGAATGGCGAACAAATATATTAAAAAAATTCAACACCTCTGGCAATCAGGGAAATGAAAATGAAAAATACACTGAGATTTTATTTTACTCTATTTATAATGGCAATCATTTAAGAACATAAATAATTATAAATGTTGATGAGATAAGGTACACTCCTATATTGTTGGGATTGCCAGCTAGTATAACCACTTTGGAAAGCAATATGAAGTGTTGAGAGCCATAGCCCAAGGGGCCCCAGCAAACTTCCAGCTGCCAGCACCAGCTGCCAGCTGATGATTGGCTCACAGCAGTCCCAGCAAACTTCTAGCTGCCAACTGATTGGCTCTTCTGCGGTGATGCTCATTGGGTTGTTTCCCTGCCCTTTCAGACCACAGAGCTGCTCATTGGGGGACTTTTTTTGGCTCTGCCCCAGCGACCCAGCCAATCGGCCTCAAGAGCAGGAGGAGGTGGGGAGGTTGAGAGGCTTATGGGAAGCTGGTGGTGGCAGTTGGGCTCTGAGGGTTTTTCCTGAGGAGCTGTGTGGTTTGGTGTGTGTGTTCTAAAAAATAAAGTTTGTTTCTTTTGACAAGTGGCTCCTGAATTGTGCCCAGCCAGACTGCGGCAATGAAGATTCATTAAAAGAATAGGAATAAAACCACTGTATGACCCAGCTATTCCATTCCTCTGTATTTATGCAGAAGAACTAAAATAAGCATACCATAGTGATGAAGGACCATCACTGTTTATACCAACATAATCCACAATAGCTAAGTTATGAAACCAGCCCAGGTGCCTATCAACAGATGAATGGATTTTAAAAATGTGGTATATATACACAATGGAGTTTTATTCAGCCATAAAGAATTATAAAATTACAGCATTTGCTGGTAAATGGATGGGACTGGAGAACTCATGGTAAAGAAATATGCTCAGAAAGTCAAGGACTGAATGTTTTCTCTCATATCGAGAAGCTACAGTAAAGTAAGGGAAAAAGTGGGGGAAGGTTAGATTGCATAAGGATAGAGGAAAGATCAGTGACATAGAAAAAGGTGATTGACGGGTAGAAAGGAGGAATGGGAAAAAGGAAGAAAATGCAGAATGAATTTGACAAGATTACACTATGAACATGTATAAATATACCACAGTGATTTCCACCTTTATGTATATCTATAAAAAAAAGAACTTAAAAAATAAATGAATAAATTGAAGACCAGTAGAGTAGAGGAAGGGACATAGCAGGAGGAAAGAGGGGAGAGAAAGAGGAGCCATGGGGGGCTGAAATGGAAAAAAAATAAATTCTATGCATGTATATTTATGTAAAAATGAACCCAACTATTATGTATAACTATAATGCTCTAATAAAAGCATTGAAAATAAAAATAAAATCAGTATTTTATAATTTAATTTAATGAAAATGTAAGATAAAACATTTTTGGGGGGAATTTTTGAAGTTCTAGAAGACTCTTAAGTTTCTTTAAAAATTAAATTCTGCTTCAACCTCTAAACCAAACAATTCTGACCCAAACCTAAGCATCCATTCAAAAATTTTAGAATTAAATGGTTTTCTTTAAATGGTGCCATTGACTATTTGCTCTGATTTAGTTTTAACCACAAGACCTGTATGTTGATTTCACATTTCACAGCAACCTGTTCTTCAGATTCTGATACACAGGATTTCAGAAGTGAGTGGGCACTTTTTTTTTTTTTAAATGGAGTTAAAATGCTGAGAATCTGGCAGTCTTGGTAGAATAGATGCTGCTACTTCTCAGTTTGCTATTTATTTTTTTCCTGCTGTATGGAGTGGCTGCTCATGTTTGATAATTACTAGAACTGAGTAGCTGGGGTAGCACTGTTGGGTCAATACAGTGGCATTTGCCCCAATGAGTCCTGGTGGTCCTTAGTTCTTAGGAGTTCTCTGAGTAAGGGTCAGCTTTACTGGTTTGGAATACTACACTTTTCTAAATAATCCCAATGCTGGGCTAGAAGGATCAAGCTTCCAGAACTCATGGAAGTAGTTAAGAATGAGGTGTCAGATTATCCCTCTTTTATGATCTATGAAAATAGAATAGTTAATTTGTGTAGTACTTAAGGAAATATACAGTACTTGAGCATGCACACAGCTGAACAAGTGTCATAAATAGGCAAAGGAGAAAATGGAATTGTGAAAATATTTAAGCACCTACTTTCTTTCTCTCTTCAATATTTATTTATTATCCATCAACGCTCATTCATTATCTATTTGTGAAAGGTATATGGCTAGTTGACCATGTAAGAAAGTAAAGAATAGTCAGTCAGGGATTTTCCCATAAATATACATGTACTCTAACAGGCACAGATTTTATGGGAATGAATAATTGTAATATCTATTTCATAAAAATTCACAGAAATGGTTTTATGTTCAGAGGACTTCTTCTGGCTGGTATGGTCAAGAAAAGCTGTGTGGAAGATGTGATATTTTAGTTGTGACTTGACAATTGTGCAGGATTTGTGAAGGCATTCCAACTGAAGGAAATTGCATGAATCAAGAAAGTTATGTAGGCTAAAACACAGGAGTTGGAAGAGTGAGCATAAGGTCATCTATGAACGGAACCACCTAAGATATCTTTGGACAAAAGACAGTAAGTGAAAGTCAGATCATGGAGGCATTTGGAGGTTATTTAAATGGTTTTGCAATTTATCTTTGAGGTAATGGGGGAGCCATAAACTGATTTGAAGCTTGAAGAAAAGATGGTGAAGCAGGTTTAAGGAAAACAGATGGTTAGGGAAGGGAGGCTACTTATTATACCTGTGCATGTGGGTAGTCAGAAGGTACATCGCAGGAGTGTGGAAAGAAGGGATGATGGAGAGTGGAATTTTGTAAGTGACTGAGTGTGGAAATAAGAGAAAGGAAGGAAGTAAAAGATGGCTCTGAGGAGATAAGCAGAAGTGGCTGCCATGAAAAGGAAATTGAGGGAAAAGAACAGATAGAGTTCCAAAAGGGGATGAAAGGATGCACTTGTCCTAAGGATGGCTGAGAATTCTTTGTAGAAATAGGGGCTTTGGATGAAGCTACAACTCTGCTTTATTTATGTTCTATTTAGGAGGACTGTGCTTACTGCCCTACTGTAGGATCACTGTAATTGTGATACACAATTACTCATAGTTGTGAAGTTCTAATTCAAATAAATTGATTTTCCCCACTCTGCTTGTGCCAGCTGCCTGCACCAAGTGAAGAAATGACCTCTTTCTTTCAAAAACTATTTATTACAGATGCAAGACTTTACATATTTCATTGCCATATGTGCTCTGTTGAGCCATGGAAAATTTCAGCCATAGGATTCTTTTAGCAGAGATAAAAGCCAATAATGTATGAAATAGCATTATCACCAACATAATATTAAAAAGTATGAGGCAAACAGTGTATTCAACATCACAGAAACCATACACACACACACACACACACACACACACACACAGGCACACATGCTCACACATATGCATTTTTAATGCTTTTGTTTCTTCTAGTGTTAATGTTTCTGAACTCTCACCAAACATGTGGCTAACCACCGGGAAAAAAAAAAAGAGTTTTAAGCTATAGAATTAAAATTACCCAGTAAGGCCAATGAATGTCTAACAGGAGAGATGGTTTTATAGGCTTTTTATAAAGCCCTTAAGAGTTCAAGGGCTCACAACCTCACTTATAAGTCTCCTGTGTTTTATCACTCTCCTAATTAAGAAAATCCTGTTGAAATCTTCTTGCTCCATTTTCCATTAGTTCTCTTAGGAGCACCTACATTTTCCTTCCTGATTTTGGTGAGGCCTCAGGGGTTTTTGGTCCTCCTAAAATGTTTTATTGAATGTCTTGGAAAGCACATTTCCTTCCCCATTGTTCAATATTGTGGTGATAAAGCACCAACCTGTGTTCACTCTGGATCTTGTATGATTTGTGCCATGCATTATGACAGTAGGGAACAGCAAGGAAGAAAGCCTAAGAAGTTAATCAGGCAACCCCTCAGCATCCTCAAGTCCCTTGAAGGCTTCACTGCTTCTAGATCCTCACACCACAATTGTGTCGCAGCCTTTAAATTGTTATAATCTGGGAAAGGAATTAGTGTAATAAGAAGTCGCATAGGCCCACAGCTAGAAACATTTCCCATAAAAGAAGCACACCTCTGTCTCTGGGTGTAGCTTGGAAACAGGGCTGGACTAGAGTGAGGCAAGGAGGCACAAGGGCTCCACATTTGAGGAACCACCCTGGGCTTGTAGATCGGTGAGGGTAGATATTGTACAGTCTCCACTGTCAGTTCCTGATTGCTTTATCCTAGTCACATAGCCTGAGTGAAAACAAGTTTTTGAGAAGATCATTGAACTCTCCAGAATGTGAATTGCAACTGCATTCTGACTCATGGAATGGGGAAGAGGGGTTATGTGTCAGTATGGACCCTATGGTTGTAAGCAAAACCCAGACTTTTCCAAGAAAAACAAAAGAAAAATTTATGGGAAAATATTGAAATATTCCTATGAAAATGAAATTTCAAAGACCATATTGAGGAAGGACAGGGAATAGTTCCAACAGTAGGAGCTATTGACTTGGAGGAACAATTGCTATTGGATGTTATGGGCCCCAATCATTGTGCTCCCATACCTCCTTCTTCCTTGTTTCAATTTGCTCAAGTCACAGATTTAATAATAATAATAATAATAATAATCTGATCAGCTAAACTTGAGCCATGTGCTTACCTGTGGCAAGGTAAAAGCTGAGCATTTTGATTGGTATTTTTGTTAATATTTTTTTCAAAATGAATTTTGAAATGAATTTATTGTCCAAAATAGTGGGAATAGATGTTGGGTAACCAGAAAGTAGTAAACATTCATTGAAACTTGAGGATGTCAGATCCTGAACTTGCAGAGGTTCTTGCCAAATGTTTTGGCATGTGGTATGTTAGATATGCTGATAGAATGATAAATATATTTGCTTAAAATGACTTAGTATTTAGAATACTACCCAAGTTTTACTTAATTCATAAAGAATGATTAAGAGAGATATTATATATAAATCTTATAGGGCACAAATAAACAGTAAATTAGCTTTCATGGTAATTTTTAAATATAATATGAGTCATTTAAACACTAATTTGAGTCTCAAAGTCATTTATTCACTCATTTCAAAAACATGAGCACTTATGATCTAATTGATTACTAGGTGTTCTTATGCAGTCAGTGTTGAAGAATGAAGGCACTGTTTCTACCTCTGTGGTACCATTAAATGGGAATGGAATTTGTTGGACAAGTATGTAAATAATGACATAGACAAGAGTGGTGTCAGAGGTATTCTCAGAATGATTGAGTCTGATGGGACAATTTAGGGGAGTGGAGGGCAACTGATGGGTAGGTCATTCTGGGTTGTTCCAAGGGCTTCATGCAAATGTGTTACAATAAAAAGACTTCTGGAATGCAGCATGTCCACAAAGCAGCAAAAAAGGTCTCTTTGAACCACACTTATGGATCTTCCATGTTAAAACGCTTCACTGATCACAATCACAGGAATCAGAACTCTATTCCGATTATTACTTGCATTCCCACAGTGAGAAAGTCAGTATTTTCTCATAAGCGGTTTTTAGAAGATCAATTATGTGCCTAATGCTTTTTCATTTTCCCCCACACTAGCAAATCTATTCTTATTTAGTTCTCAAAAGAATTTTAAAGCAAGTAATATTTTCCTATTCATACTAAGGCTCCCTTACCATTTGGGTTATAAGGAAGGCTACTGATAATTTAGCTCAAATACTCTTTTTAAAAAATGAATAAATGGTTGGCTCCCCAGAGAGGTTGAGGGATTTGTCCAGGGTCATGTACATTTGACATATGAGTAAGACAGTGGCCTAAAAGCATAAATAATTTAAGTAAGGTAATGCATCCAGTTGTCAAGCAAGCTAGATGGAGCATGCAGGGTGGTGCAATCTAGTCTTCAGCTCCCTCCTTGCAAAGCAAGCAAACATAAGTGGTCAAAGATAAAAATATGCACCCCCACAATGTATACTTTTAAAACAGTTTGTGTGTACTTTGAACATGCTTTGAACACTTATCATCTTTTTTTGTTGCTAGTACTTCATGGGAGGTGCAGTCTGTCTAGAGTTGGAGAGCTCAGACTCTGGAGTAGGCCAGACTGGAATCTGAACTCTGCTTTTGTCACTTACTGCCTATATGACTTGGGCAATAGAGCCAACCTCTGTAGGCTATTTTTTTTCCTGTTAAGTGAACACAGGTATACATCATGTATGCAGGCATAATACACTTAGGATAGTACCTGGCATATAATAAATATTAGAAGTTGCTAGTATTAATTAGAAAAGGCTGAGGAATTGGATAGAGGCAGAATATTGATTTTGTCCCAGTATTAGGTGTGACTATCCAGAGGAAACAGAACCAATAGAAAGAAGTTTAAATAATTGGCTCACATTATTATGGATTTGGCAAGTCCAAAATCTGCAGGGTGGGCCAGTAAACTGGATTCCAAGAGAAAAACTACTGCTGTGGATCAAGTCCCAGGGCAGTTTGCTCCAGAATTCCTCCTGCTTAGGGGAGGTTAGTCTTTTTTTTTCATTCGGGCTTTCAACTGATTGGATGAGGCTTATCCACAGCATGGAGGGCACTCTGCTTTCATTGAAGTTCACTGATTAAAATGTTAATTTCATCCAAAAACAACCTCACAGAAAAATCCAGAACAGTACTCAATCTCATATATGGCTAGGTACCTTGGCTCAGTTGATATACAAAATCCACCATCACAGTTCCAAAGCACCTTAACCGTGCTTTAATAAGAATTTCAATATCTTGTCTAATATAATCATTTCAGACATAGAACTCAAGCTAGCAACTATTTTAACAGGATTGGATGCAAATCACTTTTTCTCTTTGCTAATAGTCATACACTATGACTGGCTCTGTCAGTTTTTCTTCATAAACCAGTTCTGGCTATGGACATTCAGTGGCCCTCACCCACTACCTTCTTCCAAGGTAATATCTGCTGCATTGTTCCCCAAATAATTAAGAGACACCTATTCAGCCACTGATACTCACATTTAACTCACATTTCTCTGGAGGAGTGACATTCCCTTTCAGTAGCAACAACTGACCCTTAGTGGTTGTTAATGTTATTCAGATCCTGGCCCTGACATCTAGATTTGTTTTGGAATGAGCCCTGTGGGAAGCAATCAGCTGGTGTGGAGCTATTTCAATTGGGCTTTGGTGGTTAGGACAGGACTGAGAAACCTGTGTGTGTTTTGGGCCACCACTCTTCTGTCAGAAGCAGTAGAGAAAGCTGAGAAGCACCATCAATCTCCTAAATTGACAGGCCATCGCACAGGGGACACTCTAGCCAGAATGGTTTGGCTGTTGCAAGTGGTATAATTTGCCTTGTGCTATGGTACATGTTATTAAAGCTGCCGTTTAATGTTCTTTTCCAAGGAGGTTGTCTCTGGTGTTTTTATCGTCCAGGGAAATGTGGTACCAGAAATGATCACATTCATGGCAATTTTCTTTGAAAATGGTAAACTTTTGCAGAGTTTACTCTCTCTTCTATTAGGGTTGATAATGAGAAATTGTGAGGATTATTAAACACTCTGAGCTTTCAGTAGGAACTTATTTAGCACAGATGTTTCTATAATTGCAGTACACTGGGAAAATTCACAGTGTTCAATGGCCCAAAACTCATTATTACTTATTACTTCTACCTGTGTATTGTGGTGCTAGTAAGCTGGGCTGAAATGTTTAATTTAGCAGGGGCTATAGCTGAGGATCTCAGCTACTTCAGAAAGACTACCGAGAAGAAATTATTAGATGTTCTTCCCAAACCTGTATACTTATCAATCTTTCAGCCATTACCCAGTACCTTGATGTGCTCCTTTTTTATTGGTCCAGGCCACATCATTGCATCAGCTTCCTTCAGACAATTCCCTAGTTTATTGCTATAAAGAAAAAAACAAAACAGAATCTTGAGACTTTTAAAAAGCAGCATAACTAATCATTGTGTTTTATTGGGATAAAAAATATGGAATGTATACAACTATATCTAGCTTTCTGCTATTTCTCAATAAAACACGGCTCTCTTATCTCAGCAGAGCTGCTTGTATTTTTAATGAAGGCTTGGCAATGTTTAAGAACAGGAGTTTGAGAAATGCATTAAAAACATATAAAAAGCCAGTGAAGAGAGTACAAAAAATTCCTCATCTTCCTGATTTTCTATATTCTTAAAATCAGCACTACCGAAAATTCCCACTACGTTTTTTACTTCCCTAAGCTGAAGAGAATTTTTTTTGTCTACATGTTTGCCAAAGAAAAAAATGATAAATATAGCTATATGAGTTTAGCTAAGGTGCTCACTCCTTGAAGGTGGCCAGACGTTTGCCCAAGACATTCCCAGTCTTACACTAAACACTTCTTCTTATTGATCAAATAGGGACTGTTAGGCACTCCGTGTCCCTGAATCCTTAGGGTTTCTTAGGTTTGTTAATGTTGCAGCTAATATCTCAGGAGTTGCAGGGTTCTTGGGCATGCCAAAGTTGCTACTTTTTTTTTCCCTGTACATGGACAAGACCAGGATTTAAACTATTAATACAGAAAAATGGAAAAATAAGCAATAATGTAATGATAATTATCTAAATGATAGCCAATAACATATACTACAAGGCACTAAAGAAAACATGGTATTAAATTTGGAATTAGATCTCAAATGTGTTACACTTGTAGCCTTAAAATAAGGTCAGAAATTTTTGCTTTGCATACACATTTGCACATAGCAAAGTTCAACCCAGGTCATATTTGTCTGACAAAGGCAAAACAAGATTTACAAAATAGTTCCATGGATTTGGATAATTTAGACTTATATTTAGAAGTTTTACTTGGTCTTTTAAACTTTACTTAGATCCATGAGTTATAACAAAGAATAATATAAATCATAGTTTCCTTGGAAAACATGTGAAATTATTTCAGAAAACTAACACCTCCTGCCTTGAGTTATTCTGGGGAGCAGCAATAAGCACGTACATTTTGTTGATGTTCCTATTGTACACTTCTGCAAGTGCTACGTGATGATAAGACACAAGATGAGACTGGATCTCTTTTCTTTAATAGTATGAAGATAAACTCTCAGGTCTTTGCCATTGGAGACCAAGTTACAAAGAAAGATTTCAAAATGTCAGGAATTAGTTTGTTACACATTTTTCTCTATGTCCCAAAACTAATATAATTATGCTTTGGCTTTAGGAAACCAAAAAAATTTGGAGGCATAGTTAAAAATATCCCATAGAACTTGAATATTTCATATATAAGTAACCAAAGAGATGTTCTGTAATTTAAAGTGCATAACAAACTTCTGCATGTTGATTTATATTTAATTATAGCAAGACATCTCAAGGTTAAGGTATTTATGAAAATTGTCTCATTAGTATTCAACCCCTTTAGTTTTCAGAGCTTTCTAGTGAGATCTAAAATGTTTAATCCACTTGATCATAAAAACAAACCATTAGGAATCAAGAAATAGCCTCCATATTATTTGTAGTTTCTAGTTTCAGATTGCACTTGGGAGCATAGAGGTCTGAAAAAAATGTAAAAACTAATTAAAAGTTTTTACCAAAGTTATTTGAACATCAACTTAACATCAGTTTGGCTCTCTGCTGAGGGCTCAGAGTGTTAAATAGGAGAACAGAAGGGATCCTGATCTCTTTCTTAAAATTTTGTTTTTATATGTTCATTTCTCATTCATTTGCACTTGATTTTTTTGAAGCTCTAAATCAAATTCTTCTTTGAGATGGAAAATAAGTGACAGAGATAAATCCAAAGCTAGTGATACTTGCACACAATATGCCAGCCTCAGATGGAGTTATCAGCATTTCTTCCACACTGCCTTGTGCTGAAATTCTTCTCACCCATTCCGTCCCTGGAATACGCCTGTTGAAGAGCCGCAATAATAACTACTCAGCCAATTAAGGTGTTCTACCTGGGGCCAGCCAGAGCTTAGTTTGGGGACAAGGTCACTTGCTGGGATGGAGTTGTAGTTCCCCAATTACTAGTAGTTCCACTACCTCTTCTAACTTGTCAAATAATGAGGAGACTTTGAAGGCTAAATCCAGCAGTAGCTCCTAGCGGGGTTAATGCAGAGTGAATGACAATGATACCTCAGGAGTGAGAGTCTGACAATGTCTGTCAAGCTCTGTTCACAAGGATGACGAAGTTCATTGCTACTCGATACTACTTGGGAAAGGTATTGGTCTTGATCTTATCAGTGAAAAAGGACCATATTGCTCACTTTGACGGAAGTTCATTAACTCCCTCATGCCATCCATGTAAAGTGGAAGGGAACTTTAGTGTCCTAATGACCGAAGTTGAATGTACTACACCAGGGAAGCTCATCCACAAAGCCATGTCACCTTCCTTCTGTTTCTCATGTCTTATCTTTCTAGTCAATGGCTTTTTTTTAAGCTTCTAAATTCTGAATTTAGTGAATTCTGAATAACAGGGATTATACAACAATTATTTTTAGTTGTCATTAGCAACACAACTGAGAGAATAAGAATAACAAAATTTGTTCCCAAATGAAAAACAGAAAGGTTTTAAACCAATGATAACAATTTTCACTGCTGACTTCATTGGTAAATCATTTAACTGAACATTGAAAACAACAATAACTCAGCAAAAAGCCCTATAAAATTATTCTGTGATTAGGCATTCGACATTTATAGGAAATTGACTAGATGGCCTGAAAAGTAATATCCCAAGCCTAAACTGTATTTCTAAAACTTGAGCTCAAAGCTGAATATGTAATGTAGCAAAGGACTTTCAGAGATTAAATTCTTTTGCATGTGTTTTCTTTCACTCATGTTTATTTATTGAAATAGTGAAGGATACTGGTGTCCTTTGATTATGCTTGGATCCTCTGTGTAAAAAATGGGGAGAGCAAACTGTCTTTTTGGCTCCTGGGGATGTTCTGACTCACTCCCCAAATTCTGCTGAAGTTTGCTTTGGATAAATGGACAAAGCATCTCTGGATGATGACAAATATATAAACAAGTATTTAAAGAGATGCAAATGTTACTTCTTACTCACCTCATAACTAGTCAACTGGTTCAGATCTGAATATCAGATATTTTTTCCTGCTGAGAAAATAGTTCTGCATGCCCAAGATTATTTTACAAAACTGAAAAATAAATAGTATTTGAATAAAAAATGAGCCAGCATATTTTATCTTATGGAACAGATACCTTTTCTCAAAATTTGATGCTTAACCTCCAAAATATTAATTTTCTACTTGGTTTTGACATATGCAATGAACTCAATAAGAGCCAGGCACATTTTCTCATATTTTTTAACATTTATATCCTAACACGAGGGCCTGTAATGACTGTGCAAGTTTCAAGTTTCCTGTGGGAAATTAGATGATACAAAATAGCTATTTGCCACAAACAATTTAATGTTAACTTTGATAAATGAAAGAAAGTGCAGGTGGGTAACATATTTACACATTTTAAAGTGGCTCTTTTAATACACTTAAGATTTTATCAGCTATGTGGCATGTGATCTGGACTATCAGGGCATGTTTATCATGTTGTTTCCTACCTTGTATTTTGCTGTTAGTGGCCAAAACTATGTCAAAGAGGGCAGAAGGGAGGCTGACATTTGATTCATAACTGCTTTGGAGGCTTTTTTCTATATGGAGTTCTCTCTCTTTTGTTTATTCAGAAATGTATGTTCCTTTGCTGACAAACCTCATTTTCCTCTCTAATCAATTCCAGCTCATATTACTAGAAAGTACTGGACATAATATAAGCAAAAATACTTTCCCTTTAGAGAAAGCTCTAAGGCTTGTTCATAATGAGGAGGTACTATACTCTCAGTGGAGGTTTTGTTTCTTCTGAGTTTCTAGGACTTTGTTGAGGACCCAGTTTAATCTCCTGTATCTCTATAAAGCAATTCTTGGTTCCTGGGACCAAGTGTGGGCAGTGTGGTCCAGTGGCCCTCACTATTGCTGCCCTCTGCTCACCTCACAGGTTCTCCATTCCCTTCTGCACACCCTTCCTTCTCTCTCTGCCATCTCCTTTCACAGTTTTCTGCTTTTCCCCTCAGGGCCCCATATGTCAGCTAGCTAATCTGACAAAGTAATCTATGCTAATCTGCTCCTAGTGGCCCCTTTCATGGAACATAGACATGTACTTTAATTACCTTGAGTGATGACCTGTTCTGAACATCCTACTCACCTTTGGTTTAAGAGTTTGTGATGCTCCTGGGAAGCAATAGGGAACACAGGCTTGGATCAGTGGGCCTTTCAAGTCCTTTCCCATTATACTACTCTCTGGCCTATCAGCTCACCAGAAGATCACCTGCTTCAGAGACTCTGAGACACATGTCCAGTGACAATCATTCTACAGATTCCTAGCCTTTACAACTCTGGGGGATATCCTAGGTCCATAGAATCAACTCTGGCCTGGTTGGGCTGGGTGGTAGGAGGTAGATAACGGTGTTAATTGCCCTTGTTTGCCATAGAACTCTCTCTTAAAACAATTTGCAGCCCTGTTGCAGCCAAAATTATAGAAGTAAGTCTCAAATAATGAGAATAATAATTTAAAAAGTCCTTTCAGCAGGTTCTGTATAAGAAGGCATGATTTGGACTGATTCTAAAAATAAATTCTCACATTTATTATGTCAGCTACAGTGTGAACATCATTACAAACATCTCATTGAGTTCTCAAAACAGCTCTTAAAAAGTGGATATTATTATTATTCACATTTTACAGATGAGAAACTGTAGACTCGGTGATGTCATATAAGGTGCTCAAAGTTGCACAGTAACAAAAGTAGAACCAGAATCTGCATCCTTGTGGGTTAATGTCAATATCAGTACCCTTTTCACTAGACTGTGCATATACTCTAGTCATCTTGTAACACTTCTGAATTGTGGTCAGGCTTTATCACCCTGTTCAGTGAACAGGGCAAATTTTCATATGAGCTCAGAACTTGGCTGACCCCTGACTTTTCTTGTTGCTCTTCTTAGATATGAAACAACTTCTCTTGAAGGCATTAGGGTACCCACCAGCTTTTCTGATGGGTTAGATCATTTAATCAGGTTATTTTGTGCAGATAACATCCAAAGATGGAAAGAAAGAATATGTGATTCTGTGTTCAATAAAGAATTAGAATAAAAGGTTTCTAGTGAATTTCCTCTAGCACAGAAACTGTTGTGTCAGTTTAATCTGTCTTGTAAATTGTCAAAGCTTGTTTCTTCTACATTACCACGTTTTTGAGAACCTAGATAAAAGAAAAATTCATATTTAATTTGTGGCTATGGTTAGTGACATATGTTTAGGAATTTGGGGCATTCAAAGATGTTTTGCATAATCATTTCATGAATTTAGTCATTCATTGTATACTATTTTATTTGTATGTCTTTGAATTTACATAACAGTACTTTTTTTAACCTCTAGCTAACTTTGTTATCATATCATCATAAACAAAAAATGTAATGGTTAAAAATGTCTGCATGGAAAGGAGAAAAATGAAGAAATCATTTATTTTAAATGAGCCTAGAAGAAACCAGATCTTATATCTCAAGATAATTTATTCAATTTAATATTCATTGATATAGTTTTCTATTTAACAGAGGTATAGGGAGGACAAAATTCACTGTCTTTGAGGGTGCATCTTCTGTTTTATCTTCTAATTTGTCTGTAGACTAATTCTGATGGAAAAATTTGTCTGTTTGGATTTGAATTTAGTCAAGAATATGGCAGCAGAGAGGAGAGAAAGTGAGGAGAGCAAGGGTGGAGAGGAGTGGG
>NW_026000026.1:51952271-51961862 GCF_001458135.2 Marmota marmota marmota | reverse complement strand
CCTGTGTGTTCTTCTGGCTTTTTTCAGAGGTTTGTTAATTGGGTCTGTTATTACTATTATTGGGTTCTGTTTAAAATCAGGCCTTTTTCTTGATATGTAAGACATCCCTTTTTATAAACAAAACATTGGATTTTTATCCAAAAGGAAATGTGTTATAATCAGTGGACATTTTTTCTTACTATTTCTATTTGAGGATTCCCACTAGGTGTCTGACATGGAATACAAAGGGGTTTGCCTCCAGCATGAATAATTTTATAAATTGAAAGAGTTGACTGTTTAAAATTCTAAAATTTAATAAGCATAAAATATTTTTGTGACATCCTAATCCACATAAGGGGTCCAGAAACATTGTAGTCATACAAGTGAGAGAGGGAAACATGTGACATGTGCATTTAAAAGGTGGATAAAATTTTGAGTTATGTTTTTTTCTTTTGGATACATATATTTTTTCTCTACAAAAATGAAATGTTCCCTTAGAGGCAGGATAATACTATCTCTTGTATCTTAGGAATTATGTGACATGAGAAATATATTAATTCTTTCTTGCCTAAATGAGCAATATCCAATAAGAGCATGTGACAGATTTTTAATAACTGGACAAATTCCAGTAAAAAGTTCTTACCCACAGAGCTTACCTGCTTGAATAACTATCAAAGATATCAGAAATCTTTGAATATTCATGTTGAAAATCAACAGTCTTTTTCTTCTTTGAAGTACAATACCAATATTTACATGACAATTCTTCAACGAGGCAAAATAATGATGTGCTATTTCAGAAATGAAGTGGGTTAAAATCCGAGGGAACCTCAGCCATGCATATAAAAGATTAAAATATTTATATTAACTTAACTGTGCTTAAGTGCCTTTTAAAAGATCTTTATAGAATTTATGAGTTTATTTTTGTTGTTGTTGGAAAAAAACATGCTGCACTTTTATTAGACTGTGATTATTGGCTGAACTATTGTTCCTCACTGCAGATTCTGTAAAATTTGTACTGTTCTAATTTCCTATCTTAAAAATTAAAATGGAACACTCTGTCTCTGTCTGTCTCTCTCTCTCCCGATATTAACAATAGCAAATGATCCTATTGCTGAAGGTGAGGTATATTCTTTAAAAAAAAATAATGTGAGACCTCTGACAATAAGAAACTTTTGTATTTGCTTTGGTTGTGATCCAAGCTTAGGCTGTAAATGTCAAATTTAATCCATAGTTACTTTAACTAATCTCTCATGAATTTAACATCTTTATTTTCCTAGTGACTTGGTCATTTCAATCACAGAGAGAAAATATCATAACCCAGGAGGATGTAAAGACACATACAATATATAGCTTTTATGTATGTTGCAAACATGCTTCAATAAATATATTATGAACAATGATAGAAGATCATTGATAAGATCATAAGGCTTGGTTCATCAGACTGGTGCAAACTTTCTGAATGAGCCACAGGAAAAAACCTTCAATAATCTTCAAATGAGTGCTTTTTTAGTAACACAATTTTGAAACTACCTACATTATAAACAAAAAGTTGTCAGATAAATCCCATTATGTATAAAGATCATACATAGCTCTTATATTTACATGAAAGTATACTCATTAATATGGAAAGATGTTCATGACAAAATATTAAGCGAAAAATAGGTAGCTAACAAAACAAAGGGTTAATAATGGGTATCTCATTGTACATGGGACTAAGAGAAATTTGTTTTTTCTATAATGAATGTGCACCCATTTTATACTAATAAAAATTATCCTTTTACTTGTAAATTTGAACAAAACCTAAAATTCAGGAGGATAGTTTGAACTTGAACTCAAGTTTTTGCTGTTTAAAAACATTTTTTTATACTTAAAAAATGACAAATTTCTAATAAAATGATAAAGGATAAAGGATATCTGTTATTTTTCTCTTGTGAAATCTTTTCTTTGTCTTACTTAACACACCTAGATATATGTAGAACAAAGGCTCTATAGGAATATTTGATGTTTCTTTTGTCTAGGGGAGTAGAATAACTAGCAGTAAATGTTTAGCAAGTGATGTGTGAATTATATTAACAAGGGCCTCTGGAAGGAAAGTTTTACTTGTAGCATTTGTTGGACGGTGTAAATATTCTCACCATGGAAAACTTCAAGCTACCAAGATGATATTCTGAGAGGGGAAGAGATCCATGTACCTGCTCCTGAGTAGTGGTACTGGCTAGCTCCAGCACCTGTTTGGGATAGACAGATCTCAACGTGGAAAAAGCTGTGTGGGGCTAAAATGTAATAAATTAGGCTCAAAGTCACTTCAGATTTAAGATAAGTTCAGGATGTTTTAGGAAATGGAACTCTACCTAAGGCAAAAGAAAAAGAGGAAGTGTAAAGAATAGTGATGTAGTTAAATATAATACATGAGATAGGACTCAGGAGTTCTTGAGAATGAAAATGAGCACACTTTATTTTTCAGAAGAATCCAGTGCAGCAATTGGTAAGCAAAGTCATTTCCAAGTCTCTTCCTAAGACTGAGGCTTAGGAATCTGCATTTTAGAATGACTCTGAGAGAACTCCTTTCACCAGCCAAATTTGGATCAGTATGTAAACATTGTGATCCTATATGATGTTCTGGAATGCTTAATGCTTGGAGATATAATTAGAGTGAATATATAATTTATCCCCCAAATTAGGATAGTGTTAGGCATGAAAAGGAATGTTTAGGACTATAGGTATAATCCAGGGCTATTCTGGGAAAACTAAGTAAATGTTGATCCTGCTTATAAGTATCCTCAGGGGATTGCAATTATGTTGGAATAATAGCTGTAAAACCATAGGGTGAGTGAATGTACAAAGTGTCTCATTCTTAATATTCCAAAACAAACAAATTCTCTGCTCTTGCCTTAAGCCTGACGAAGATCACTGGATTTCTGGAGTGTGGGAACTCTTTACCTAGCACTACCCCATTCCCATAATGGGTGCAAGTTCAAGTTGGTGGACCACTGGACGAGAATTAAGATCTGTTTATACTTCTGTTTGTATTCAGGTGTGCCTTGTTCTGTCCAGTACCTCTCATTAATGAGTGTTCTGGCCAAACTTGCTTATGGAGACTTTCTGACATGGAACAGAAGGCCACTGAGGAAAAAAAAAGTTATTTTCTCTGTTTTTGGTATGAGGCATTTTTTTTTTTCAGCATTACCATTGATCTTACACGGTTACTCTATAATAACCCTTTAATTTACTCCTATCAGAAAGCCAGGAGGAATTGGGACATATGTCAAGTAAACTTTAATGTCTGTAAAGAAGGATCAGTACAACAGTGCCAAGGGCATTGGGGCATTGCAACTGAGAGGTGACATGAACTGCTGAGATGGGAGGGAGAAGATTACCTTAAGAAGTGTGAAACAGATTCAGTCAGCCTGTGCCAAGGTCCAGGTATTTTGTAAAACAACTGTGGTCGAAATTTCTATTAGACAGTGATGATGATTTGAATCAGATAATTTCCCCATATAGGCTGACCAAATGCAGCATGTGAATGGTTAACACAGCAACTCTGCCAGGAGACTGTGTATTCATTAACAGTGAGGTTGGGACAGAGTTATTCCAAGGGGCTCAAATACGTATATACTAAAGTCTTGTTTATACATATAACAACACTAAATCATATATTATCCTTAAGCTATGTGGATACTATATTGTGATTAATACAATAGTGTTTAGATAGAAAAAAGAATTACTGAATTTATATACATGTATTTACTTTTATGAATACCTGCATAGCGAGGGTAGACAAATCTCTTGTAGGTTAAAATGTATCTTCTAATGCATGGTGTTTAGGGTTTTTGGCACAAAAGAATATGTGGAAAACCTAAATGATCTTGTCTAGCCCCTGGACATACAATTGGTCTAGTAAGCTTGGGTTTTAGGATTCTTGGGAAAGAGAGAGAAAGACTAAGTGTAAAATATGAATAAGACATGAGAATGACAGGTAATGGAAGAGGTAATGGAGACAATGATTTTATGAGCTCAATGAAATGGAAATGATGGACTGGTCCTGGAGAGGACCCTGGAGATAATATCCTGCGACTTAGAAATTCAAGAGAGAATTGGTCAGGGCGGGCATCAAAAGGTTAACCTTTGGGGGAAATTTACATTTCATAATCCTTTGGGCTATAGAATTATGCATTTTCCTTGGTGTGTATTTTCCTATAAATATCAGTGACATTGTTGTAAGTCTTTATAATAAATCTACTTATTCAGTGTACCTTCTTTAATAAGAGTGATTATTCCTCTTGACCTCTTTGTATAAAAAGCCCACAGCCGCTGAAAACAAACAAAAACAATAACAAAAACAGAAAAGAGCCCCTGTCCCTGACAGCGAAAGTCAAACTCATAAAATTCATGTGTCTTTTCTCCTTCTGGTAGGTTATTTAACCAAAACCCTTTGTTTACCTATAATTCAGGTGAATACCTGGATGTATTTAGTAGCCTTTCCCACTTTTTAATATTTTTTTCAGAGTGTCCCCAGTTTTTGCACATTTTTTTCTAAGAAAGTTATACTTCTGTCCTTGCAAAAAGGATACTATTTTCTCATCTCTTCTCTTATGGGTTTATGTAACTTGACATTTGCTGTGCCTCCTCTCTCACTCCTCGCTATTTGAAAGTGCTTGCCCAGGGTCTCCTTGGGGACCTGGTTTCCAGACTGAGGGCTGGTGCTGCTTTCAGGGTGAAACCTCCCAACCTCTTCAAAGAACAGACAGGTTTGACCCCAGAGCCCTTATTTATAACAGTTAGTCACAAGGTGGCCGTCTTACATGACCTATGGAATGTGCCTGGCACTATTCTCAGACTCCGTAGACCATGCTCAAGGGCAAATGACACATATCCTGATTATGAATGAACTCCTGCAGCAACTTTATTAAATATTAAGACCCACAATAGATCCATTGAAGGGTTAAGTGACCCCCCCCTCCAAAAAAATCTTTTAGCCTTATTTTTTTCTATTTTTTAAATCCACAGCATTTTAAATTATTGAAGAGCTGAAATATTTCTTTAAAATTCTTCTTTTGTTGGTTTTTAACTATTTGAGATACTGGAGGAGATAAATACTGAATCCTAAAAATGACAGATCAGTATATTTTGGAGGTGAATAGCTGCATAATTTTTTTTTAACCTTTCGAGTCTGAGTTCAGTATCTCTGTTAATGAAGACAGTTTTGAATCATGCAGTAAGGCTGAACAAATAACAATAAATACAAATGCTATATCTTCAAGAGACTTGGGTATCTGAATCATAGGTATATTAGTAATTTAATTATCTGTTAACTCAGTATGTTAGATAAAAAACATTAATTATTTTTAATTTTCATAGCCCTATAACAATGAATGATAGAAAAAATCAACATCCAAACCAAACTCATCTGTTTGTTATTTATTTATGCAGTGTCAGACAGTAGGTGTTTTAAATCTATTTCTCTAGTAGTTTGAAAAGTTAGTATTGGGAATGTTAATGTGTTATATGTATATGTGATAATTACGTAGGATTTGCTGTATTTTCCATCAAGAAGTTTTGTGGATTTTGCCAATTGGTCTTGAATATGCTCTCAAAAGATTAGTATCCAGTATTTGAAGAATTTGATTAATAATTTTCCCTCTCATTTGAGTAAGCATATTACAAAATCTCAGTCCAAATAGGAAGAATCACATAATTTGGAGTCACTACATTTTCTTTTACAGTCATTCACAAACTTTAACATAGTGAATTCAATCAGAGGATTAATGTACCAGAATGTATTCAGTGGATCTAGGAGTTCTATGAGCTTGTTACTATATCAGTTACAATTACTACAAGTTCAGAGCCTTAGCAGTAACTTGATACCTTTCCCTGCTATGTACTTAATTTACTTGAAGTAATCTGCTCATGAAGACAGATGAATTATCTTTCCTGTCTTCTTCTCGTTTCCCCTTCCTTTGCTTCTTCCTATGGGCAAGTAAAAGCTATAAAATGAATGATTTAATCATTTTAGTATTTATGAGTTCTAATTGCTAATTTCATCCATTCCACCATTTACTACTTTTACACTAAGTTTACCGAGTAATCATGTACTCAGATATTGTGCATAGCTTTATCTTATTGTAAACAACATTATTATATTATCTGCACAGGAAAAAAAAGTATGTAGATGAAAAACTGTGTCTTCTGAGAATCCATGGAAACTACTGAGAGGAGATAAGTTATATTAGAAGTAAAAGATATTTAGAAACAGGAGATATATCACAAAATATATCCCAGATGTCAAAAGACAAAATATAAACTAGGCAAACTCAATGAAGAACTGCTACCTTTTAGAACATGAAAGTTCACTTCCAAAAGGAAAATAGAAACAGGCAGACAATCTACAAGATTCCAAATGCTCCACTATTTCATTTCAGCTATTATAAATCTGATATTTATTTTTTTCTCCCATTTTCCTCTACTATAGGGATATGGACATAATGTATGTGTTCTGGATCAAAATTTGCTTTCTATAAAGGCAACATAACTTTATTAAAGGAATTTATTAAATAATATTACATGATTTGAGAGCAATAAAAATTCATTACAATGTGATGATTCCAATCATTATTTGTTGCTGTCAGTTTTAGTCAGTTCAGTTTGTCCTAAGAAATTGGCATGGCATGTTAAGAATCAAATCCAAATGACTTGTCAACCTTTCTTTCCCCTCTCTTTCCTGATACTGCCCCTCTTCTTTCCAAAGGGTGATTATATTTCTGGTGGAATATAACCAGACCACTTTCATGCTCCTTTATCTGAAGTGTAAACTATAATACTACAGTAGCCTACGTGCCTTCTCTAGATGAATGATGCCAGTAATATTTGTGCCACTATAGTTAGGGGTCTCTTAACATTTCCATTCTAAACACCTATTTTCAAAGGTTTATAACTCAGCTATAAAAATGTGCTCCGGGCAGAAACTTAGCATACAGGATCCTAGCCCAGGAGCAATCTTTTACTCTTTTATATATTAATCTTGAAAAAAATGGTGTGATTGTATTTTAAAGAACTGGAGTGTTCAGGGTAATAGAAGCTAAGGACATGGGGTATGAGGAAAGATCATAGTGCTAACAAGTGCCCCAATCCATAATAGGTTTATCTGAAATTCAGTTTCACAACATCTCATTCCTGCTTTTCATTCTTTCTTTCAATTCTCTTTGCTCAGAAATAAATCTATTTTTATTACTTTTATTATTTGTTTCAATAGCCTCATTTGCAGAACTTATTTAGAAGCTATGCCACCTTGATCTATGGTCATATCCACAGGTGGCCTACAGGTATGACCTGGCCACTCCAGGGAAACATCAGGTTGGGAAGGACAGGGTGCCATGGTTCTTTGTGAGTTGTTGTTGCCATGATTGTTGATGCTATTTAAACATGAAGTGGATGAGAAGATTATTCATTGATTTGTGTTGACAATAATTATGAGTGAATCAACAACTTAATAATTCAAGTAATTATGCCTTATTTCTAAACTGCTTCCCAAAACATCAATTTGGATATCCATATTTTATTCTGAATATTCAGTTTTTTGCCTCTGATCAAAACTATTAAATATAGGGGTTATTCCTCTGTGGATAGAATACATTAACAACAAATGAATTGATTTGATGATCAAGTGTTTTCATAAATATCTGATAATTTGATTATTTTAGCTTGGTTTTCATTTCCCACTATGACATTGGGTTTTCAAATGTAGATGATTTTAGATTTTTTTGTTTTGTTTTGTTTTGTCTGTAACAGATACATGACTCTTGGTTAAGATTCTTTAATTAGGATTTTAAATTAATTTTATTTTTTGGTGTGTTTTATGTAGTTCCAAACCTTATTCTCTAAGAGCATGAGTATTTGTGAATGTTTTTATTATCTATAATGACTATTATGATATCCATTATTTGAAAAAAGAGATCTTCCTTGAATTTAGATATTTGAGGTGGTATTGAGGCATTATCAAGATATATCAAGGCATTTTTTTTACATTTGAATGTTAATTCTTTTGTGAGTAATAAAATGTCAAAGATAGAAAAACAAATGAAAGTTACCAGTTTCTCTAAAAGTGCTACTTAGAAGAATAAACACACTCTTCTATATCATAACAGGAATAGACAAGATAAAATTTTTTCCCATGAAATTTGCTAACAGATCTCCATCTACAATATGAAATGAGATATAGGCATTAGGAAACTCATTAGCTGTCAGGATTGGTTAATAGGGGTGCTTTTTGTAGTACTTGCTTTTTTTTATATAGAACAGCATACTTTCCAAGTCTCCAAGACTACATTGCCCTTCTGTAACCATTACCCTCTCCAATTGCACCCTTTTCAGTTTGTCTTCTCTGATCATGGGAATTGGCAGGGTGGGAAGATGAAAAGTGACAGGCTTGGTGGGGCCAGGAAGGCATAAGTGAGTTAGAGAGAATGAAGGAGAATGTGTGAGCGCATATGTATCCTTCAGGATTCTCAGTTATTCTTTACCATCTGTCCATAGTGTGAATTCTTTAATAACTACTTCAGAATGTGTAACATTTACTTGGAAATTCACAGATGTATTAAATTACAAATATACTTTAAATCAAATATAATCAAATTTACTTTCATATTCAATGTATTATATATATGTATATATGTAAATAAATACATGTATGTATACACACATACACTCATTCATTCATCAAACATTCATTGAGTGTCTAGTCTATATCCAGATCTGCAATGAAGCCAAGAAGACTTGTACAAAATGAGCTGGCTTGAAGAGGGGGTGGGGAAGAAGCCTTAGAAACAAATAATTTTAATGTGATCAGTTCAAAGTGATAATCTATAATGCATTGTGATGGAACTCTAAAAGTGAACAAAAAGGAAGGAACTCTTTCTGACAAGGTTGGAGAAGTCCTTTAAGTGAGGGTCTTTGTGTTGGCCCTTGAAATAGGAGTAAAATGTTGCTATAACAGATGCAGATATAAAGGCAGGAAAGAAATCTGTAGGTTTTGTAAACAAGTTGTAGTCAAGTGTGAGCTTGAAAGTAAGGTATTTCTATTGGAATGAATACAGATAGAAATGTAAATAGAGAATAGGTTTTAGAGCATATTTTATGTTACATTGAAGTATTTGTACCTCATCCCATTGGTGACAGGAAGTCCCTGAAGATTTTTAGGCAGTGACATAATTTGTTCTGCTTAGAGAGCTAACTTGTTGCAGTGAAGAAACTGGGTTGTGGGCTGAAAGAGTGGGTAAAAGAAGACAAATTTGTTCAAGATTTGATTTTGTTTTGCTTTTTTGTTTCATTTTATTTTGTTATCCAAGAAAGATATGGTGGATGAGAATCAGAACTAATTTAGGGCAGAGCAATGAGAATAGAGAATGGACTTAAAAAGAGACAGAACCGGGGCTGGGGATGTGGCTCAAGCGGTAGCGCGCTCACCTGGCATGCGTGCGGCCCGGGTTCGATCCTCAGCACCACATACAAAGAACGATGTTGTGTCCGCCGAAAACTAAAAAATAAATATTAAAATTCTCTCTCTCTCTCTCTCTCTCTCTCTCTCTCTCTCTCTCTCTCTCTCTCTCTCTCAAAAAA
>NW_026000026.1:51902145-51952246 GCF_001458135.2 Marmota marmota marmota | reverse complement strand
AAAAAAAAAAAAAAAGAGAGAGAGAGAGAGAGAGACAGAACAGGATTGGGTTCTGAGTGTTAGGACCAAAGCAGAAGACACTCTCAAAATGATTCTCAGGTATCTAGTTTGCTTATTGAATGGAAGATGTTCTTGGGACAAGAATTTAGGAAGTTTCAGGGATGTGAGTAGGGACAATGAATTCACCTCCAAGTTCAGAGAATGTACAAGTCATCCAGAGGAAATCAAATAAGCAGTTGTAAGAATTTATTCAATTCTTACAAGAAAGCTTGAAGCTAAAGATGAACTCATTTAACCGATTTTTTTTTTCAATATGTGTTAGGCACTGGAGATAAAGTAATAAATAACTCACAATTCTCATGAAGCTTATTTGGAGAGAAAGATAAATAATCAAATAGTATTCAATTTTGTTAATCCAAAGGCTGAGTATCTGGTGATATAAAGGGGGGAAAGAGGGATATCCAATCTTTGAAGACTGATGGAGCAGTATGGTGTTGACTATTCTAAGGAGGCTACAATTGACTCTAGGCCTGAAAAATGAGGAACATCTATTAAAGATGATGGGGAGAGAGAGATGGTGGGGGGGAGGGAGAGAGAGACACCTATTTTATGGATTTGAGAATGATTGATCAATATTAGATGAAAATGAGAAAATGGAAGACAGTGCTCTAGAGAAGCACCTGAGTAAAATGTTTCAAGCATAGAGATAAGGATGGAAAATTGGGGGAGCCAAGGGTTAAAGTGCAAGAAAGGGAAAGAGGCTCAGAATGAAGTCAAGAAGGAGGAGAATGCTCAATAATGTCAAAAGACACAGACAACAAAAACTGGAGAAGAAATTTCTACTAAACTTCAACTCAGTGCATATGGATTATGTCCCTATTTTTTTTTAAGAATT
Source organism: Marmota marmota marmota (assembly GCF_001458135.2). Classification (NCBI taxonomy): domain Eukaryota; kingdom Metazoa; phylum Chordata; class Mammalia; order Rodentia; family Sciuridae; genus Marmota; species Marmota marmota. Next base: position 51,951,351 of record NW_026000026.1, on the reverse strand, counting down.
TGTTCCACATACTGGGTCACAAATGAATGAACAAGACAAATGCAGTGCCCATTTTGGAAGGACTTACAGTCAAATGAACTAAAGATATTAAAAGTGGTTCTCAAGAATTGCTAAGCAGGACACAGATGATGGCCTAATTGATGACCACTGTCCACCTCCCCAGGCCCTTATAATAACTAGTCTGCTTTCTATATATGTAAAGTTACCAACTCTGAATATTTTATATAAATGAACTATAAAATATTGTGTCTAATTTGTCTGTACATTTTCAAGGTTGATCCATGTGTAGCAGGTTCTATTAAGTTTTAGAGATGAATTATATCTCATTCTATGTATATGGCACATTTTGTTTACCACTTCATCCATTGATGGACATGTGACTTGTTTCTACATTTTGGCTATTGTGAGCGGTGCTGCTATAAAAATTTGTGTACTTATTTTAATATCTATTTTCAATGCATTTCTTTTAAAGAGAGAAACCAGTCTTTATTTATGATTGATAGGGAATGAGCTAGTGGAGAAGAAGAAACTGACAAATAAGTATGTAACTGATGGAAAAAAGTCCTGTAGGAGATAAGAAGGGAAAAAAATGAAGATGGTAGTGTTTGTTTGGAAACAGATTAAAAAATAGGAGAAACATATTGGTTGTAGTTATCAGCTTTACTAAGACACTGTACTTTTGCTGAATGTTGAACGTTTTATTTTAAAAGAGGTCATTGGTTATTTTAAATATGTTTTGTATTATCAGAGGATGGGCCAAATCTTAGAAGTATTTGTCCATAAATGAGTCAAAAAATGCCAAAGTATTTGTAAGTATTTCTAAAACTTTCATTAACAAATTAAGAGAGATACATGAATATATTGGTCATTGCTTAAGAGAGGCATTTAATTTGGATCAATTTCCTGCAATGCACTTAGCAGGCTTTATAATTCGTTTTGTTGGGACACCTCTGAGACCCTATGCTAGATAATAAGGATGGCTGGAAGCTGATTTCATAATTTCTAAGTGCAACTGAGGTAGAATTAAAGTGCAAATGCAATTTTTGAAGTGCTTGACATGAGAGAAGCTATAAAATTGCTCTTTGCTCTGACTTGTTTTAATTTCTATATGAATGTTTTATACAATAGTCTTTTTACTGTTTTTCAAGTCACGAGCAATTATATTTGATGAAAGGGCAATTATCACACATAGAAACTCAGCATTCCAGAAGCTATCAAAACCCTACCATTAGGCTCTACCTCCCCCCACCATATCAATCTGCTGAAAAAAAAATTGTGGAAACTTCTGATTCTGAAAGTTTCACTTGAATGATTAGAGATGGCAAATTTGGAATTTTTATTAAATGCAAGAATTTTTTTTTCTTAAAAGAGATGATCTAATTGTACTTTCATGTATTAAATATTAATTTTATTCCTGTAATATGCGTCCAATCCCTGAAGCTTCACTTCCATCAGGTCCATTTATTCTCCAAGAGGAAAAATGACACAGACAACACATTCTGCAGGTGTAGGCTCAAGCAATGTGGTGGTGCTGATTAAATGCATGAAGTCCCAAAATGTTCTTATGGGTCTTGGACACACAGAGTCACTCTCTGCTTCTGACTTGCTCCCCTCTCATTTAAAATTAAATGTAGAGCCACTGGCAGCTTTCAGGCTTGATTTTCATCCCAGGCCTAATGACTTACAGGTGGCAAAAGTTTTTCTTTTTTTTTTTTTTTCGAGCAATGACAACATTTTCCCAAGCCTATCCATGGGTAATGCCAACAAGAACATTACAGAAAAATGATAGGAAAAGTGCCATTTAAAAATAAATAGATACAACTCTTTTCACTTGTATTTGTTCCATAAAAGGCTTTTCTTCTTATATTTGAGACACAGGAGCAGTTTCATTTATTGAGATTTTTTTTGCTGTGAGATCTTTGTACTTAGGACTCAGATCTTTTGATGTTGTTTAACTGTTATAAACTGACCAATATTCCAGAATACTTACCTGTGAAACACTGGACTGATTTTATGATCAACACACCTGTTTTGCTATTACTTATCTCCCAGAACTTACACCCAGTGTGAAGGGAATACTGAGTGCCAGTTAATCTCAGTGAATTTTATAAGATCCTGAGTAGGTATAAAAATTATATTATTGGTACATTTGATGGGATTCTCACTTTTGAAAAACAATACAGAATGGTGTGAGTGTAATTTGGTGAAAATATCAACTGTGATACATATACTTTCATTCTAATTGTCATTAAGGAAGACTACATCTTTTCTGAGATCTTAGTTCCTTCTTATTCTTGAGTCTTGAAATCAAAATTTTTTCTGTATTGAATTTTTTAAGGGAGCCATGAAGAGTGGTACATATCTGAATTATGTTTTAAGGAAAAAAATCACCATTGGATAGTGTTTTACTGAATACTAGTAATCATAATTGAATCAGGATATATTATTTAGTGAATAAAACTTTCATTCATTTTAGTAAAATAAGTATCAATCTATCATCTATCTATTTATTTATCTATGATATATTTCCAAAAAAAGAGAAGCTATAAATAAATTTGCATATTATTTTGGGAGAGAAACAGATTGGCCTATATAGTATAACCACTATTTACATATAAATTACTTCATAGGTATAATCAAGAAAGATATTTACAAATAGCAATCATGAAATAAAAACATTGTGGAAATGCAAATATTTGCAGGTTTATTTTCTCACTAATATATGGATATATTTAAATTGATAATATTCAGAGGGCAAGAGAGAAGAAAAATATAATAGTGATAGGACAAAATATGGAGTAATGGCTTTGTTTTTAGTGAGTCATTGCTTCATTTTCTTAGGGACTCTCAAATCTAAAGTCAATCTGTATCTGCATTGAGCATTTGCAAGCTCTCCACTAGTTGGTACAACTAAGACAACCACCTTTGGAAAAAACCCTTCTATCTTGACCTTGCACTAGCATCCTTGTCTTTATTCTATTTTCTTAGAACCCTTCAACTAATAAAATAACATGTGCTAAGGTGAAAATGGGTAATTGAGTCCACAGAGGACATATATTTGAATGTGGTCATTAGCTCTCAAAAGATCAGAGTCATAACCCTATAAAGTATGTAGGGCATTTATGCACCCGAACTAGCTCCTGCATGAGACAGTAGACAGATATTTGATGTCTTTTCCATACCACCTTGCAAAATATTTTTTATTCTTCCTAAATATTAGGAATTTTCTTTATAGGCTTGCACACATCCATAGGCAAGCTCATCCTCTCACACTCATGGGGGAGTAGGGTTATCTGTGGCTACTTGGTCTCTAATAGTTAGGGTTAGCCTAATTAGCAGTCTTTTTAAAATATAGATTTTTCTCTTTATCCTGAGGAAGGCAGAAAACAATTTTATTTTCTGAAAGAGAACTTTTTTTTATATAGCTTGCCTGTAACACTTACCCATAACACATTTTTTGTGTGAGTTCTAATTAGATTTAAGAAATTAATATTGTGTAAAATCAACATGTCACAGGGGGTTTTCATCTGGTGAAGGAGAATTGTCAGTGACTCTAAAAGATAAATCCCAACCTTTCTGTAAGATAAAGATATTGATTTTTTTTAGATTTCTTGGAAGTCCTAATTTAAATGAGGTTTCAAACCAAGTGAAAGTTTCTTGGAAATGTAATAGAACAAAATATTTTCAAAAAGTTCTACTTAAGTGGTAAGAAGAAACCTTAGAATTTTGATTCCATTATACAATATAACCCAACAACAAATAGTAATGTCCATGAAAACAGGACTCTGGAATACTTCTTGATTTGGAGAAAGATCTGAAGTTTAGCATGTTGGCTGCAAAATTAAAGCTACCATAGCTTTAATTTGCATACATTTTTCAGTAATATCCATGGTGGGATGGGGTGTGAGTTTGTAATGTTAGACATTTCTTTGTAATGTTAGACAAATTCTTATTGCTTGTTTTGATTCTTGACTTGTGTAAATTATTTTATTTGAACAAAATTTCCTGGCATTTGTAACCTAATGGGAGAGCTCCAAAGATTCTCCTACATGGCGGTGTGTGCTGAGTAGTGTCATGCTGCCACTGAAGGCTGCAGACTCTGCACCCAGTTGAAGCAGCCTGTACAAACCTTACTTCATTTAAATCAGAGATACATGTAGTGTCGTTGTTATTCATGAAGATTATGTTAAACTCTAAGATACATGGATACATATAATTGAAAAATAAACCTTTATTCTAAGTTTACTCAGTAGCCTCCAGAAGATTAAACTATTATTGTAAGCAGCCTATTGTTTCTTGCATGTATCTTAGATTTTATTTCCTGTCAGCTATTGCAAGAACTACTAAGAAGAATTAGTTTCACCACACAGTAAATAAATGCTTTAATGCCCTGCATTATTGTTTACTCGAAGCTTTGCAAGCACTTAAGCCACAACAGATAATTGTCAAAATGATGAAGCAGTAAAATCACACAGAGCCAGCAGTTACAGTGTAAATGTCCTAGGGAACAGCCTCTAAGACTTAGAGCTTATACTTAGTTTGTTAGTTGGCTAGGGAAAGCAATAATTTATGAAAATGTATCATAAACACCAAAAACAACAACAAAAAATCACAGGAAGAATTATTTTAGGACCCAAGTACCCTACAAACGCTGCTTATCTGTGCTTTCATTTTCTCTCCCTGGAGGTGATTTATTTTGCTTAAACCAGGTGTTGGTGTAAATACTCCTTGAAAAATACCGGTGAAAGGCCCTGTAATGTCCAGTCACTATGAGAGGAAACAATGTCTCTTAGGATTTTAAAATTTAAGTTAAAATTGTGCTAATTTTAAAATTAACCCAGGTAAGGGCAAAGTTGGTAATTTCTGTTCTAAAATAAGAGTTTAATCATACAAATGCAATTCTCACTCTATATTTTTTCTGAGCTTTGGTTTTATCAGCTTTTTATCTTGGCGTGGGGATAAGGGGTGAAAACTCACTTGGTTTTAACTGCAGAATATCTGAATTGTTCCATGTTTTCTTTAACAGAAACATCAGTGAAAACTATGTTCTGTCTGTGGTGATGTATCTGAGTGCAAACAGGATCCTGTTAGCCATTATGTACCTATTAGCCCTGATTACCTTCTGATAGCTCCTCACCAGTTGGTTTCTTTCATTTTGACAGATCTAGTACTTTGTTTAACCTTTAAACCAGTAGGGCAATAACACAGCTGACAGAAGGGGAGAAATAATTAAGGAAAACTTAGCCAGGACATTTAAAAATCTCTAACAAGGCAGATATTTCTGTTCAATTTGAAAACTTGTCAAGGGATGCATACAATTCCCCATAATTGCCATGGCAAAATGTTTCATAATTTTTGCTAGCTTCAAATTAATTCTAGCAATGTAGCTTAATCAAATTACTAAGTGTCTTCCTTTAAAAATATCTATAATTTACACGCTCAGGAAGTAAGTTTTAATATTGCAATACTTCTAAGAAAAGTGATATCTAAGAGAACTTAATTTCTGGAAGAATCAGAAAGGAAATATATTTTTAAAGTATTGTCTAAAAATCTGCCAACAGCCTGAGTTCTACATTTTCTAAAATGGCTGATACATGTTTTTGGAAAATAAAACAAGTTATAAAAAATGTCTAGGTCCATATTGTTAACAACTCTAAGCATGAAATGTGGCCAACAGTAATTAGAATAAAACAAGACATGCCGAACTTTGTTGACTTTTATTTAGAAGCACTTTGTGAGCAAGTTCAGATAATAACTTGCTAGGGAAGGAGTCAGCACGGTCTCTTCAACATTCCCCAGCATTAACCCTACCTCCCAAGGCCTGACCCTATCACTGTACTTATTTAACTTTGGAGCCATTTTGGTTGCTTCTGTGGAAGGGCACATCAGAACTCTCTGGGTATTCCTTCCATTAATCCACATGCACAAAGAAGAGAAGTAGAAAGAGTGCTTCACTGTTGCATGAAGATATTTAATTAAAGTCGGAACAATTTCTAAATGAGAAAGTGCAAATAGTCTCTCCAGATCATTAATAATTCGGCAGTTTATAAGACATTAAAATACAACATGTTCATTATTTTCCTTAAATCTATTGAGAACATTACATAATTCCTCTTACTTTACTATACTTTTTTTCACTGAGATAATGTCAACTACTATAGGTGTCTTATCCATGTCAGATTGAAGATATTGACATCAAGAAACATCATGATTGTCCTCTAATTATGTCTGACAACAACTCTAATTTAGCATTCTTTCATACATCATTTATCATAAGTCTCAGTGTTTCCTCTTATCCATTCTTATGTTAATTGATTACTATCATGTTCTCTACTTCATGGTTACATAAATAGTTCTTAAGGAATAAGGCTGGCATTTCCAATAGCTTGAAAACCTTAAATAATACTAAAACATTAATATTCTCATTGATGTAGATAAATTCCACATTACTATCTATATTTTTAGCAGAAATTCAACAATGACAACTGAGGTAGAACATTAAACATTATTATTATTACTGATCAATTTACTAGCATATATTTTACATTACAAAATATGGAAAATGCAAGATTTCTTCTTTTAAGAAGTTATAGTGAGGGAGAAACATCCCTCACAAATAAAATGAGAAAAGAAAATGAACATGTAAATGTATTAGTACATTACTAATGATGCTAAAATGATTGTATGGCTTAACCTAGGAGCCTATGTTGAACAGGTTAGCACAAAAGGAAGCCTTATGTAGTATTAGAACAAAGGGAAGTGCTTAAGGATGAGATAGTGGGAGAAGACACTTTCAAACATGCATGGAATGTGTTAAAAGACCCAGAAATGGGAGAATTTGAGTTATGCAACAAGGAGTACTGAGTTTGACTGCATGGATTCGTAAAATTTCTAATTGGAAATGAAAGCATTCAATCTTTAAAATTAAAGTTAAGTCCTGCTTTTGGGAACCATATTAGAAATAACTAGAGGTCATCAATATACAGCCATCAAAATAATATTAAGGTAAGATTTTGTTTTTCTGATGAAGGAATTGCAGAACATCAGGCTGGGAAGAAGTAATGATCATCCAGGTCCACTGATGTTGGTGTCTGGGTCAGGTCCCAGATTCTGGTTTCCTGAAGAAAGTGAGAAACGAGGTTCTTAATGGACAAGTCTAAGTTGGGCCACAGTAGAAAAAAGAGCAAGAGGAGAAAAGATCCAGATAGAAGGAAAGAAACATGAAAAATATGAAGGTAAAATTTATAGTGTTTTGGAAGAAACATTTAAAAGTCCATCTGAGTGGAATTCAGAGGGTGAAGTTGTCATCAGAGAGAAGGGAGACCATGGAGGTTTTTTTTTTTTTTATGTCATATGGAAGAGTTTGAACTTTATTCTGAGAAAGGTCGGGAGGCTTTTGGAGTTTTAAGCAGGGGAACACCATTATGATCAAGTTTGCATTTTAGGAAGATTACTGTAAGGGTGGGGAATGGATTAGAAGTGAGCAAGACAGAAAGCAGGAGGTGACTTGTAGTATTCTGGACAAAACAGAATGGTAGCTTTATGTAGACAGGTAGCTCTGGGGGACTTTAGGAGGCCATAGATATATTGGACCTTTAGGAAGGAGGATTGGTGAGCTTGGCAGTTGATTCTATGCTGGAGAAGAGAAGAGGGAAAAGAAAACCTGATCAACACTGATGTTACTGACTTGGTGAGAAGACAAATGCAAACGAATAAAAATAAAGTAATAAAGAAGAAATGTCATCCAAAGCATTACTGATAAATGCATTGAATGAATACTTGATGGTGGATGTATTTTCTGACATGTATACAACCAAAAGGTTTTCATTTAAACCTCTTAAAAGACTCCACTGAGTTCTTAACATCCAATAGGGCTCAATCATAAGTCTTGCTAGTGTTTCTCACTGTCTCTTTCACTGATTATCACTGTTAATATGTGTGCATGTGTCAGATGCAGACATGGCTGTTTCAGAGCTACCTGATCTCTCTTATTTTCAGTATTTCTTTTCTTATTTAATGTTTTTAGTTATGCATGACAGTAGAGTCTATTTTGACATATTTATACAAATATGGAGTATATCTTATTCTAATTTGGATCCCAGTCTTGTGGATAAACATGATGTTGAGATTCACTGTGATATATTCATATGTGTACGTAGAAAAGTTTCCTATTTCTATCCCCATCTCTTCCTTTCATTCCCTTTTGTCTAATCGCCATGAACTTCTATTCTCTGCACTTGTTGTGTATTAATATTCACATATTAGAGAGAATATTTGGGTGATGTAGAAGAGTCTACTATCTGGAGCTCATGATGAATTTCTGCAATAGCATCTCTACAATAAACCAAATTACAAGAAAAGCCATAGTTAGTAAGAAGTCATGATATATGTCACAGAAATTAGAGGAGCTGCTTCTAATATAGACAGAGTGACAAGGAACTCTCTTAATAAAAGGTCAGCAAAGCATAAGAAATGCATATTACAGAGAACTATCAACTAAACTCAGTTGTTTCAATCACTGTTTAATCTGGAAAGTTACTATACTTCCTATGTCTATTCAAACATATATACAACTTTGCCATAGAAAGGACCACCATGAACAGAAGTTGAATTTCTATGGTATAAGACACACTTTCTAATTTACATGAATGTCACACCTGACCTCTAGGTATAGGACACTGCTAATGTTGGCAAAATCACAATCAATTTCAATTGCAATGTGGCCATATTTTTTGAATATAGCCACATTAGTTTTTCAAAAGAAGATTTGCAATAGCCAATGTCTTCATTTTTTAAGTCAGGAAGGCCTGTGAAGTTCATTATAAATACTCAGCACTTTTAAATCACAGAATAAATACCATTCCTTAGGTGTAAAGACTTTAGTTGCACAGGTTGTACAGAATAGTCATAAGGCTAGAGAAATTAAATTGCTTGACAAGGAGGCACAATTTGTGGGCATTGCTCTAAAATACACAAAATTATTCAAATACATGTTTCTCTCTAGAAAAAAGCATGAACTCCTGATCTGATCTAATGAGGAATCTTTAAATTGGTCTCAGCTATGAGTTTCTATCTGTCCTACTGGTGGGGATATAGACCTGTAGACCTATTAGAGGTCTGCTGTAGACCTAATAGAGGTCTGCTCTTAAAGGGATTTAAAGGCATCCAGGTATGTCTTGTTCTAATTGGTACATGAAAGTCAGAAGATCCAAGAGGTATCTACAGTTGTGTATTCCTTCTTTCCCTGGTCTATGCTATTTCTTTAGAAAACACAAATCATGAACATAAGGCCTTCTTGTAACTGCAAAATTCATATCAGGTTTTTCATTGTCCAAAATGAATCTTTGTTGAGATAATTTCTTATCAGGAGAAACTTTTTATGGTAATTTTTTCTGTTGTATTAATTTCTTATTACTGTTATAACAATACATCCCAAACATAGTGGCTTAAAACAATACACATTTATTCTCTGACAGACAGATTTCAGAAATCTAAAATCAAGATGATGACAGGACTGGTTCCTTCTGGAGACTTCATAGGAGAATTCTTTCCTTGTCTCTTTAGCTTTTGGAACCTGCTAGCATTCCTTGGCTCATGGTATTATCACCCTAACCCTGATTCCATAGTCATGTCACTTTCTCCTCTCTGACCCCTGATCTTCCCCTTACAAGAACAGTTGTAATTACATCAGGCTCATCTGAAGAATACAGGATAAGCACCCCCTTTCCAGAGATATACTTAGCCTAATTCTATCTCCAAAATTCCCTTCTCTTGTAAGGAGATATCTTTACAATTTCAGTGATTGGGACATGGATATCTTTGAGTGTCATTATTCAATTTATCATGTCCATATAAATAGACTAAAGATGAGTCTATTAGTTAATTGTTGTGACTTTTTAAAAGATTTTAAGTCACCATTTTTGTTTAAACCATGAACACTTTTCCTTGTAGAATACTGGATCTATGTTTAGCTCCAGAATTTACAGAGGATACCGTTTTTTCTGTGATTTCCTCCTCCTAGAAGTTGGCATTGTGAGTTATTGACAGCAGTGCTGGGTTCTAGAGTTGAATTGGATCTTACAGGACTTCCAGGAGCACTGCTCATGACAGATTCCTTGAACACAAAGTTCATATCTTCTCATAAAAGTCAACAAGCAGCTGTGATCAAGTTTTGTTAACTTTTGAAGAGTTGTTCTAGAATAAAATAAAGATGATTTTGATGAATACAAACTATTGCTTATAACTGGATTCTGGTTTTATCTCTCAGCTTTTCTTTAACATTTACAATTCTGCACCTGCTTCTTGTAATAGTTGTGTTTTTCCTCTTAAGTTAACTTCATGACTACATCTTGCCTCTGTTTATTTGCTACAATTTATGAAAGGGAGTGTTAGCTATGCCTTCTCAAATGCATGTCTGACTGGTCCTTGAGTGGGCCTGAGTGGGTTTGCACCACCGTCTGTAAAATTGGATGCTTTCTAGCTCTGGTTTCCTCCTTTTGAAGGGAGGTTTCAAGAGGTCAGCATAGACATGGCCTACAGTCAACTGTTGAGGTGATCTTGGCACCTTATAATTGTAGATTCTTTTTTTTAGAAGTTGTGACCCAGTGAAATGTCATAGGGAACCTCAGGAATTTATGGCCCATTAAATAGGAACTTTTGCCCTCTTGGAAGTATTTGGTGGAAAGTTTCCAGTCACCCTCTCCCACAGAGTAGGAGGAAAAGTATACTGAGCATGCGTACCTGCAAGGCTTGGCTCTTGGAGCCTTGCTTCCTGCAGGTGACATAGCTTCTGTGCTGCATCAGAGTCCAAAAGAGTGGCCTCTACTCAACAAAGGAGACCAACCCATGTCCAGTTGCTATCCCAGTGACATGGGGAACAAGAAATGGGAAGCTCATTTATATTTCAGTTTCAGACTAATTTCCAACATTTTTTTTATCAGAAATAAAAATAAAACAAACACAACCTTTTAATTTGCACCTATAAAAACTCAGTTGTTTCTGGAGAGGAATTTCTAACTGATATCAGAAACCCCGATAAGCAGGACTAAAAATTGTTGCACCTAAAAATGTATCAGTCATGATTTAAAAATAAAAAATGCATCATTTATAATTTTTCTATTTTTAATATAAATGCTTTATTAATATCTAATCTTACTTGTCTTTCTCCCTCCTCTCCATCTGTCATCCTCTATCTCTTTTATCTCCCTCTCTTTTTATCTCCCTCTTCTTTTGTCTTTCTCTCTTCTTCTCTCTTTCTCACACACACAGATGCAGAAAAGACAAGTTCAACAATTTAAATATTTTGCATATTAAATTTGTTTTGGTTGTGATCACACTCTTGGGTCTCTAGGAATCCTGAAGAAGAAGCATTATATGTGCCAGTTATGTTGGCTCATTCATTCAGTTCATTCATATAACAAATACTGAGCACCTACAAAGCACCATGCACTGTACTAGATGCTTGAACTGTAATATATTGATAAATAAATATGAAAAAGCTCCTTGTCTTTATGGAGCATATTCTTATGGAGAGAGACCAACAATAAACTATACACATAATCAATATATAACTGGCATGGTCTATTATATGGTGAAACATGCTATGGAGAATAAGAACAGGGAGAGTGGTCCTGGACATAGGGAAAGGCAGAACAGTTTGCTATACTGACCAGGGTGCTAGGAAGGGGTGTTTGAGTCTGTGTACAGCATGGGGGCGAGATGCTAATTAAGAGTAAGTGATGTGCAGATATGATCATGTAGAGGCACTTGGTTTAAAGAAAATAGTGGGCAAAAGCAGGAGGTCATGAAACACACCAAGTATGTCTGAGATTCAAGATAGAGATGGAAGAGGTTGTGAGTATCCTGGAAAGAATCCAGGTGTAGTCTCAACACACAATTTTGTCTTGGGGTTCTGTTTTTAACTACTATCAGATATTGGGTGAGTATGTTAACCTTTTGGGTCTCAGTTTCTTCATTTGTAAAATGAGAAAGTCAGTCATATGATTTCACTTAACTCTTCCTTCCTTGATGTCTTTGAAAACAAATAGGAAAGTGGGGTTGAAATAAAAAGAAAGAGAATGTGGAGAAAAGTGTAGGAAAATAAAACAGGAATGAAATTTGGACAAAGGGAGAAAAATTTTTTTTAAAAAAGATAACGAAAATATTAAGACAAATGTAAAAGAAAATATTACTCCAATAAGACGCAGATATAACTAAGATATCAGAGCAAACACCTTTTACTCATTTACGTGCCTGGATAGCTATTTCTGCTTAAATATACATAAAGGAGATTCTATGCAACCCCCTGAAGGAGGTATTCCTTAAATGTGCATTTCTGGGGCTTCAGGTTGGACTTGGAATGCATTTTCAGGGCCATATAAAAGTGTTATTAATTTTCATATTTAGACATACAGATTAAATAAGTTAAATAAACTTTGTATTACTCTGGTAACCTATCCACCTTTGATAAAACTATGTATTGGGGAAATAGAATGCAAATAATTAAAAACACATTTTTATAATCCTACTTGTTTTTGTGTCTTAATTAATTTTGACATCATCCTAGAAGATATCTGTTTTCAGAGATTAACACTCAACTTTTGCTTATCTGGCTCACATATTTTGTTTTATAGGTATTTCCTGACCAACTCTCTCCCTTGCTTGGCATCCTCCTCCCTCCTAACTATTTCTCCATTTATTAGCACCAACATCCAGAGGAAAGATAAGGGGAAGAAATAAAATATAAGTCATTTCATTTCTATAAACCATTGTAAAAACTGGCAAAGGGTAGAGGTTGAAATCAAATGCCAAGTAAAATTTAAGTTACATATGCAACTCTGCATGGATAGAGAATGATATAAGAACATGTTTAAGAAACTAGCCATTGAAAGGAGTAAGGCATCCTGCTTGGAAAAAGGGGGTAGGGGGCAATGGTGATAGACACATGCCTAGAGGGAAAGTGATGGGCACTGAGGTACTCAGTGCTTGAGAGACTCCATTTTCTCTGAAGAAGAGGCATAACTATCTTCTTAGGGAGTGTAGAACAGAGAAGGTCTAAAGAGAATGAGAAAAGTTTGGCTCAGCTGGTGTGAAGGAGTCAAAAGAAGAGACAATGATTGTTGGGTAGTGTTGAAGAATTACGAGTTCCTAAATTTGCAAGATTAATAGCACAGTCATGAGGTTCTCTCAAGCTCCTTAAGTACCTCAGGACCAGGAGCAGATCAAAGTGGATGACAGGATTCATCCCTGACCAGGGATAGCAGAAGAGCTCAAGAGGGAGACAGTGAGGAAGAAACTGATATAAAAATAATTTTTCTGCATCATCTCATTAAATGGGTAGAGTATTTGTTAGATATTGGGTCTATTTTACAGTTGAACAAAGTTAAGTGCAGCAGGTTTTTCAAGGTTGTCAAAGCCAAATGTAAATCATGTCTCTCTTGTTCTGGGAATGTTCATTTCTATTATACAAATAATCAACTACTTATGATGGTTGAACTTATAGTTTTTTAGCTTTCTGTTGGTGTGAATGCAACACGCATTCAGAAGAAACTGTACTTTCACTTTTCAGTTTTGATCTCTTTTTCTCAGGCTAGTGATATGCAGCATGATACTCTCTGGAGATGTTGGGCAGGAGCCGTGAGCCATAACTCCCAGCCAGCCTCAGGATCGCCAGGGCAGGCAACTGAAACTCTATGTTGTTCTGTAGTCACTAAACTATGAAACTATGATGTTTGGTAGTTTAGGTGCATTAAATGCATTTGCACATTATGATACTTTCAATTTATGTTGGGTTTATCAGGGTAAAACTCCATTGGAAGTTGAGGAGGGAGGGAATGAATTAGAGGTTTTGGTAACATTGTCATTAAAATTATTAGCAATGAGACTCAGCCAGGTAAGTAGATTTGGGACTAAATTAGATAGGAGTTGAAGTGTTGAAAAATTTTCTGAAATTGAAAAGTGGGTTTGGAGGCAATATAACAGTAAGAGAGGTAAATGATTATACAATCGTGAGAACAATAGACCTCATGCTCTGTGTGAATTATTTCAGAAGTAGGGACAAGGCCCAGGAAGTAGCCAAGATAACAGGTTGTCATGGAACAGAGACAAACACCTCGAGTAGAGGATGTCATGGATCATTTACTTGGTGTGGAAGTAACATGAGTTGGTGGCTGGAGATTTGAAAGGAGAACTGACTAGGTACCTATATCTTCAATGAGTGTGGATAAAGGACAAAAAGGGGGTGGTAGCAGACCAGAGGTCACTATAGAGTTAGAAATATACCCCATGAACTGGCTGGCTCTTGAAGGCCAGCTGTTTCTGCTTTACGTTTCACAGAAAATTCCCAGTCACCCACCACACTGCTTCTTTCTGACATTTGACATGTACTTTTTCTGAGCTTGCTTTTTTTTTTTTTTTTTTTTTTTTTGAGACAGGGGCCCACCAAGTTGCTTAGGACCTTGCTAAGTTGCTGAGGCTGGCTTTGAACTTGTGATCCTCTGGCCTCAGCCTCCTGAGTTGCTGGAATTATAGACATTTGCCACCACCCCCAGCTTGAGTTTGCCTGTTATAATAAAACTCTGGGCTCTGTCACTCCAACCACTATATACAACTGACCCTGGTAGTGACCTTCTTTATATTCAATCTTAAGATGTTTTCCTAGTGAATTCTTACTACTGAGGCTGTCTTTTTGAATCTTCCTGATTTTTTAGGTTAGAAATCTGAGCACTAGTTTTTACCCCAAAGCATACCCCTTAATTGTGTCTTAGAGGGATAGCTGGAGGGGAGGAGGCTCAAAGAACAACTGGCCTTTGAAGGATGTGGCAGAACAACATACAGCTGATTGAGAATAAAGAGTGCCATCTACTGAAGGACCACTTAGCTCTCCAGTAATTTATTCTACCATACAAGTTATAATGAAATAGGTTCAAATAACATTCTGGAAAAAAAAAGTGAGATGAAAGAAAATATATAAAATATTATTGTAAGGTAATTCTTTGACCACTAAGGTGTAGTGGTCAAAGATGGAAGTCCAGGTATACCTTGATCACTGAAAAAGTGATTCTGAGATTGTTTTCCTTGTAGGGGATTCTGTGGGAAGTTTCCAACAGATCACCTAGAATGAGGAAGTAGTTTTTATTATTAAATATGAATACTTAGAGATAATTGTTTGGAGGAATAAAATAATTTAAAATGACAAAATGGACCAAAGTATCTGAGATAAAACAGAAATGAGCTATTAGATGGGGGCAAGCAATCCTATTCCTGGATGGCAAGGTGATAGGACATGCATTCATAATGTACAGTGGTCCAAGCAGATTGGTTAGAGAGCAACAACCACATGCATTTTGCAGGGAATGTCTCTCACCCTGTTGCCACTTTTTTCAGGGCTCCATATGCTAGATTGCAACTACAGATTTAGCCCTTTTGCCCAAAGGCATCTGAACCTGTGAAAAGCCTAGCTGGGGCACTGTCTATTGTTCATTGACAACTTGTCAATTTACTTCCAGGCAAAATAACTCATAAACATGATAAGTAAGGCAGATAAAACAAGAATTCTTTCACACTTTGCAACTTTACTGCAAAAATGGCTTATTTTCCATAAATGTGTGAAATCTCCCCTCTGAATTGTGACTGTGCATTGAACTTTAAAACTGTTTAGAAACAGCACAAGCATTTCACAATTTCTGTCTGTAATAAGATGAATGTTAAATATTAAACATGCATTAAAAGTGATAAAATAAAAGATTTTCAAAGGTTCACTAGCATCACTGTATTTCTCTTTGATTCTCAGAGTTAATAAAAGTTAAGTTTAACAATACTCTCCAAAAGAAAAATGTTTAAACACTGCCTTCTAAATTTGATATTTCATATATTTATATTACTTATTATCTAAACCCTTAAGTCAGTAAAAAAAAAAAACACCAAACAAACTGATATAGTGAACCATATTAGTATTAAATTTAAAAGCCAGTATGTGGTGAGTGTTAGTATATGTTCATACTGTAATGAAGTGGGTTTTATTTCTAATATTTATAAACATTCCATTTCTAATGTACTGTTTAAATATTGAAAGCTAATTGTGAATTCTTTTAGGTAAAATATTTTAAGTAGATAATAATTTTGAAATATATTAGTCTCTAAGGCAAAGCAGTCTGTTTATGTGTAGTTATTTATAAAGTCATACTTTTTAATGAAGCCATGTTCCCTGGATTCAATTCCCTGGTAATGAATTCAATTTTAAGCTTCTTGCTTACTATAATATCATCACAGAGTTCTGTCTGGTGCCCTACTTGTTTTCTTCAGGTGATCTTCCATAATACCAAATATTCTAATTTTGAATAGAATGAAAAATGGAAGCGAAAACAAATAGGATGGGATCCAACCATCCCAGTCAAGATTCTGTGTCCTAATTTTGTCCTCATTTTGTGACCTTTATTCCGGAGACACAGAACACATTCCCAACATTTCCATTCAGAGGGCTTGAGCATCTCGGCTGCCTTTCCCCCTTCGTTTCCCCATATTTTATTCACTTACTGTAGAATATTTATAAACAGGAACACATATGCATCTGTTACATAACAAATGGCTTTTGGGAAATAAGTGAGAGAACATGAGAAAAGAAATTTAAAAGACTGTAAAAAGGGGGAGTAAAACAAATCTGTGATAAACAAGCATGACTCAAAATAGGATGTTTTCAGGAGGCCGTGTGTACAGTGGGTAGAGACCTGAACTAGTGGGCCAGAAACCTGGGTTCAAATTGCATCTTTGGCATTAATTACTTCTGACCTTGGGGAGCCTACTTTTATTCCTGATCTCCGTGTGGAGATCCTCTCATGAGGGAGGGGGGCTTTTTAGACAGGTCTCTAGACCCTAGACCCTTATTAAGTTTTCTCTTTTGAATATAGAGAGTTTCTATAAGATTTTGAAGGAAGAAAGTCTTCTGCTGCCATGTGTGGGAGTGGGGTGAGGAAGAAAGGTGTTCCTGCCAATTGTAAAATTTTATTTATTATGTGAATAGTGTGTTCAAGTAGTATAATAATACTCTAATCCAAACAGAGCAATGTATAGTATTATAGTAATATAGTAGTAGTACAATAATAATTCCCTCCAAATGGAGCAATGCAGATTACACATGACACCTGTGCTTGCTTTAAAATGGAAATGAATATATGGAGAACTAACTTTACCACCTGATTTGTTTGAGAACATGAAGACTTACAATCCTGTGTCAACACACTTTCATTTTAAGTGCTATTTTTTCTTTCTGATTTTCCCTAGTGATCTTATCATGTAAACTATGAATTTCTCTTTTTAATTTTTTTTTAGTTGTAGATGGACTCAATATCTTTATTTATTTATTTTTATGTGTGCTGAGGATCGAACCCAGTGCCTCACACATGCAAGGCAAATGCTCTACCACTGAACTACAGCCCCAGCCCTAAACTGTGAATTTCTAAATATTATTTTTGGAAAAATTGATCCAAGATCTAATAAATTAGAGATTGTTTTCTCCCATTGCATATGCTGTTAGAATTTTGACATCTTGGATTCTTCAACACTAATTCCCAGCCTGATCACTGACTGTGTAGAAACATGCCCCTTTTCTCCCACCTCACACCAGTAGGTGACCACCATTTAATATCCTCCATATGTACTGTGTTCTTCTTCCTTGAGTTAGTTTTTCCCATGAAACTAAATCTTATTTATGTGACTGATTCTACAACATGTCAAAGTCACTTTGAAGTGTACCTTTTCTTAAAAACATGCTGGCCATTCTACTTCCGCTGGCATCCTTGGCAAGTTAATGAGCACATCACGCATATTCCTACTAAAATCCTTGAATACTCTCACTTGAGAAACCTTGTAAAGAGAAAGAAAAACAACATAGGAGTAAATTGTTCAGGACTACAGTAAACCCACAGTATTTATTGCAGAAGATTCCCCACAACCAGATACTGCAAGAAGTTAGAAGAAAAGCAGTGAGACAAAATTAAGGGAAGGAGAATAATAGCAGCTCTAGAAAAGTATAGGAGAGAAAACAAAAGGGAAACAGAAAAAAAGGAAAAAATAAAGATATAAGCCAAGTGTATTGTGGTGATATAAAAAATGCAGAAGCTGATGCTGAATATGTGAGTTTAGAATGTATTTGTTTAATTTGAAACATGTTGTTTCATTCAGAAACACAGCAAAGAGGCTGCTTAGTGCTGGACGTCAATTAATATTCTTCCAAAGGACTGGCAGGAAGCCACGGTGGACGTCTAGTCAGAGACAGTGTGTCACACTACTGTTTTCTGTAAAATTAATTACCATTTCTAAACAAGAACTCTGTGATGCATATTCTTCTAGGCATACTATACTGCCCTCCTGGCATTAAAGGTTATAAATAATTATTATTTTTTTTAAATAAAATGCCCTTTAGAGAAATCACTAGCAAAAATATTAACAATCCTAATAATAATGACAAAAATAAAACAGTATTTGGTAGGACAAGTCGACATTGTGAAGACAGGCCTGAATATTAAGAAGTGTCACCTACCTAAAGTAAGTGTTAGACATTCGAATGATGGCATCAGCTGCTGATCTAATGCATCTGGAGCTGCCCTGTCACTAAGGCATTGCTAACCAAGGCAGAGACACAGACAAAGCTGCTTCATCATTAATGTCAGAAAAAGGATCTGGAGGAAAAAGAGAGAGTCTCCCGAGACCTTGTCTGGACTTCTTGGAGCCTGGACAACAGTCCCTTCCAACAGCAGTGTTTTCTACCCTTCTATCGGCTGCAACAAAGGGGATAAAAGGAGGGCATTGACTTGAGTTGTCAGTAAGTTCAAAGAGGTGAGAATAGAAGTCTGTGATGAACCTTTATAGTCAGAGTTATTAATGGGGAGTTCTTTTTTATGGCTTTTTGAAAATATCACATTTATGAACAGTGTTAAATTACCCCGGGTTATTGTTTGGCATATGTTGACCGGTCAGCTTTAAGCTGATAAAATTAAAATCCATTCTGTCTTTGTGAAGAGGCTAAAAAAGTACAAAATTTCTTTCTCAGGGTTGTGGCATAGAAATTTAAAATAGCACTATCAATTTAGGCAAATACAGCTCTGGCTCTAGTTGGGTACAGACTGGTTCAAGGATCATATTCAATGAGAAGTTATTAATGTTTCAGAGCCAACCTAAAAGGACACATCAAATGATGTTCTACAGGGGTCTGTCGAGGGTGGTAATATTTAACATTTTATCAGTGACTTGGATGATAAAATATGGAATATGCTCATAAAGTTTCATGGAGGACTCTAAGTTGGGAGAGATAACAAGAACCTTGGAAGATCTACTTATAATTCAAGATGACCTTGAAAAGTTAGGAGAGGATTCATTAATGATTAGGTTTATGTCCAATGGGTAGCCTAACAAGTGAGGTTTGAACAACAGGCAAAATGAGAGGAGGGGCGTGAGTAGACAAATGAAGGGCACTAAAAACAAGTAACCCATTATTTACCAGTTATGCCACAAAGAAGCATATTTGACACTGGATTCTCCTATAGTACATATAGAACACAGGATCATGAAGTAGTCTGATTATGTTTAATTTAAGAACAATATACCCAGATTGTAGACTGTCCAATAAAGGTAAACACTAAAAAGCTGTTAAGAGGAAAAGCAGAATACCTTATGGTTCAGAGCATGGGGAACTGAGACCAAAGGGTATCCTATTTACAATTCATTGGTAATATCTCTTGCCTTGCTAAAATAAAGATTTTTTTTTAAGAAAAAGGAAAAAGAAAGTTTATTGTTTTGCTAGTAAAGAAGAAACACAGGGAACTCCTGTTCCAAAGGCTGTGATTCTGCCATCAACAGGATAGGGGCCTTTAAAGTGGTGATCCAAGCTACATTCCACTTGTTCTCTGCTAGAGTTGTAATTCACTTGTTAATTTGGAAACTAGTCAATTCTCTTTTCTTCAGGCACAGTTCATGGTTCTTTCTAATTGCTTTCCTTCTGATCATTCTAGCTTCCTTTTATTGAGAACTTATGCATATAGTTTATGCCACTTAGTTTCACTGATTCACTTGTAACTTCTTTGTTGAACACCCATCTATAGTTGTTGAAATGACTCAACAGCCTAATACTGATTGGCTGCTGTGAGCAGAGCTGTTTGGTTCATCAATGCAGAAAAGTAACATTGTAGCTCTGATTGAAGTTCTGTCTGAAATCTATTTGGGGTACATTCAATTTAGATATGCCCCACTTACTGCTGCTTTAGAAAAGTGTGAAGGGAGGGAGAGAGAAAGAGAAAGAGAAAACCTGTACCTAGATAACAGGCAACAGCCCTGCAATGGACAGAGTGCATTGGAGGATGTAAACATCTTCAAGTTTCAAGTAGTGGATTAACAGCAGTAGCACAAAAGTCATAAAAACCTAGATACTGAAGACTTTAAGGTTTTAACTTCAAAAAAAATCACAGAAAGTCTTGAGATCTTCATTGTTGTTCTTAAATTCCCAGTAAAAGAAAATAATACATCTCAAACTTACCTTTACCCCAGAGGTTCTCAATAATGGCTGCATATTGATATTTCAAATATATTGCTGTTTGGGTCCCAAACATAGACAGAGATTCTGACATAAGGGATCTGGGGTGATTTCTATGATTGATGTTGATATCCAGGGTTATAAGCCACTGAACTAAATTGTGTTTTATACCATGTGGCCAGGGTCACAGGGCTCCTTCTCACCTTTGGCTTTTGTTTCTTTTAGTATCCTTTTACTTAGAACTTACCCCTATGGTTTATACCACTTACACTTCACTGGTGCATTTGTAACTTTGTTGTTGAACATCTTCCTCTGGACATCTGCACCCCCCCCTTTTTTTTTGTTTCCACATTTGCTGCTGACTTTCATCTGAGTATAACAAAATCACACTTTCTCCCTCTGATATACATTTCTCATTTTACTCTATACTCTAAATATTGGCTTGTCTGCTATCCTGGTTTCTCCCTAACAGAAGGTAGCAACATTTCAAAGCAGAGCAGTGTGGAATGATTTGGGATGTGGAACCACTCAAGTTATCTATGTGGACATGTTTAAAACCATCTATGAGTAAAATGGAACAAGATTATGAAATGAGAAGTATCTCTAGGTAAAACCACCATGGAGATGTAGCCCTCAATAAAATGTGGGCCAAGGGTTTTTTTTGTTTGTTTTGTTTTGTTTTTTTACTTCCTTAATTAATACTGAAGCAGCATTACATTAAAAAAAATGTTGTTTTAAAAATGCACGTAGCTATACTACATAAACCCTAAAGCTAAATACATAATGTTCATTTCATTGTATTTTATTGGCCGTTCTTAACCACTCTATTTAAAAAATTATTTAAAATCCAATCTCAAGATAAATAGCCTTTCACATTTCATTATTGTGTACCTGGTGGACTCAGATGATAACTATAGTCAAAATTCTGGAGCCTGGAATTGCTGCTCATGATGAAGCATGTATTATTATATAATAATATCTCATCAAAACCTGATTTTTTTTTCCTGGTTGTGGCATAATTGCAGTTCTGTTAATAAATTTTAGTCAAAAAGTTAGTTACAGGCTCATTATTCTCCAACAAGATTACAATGTCTTTGATTGGATATCAAGTCAGCTACTACTTCTTTGAAATATTAGCTATGCTTCATTTAAAGTAAACTACAAAATAACTCTCCAATAAAATCTTATAACTTGAAAGTGCCTTACCATTTGGCCTTCTCCGTATTATTTTCATTCTAGTCTCTTGTCCTTTTCAATCTATCCTCCTCTTCTCCTTTCCTGTGACTGTTATCAATTTGTTTGTTTTTTTATTCCCTTTGTCTTCAAGAGAAGGATGACTGATTTCCTTAAAATTTTGCTTCTTATCTTCCTGAATGAACTTTGGTGAGATCAGCAAAATTATCTTTTCGTGATCAGTGTTCTAGGCTACTGCCTGACTGCTTATCGTGCTCTAATTCATCATTTGGAAAGACACAATATGTTGTAGATAAGATCAGACAGTTTAATCTGTGTGGAAAATCTCAGAGCCTTTCAACTCATAATGTAACTAAGTTGGAATAATTTTATTTTAGTTAAAATGTTTTAATACTTTCATGCTATATGAAGTTTTACTCACATATTTCAGTCATTCATAACAATATACTCTGACTTCAACAGATGTTAACATCAACATGAGATTTGTTATCTATGAGCAACTCTGAAAAAATAATCCAGTTTTTCAAAAGGATTAACCTCAAAAGAATCTTTGGTTTAAATATGAAAAACACCTACTATTATCTATTTAGCTATTCTAGAGTGAAGGCATGCAGAGTTCTTTTATGATCTTTATTTCCCATGATTTCTGTGACTTTCTTCCTCTTTAATGATTTTAGTTTTCTTTCATTCATCCAATAAACCACCACCTTCAGTTGATCCACACCTTCAATCTAGAAGAAAAATGTCTAAAATTATTGTCTAAAAATTATTTCCATTAAGAAATTCATTTTAGGACTTTATTATCATTCTAAAGAAATATACATCTTAAAGGAGGTATCTGGGCCAGGCCTTCTTAATATAAGGAAACTCAAAGAAAAACCTGAGATAATGGGGTAAGTCCTTGTTTCAGGAGCCACTGCTTAAATAGGATGGTCCATTGTCCTTCAGAAGGCAACCTAGCAGTCTTTCTTGGGCTTCCTCTGGATGGGAAGACTGAGCGAGAGCCACCTAGGTGTAGAACTATTGTATTACTCCTGGTTTCTCCTGAAGCTTTGAAACTCCTTGGGGATGTTTTACAACTATTAATAAAAAGACAGGACAAAATTGAATAATGGTGTCTGTTTCCATAAAAAGGAAATAAGACTCGACGGACCCTGCTCCCAAAGTGCTTTCATAAATAAGAAATTAATGCCCACCACTAATTTTCTAGTCTTACTTTTAAGACTAAAATCATATTTTCCAGTTAATAGTGACCTATTTTTGAGAAAGATTCTCATCTTGTTCCAGACCTTTAGGGAGATAATTACTACACAATGGGATCTCTATTTTTAGCAAACCAAGGAACCATTGTGATCATGCGTTTGCTGCAGTGCATGCATTTTATGTGTTCTCTCTCCCCTCTCCTTGTACCCTCCTCCTCTCTGTGATTAAGATAACACACAGACAATGGCAATGCTTTCTTATGGTTACATCAGTTGTTTCACTTTATGCTTGAAGGCCCTTCTGCAACTAGGTATTTTTCAAATGTATACCTTTTGGTCATAATAAATTCGGGATACAAAGAGAAGCTATTAATGAATTTGAAAAATTATAAGAAAAGCACCCTGTAAGTATATCTTAACTATCTGGATTTGGAATGTCATTTTTTAAATACAAATGGCTTATTATTCTTGATTTGATAAACAACAAAGTCTCCGTTATTTCTTTTTAACCCAGACCTCTGAAAACAAACTCATTTATACTCTTCTAGAATGTGAATGATGAGGTTGCCTCTTTAGAAGAAACAGTAGGTTCTGTAACTTTTATAACATGAGTAGATAAAGTACCTATAGTGCAAAGTACGTAGAGTAGAACATAAAAGCAGAATGATGGTAAAAAATTAAGATGGTAGCACTTGGTAATTATGTAATTAATTCAGAACTCCATATTTCAAAAGGCAAGGGGACTCAAAATAACAACGAGTATAAAGTAAAAATATCATATATAAACTGTCTATTGCTGAATAATAATAGTACTAAAAACTCTGCAAGTAATACACCACATTTATAACCTTACCATTTCTGTGGGTTAGGAGTCTGGGCACAGTTTTCTCTGGGTTCTTTGCTTCAAGGTCATATAAAGATTTAATCATAGTGTTGGCTAGGGCTGCAATTTCATCTGACACTCACTCAGAAAAGAATTTGCTTCCAAGTTCATATGACTGTTGGCACCATTCATTTCTTTGCAGGCCGAGGATCCCAGTTTCTTGTTGGTTGTTGGTGGAGGGCCACCTTCTCTGCTTTGACGCACGACCCTCTCCATATGGCAATGCAACTTGCTTTGTCAAAGCCAGAAACGAAAGAGAGTCTTTTCTCAAAATACATATTATAATCTATGTAGTGCATCACACACATGATCACATATACCCCAACCATAAAACCAAAAACCAGATGGAAGGAACTTAGCAGCAAGGTAAACAAGACAATATGTATAAATCAGCACAAATTTGTATGTGCTCAATAATGTAACTAATCAGATGAAACTCTTATTACTATGCATTTTTAAGACTCAACAGGGTGTATGTAGCCTTACAGAAAAAAAAAAAATGGATGAAGAATGGATTAAATCATAGGACACTAGACTTTCCTGATCCTAAAAATCGCCCCAGGTATTCATTAAAGTACACATTTCCAAGTCCCATCTTGGATATTATGATCAAATGGGTCTGATTGCAGTTGATGACTCTCATGATTAAACATTACTGGAAAAAAAGTGATGTAAGTAAAACGTTCAAAACTGTTAAGAATAAACAGGTGAAGTAATTTAGAGTATAAATAAACACAATTGTACATGAACTATTACGTATGTTGAGTTGAGCCTATTATTTGACATTCAAAACAGATCTCTGTTGTGGAATGTGAAGGGACTGGTGAAAATTATTCCTTACCAGGTGTCAAGAAGCTGGGGGGGATGATGGCTGGGACTGGGGATCTCATGAGGGAGGATTAAAATTGTTAAGGTATCAAAAAACAAACAAACAAAAACAAACAAAAAAAAAATACAACACCAAATCAATCAACAGCAAAAGCTTTACCAGAGGAAATGAAGAGAAGTGAAGTTAAGAGTAGATCCTCCTACTTTTATGTACATAATAGAGGAAACAAGCATGCAGTTAACCATAAGCAAAGACACATCATGGTATGTAGTACATGTGACAAGATGGGCAAATCTAGGGGTAGAAATGAACCAGTGAGCCCCTCATGGGAGCCTCCAGTTTTGAATTTCAGAAACTTTCTATGTAAAGAGGAAATCAAGCATGGACCAAACTTAAAAGAGCACAAAGAACACAGCTCAGGCAAAAGTGTGAGATTTTAACCCCTGTACTATGTTGAGACATAAGAAAAACAAAAACAGTCCAGAAAAGCCCCCAATCTTTCAATTCAAGACCACCTTGAATGTCTTATAACATTTTACAATAGTCCTATTTTCTGAAAAGATATACTTTCTCTGTAAAATTTGAAAGTAAGAAAAATATATCTTCATGGCTTCTGTTACAAGCATTTCTTTCTTTCTTTCTTTTTTTTTTTCCTTTTTTGTATACTGCATATGGCAGGTTAAAAGGGCTGAGCTGTGTTGATTAACTATCCAAATGTTTAATCAATACAATAATAGCAAGATGCATTCTGGCTGTGAAAGACCTTGGAAAGGTCCCACTTGCCTTATTCTCTACCCCCAAGTGGGACATCAATGAACTATTACATGGTCCCTGCATATCAATGCAGTATGGCTTAGACAAATACAATGTTAATGGATAATTGTGGGTCACCTTGTCAAAATATGTTAAATGCCCCCTGAGTATGGTTTTTTCCCTCCTTATTAAAAATGACAGTAAACTGCGACCTTGTTGATATCATACATGCTTTCAGGAAGCAAATATTATTATTCAGACTGTAACAGGTTTATTGATTTATGGGTCAAAAAATTCATTAGGACTGAATTATAAAACACACTTTCTGTGTTGATACAACTCACAGTAATCGAGTAATTGTATGACAAAGTACTAAACATTCTAACTTTGGTTTAGGCAAAATACCTTTACAAACATTCGTTCAAAATACACACACACACACACACACACATACACAGGCAGCTTCCAGCTGAATGATTCATAGAGAAGGCCTGTGTTCCTGAATGTTTGGGATATCGACGGCATGGAGTCAGGGAAAGTTCACTGGGTGACCAAGGTCCTTGGATTCTGGCCAAGAATATGCCATCTGTCAAGATGGTGGTACGTACAGGAAGCCTGAGGCTTGGACTCCTGCCTCCCACTAGATCTATTCACAACGCCTCGAACACCCACATGGATCCTCCACTGTTTCTGATGCTGCTGAAGGACAGAGGCTTGCTTGTCATCTGGTGCCATGAGTCACAAGGAGATGAATTGTGGCACTTGGTACTTCTAGATTCCAAGTGCTGCTTCGGCAGCATGACACACAGAATGGAATGGGTTAGATTGGCAGTCATATTTGAGGTTTTCTTTTCTTTTTTAAAAAACATTTCTGAAGAGGCTGGTAAATGAAGATTTGTTGGCCAAGAATGTAGATTATTCAGAGAATGTCAGAATTTATTTGTCATTGTATCATTTGTTACTACTAAGCCTAAGATAATGCTAGGTTGAAACTGAAAGTGAGATAAAAATGACATAATTGGCCAAGTTTTTTTCTTTACTACAAAGCCCATTTTTCCCCTCTGAGAGAGAATGCAAAAATATTTAAAACCATAGGTTGTGTGCTAAGAGATGCATGAATATAGAAAGCATTATGCTACTTTAATGGGTCATGGAAAGAAAATGTGTTGTACAAGTATAACATACACATTCAGAATGTGTAATAAAGGGTAGTGTCATCTTTAAAAATGAAAGAAAACAGCATAAATAACTAAAATGGGAACCCTCTTAACATGTCAGTGATTTTATTAAGGGAATAGTTTCACTTTGTATACACATCTTCAATTTACCTCTGGGCAGTCGAGTATAAAGTAACAATTTACACATTATAATGAAACAGAATAAACATCTCAATTTAAAAATTCACTATGTGGTGGGAATTTATTCTGTCAGAGCACCAGAGCACCAAGGTAAGGGACATCATGCTTTAGAGTCTATAATTTGAAGGTACAGATGCATAAGAACATACACATGCGGTTTTGAGAGTGTAGGAACTAAATGACATTTCATTTGATGGCCTAATTCTATTCCACATGTTTCTGATTGCTTGTCTGATCCTTTGAGAAGTAGAAAAGGCCAGATAAGAAAGACTTGTTTTGGTCAATATAGACCATGCAATAGTGACCAGATTATTCTTCCCTGGGCAGAGTAGACGAGTTGGGAGAGAATTTAGAAATCATCCAGTTGCAACTCTTTGGTTACCAGATAAGGACCAGGAGCTGCATAGATGTTAATGTGCTACCCCAGGCCACACAGCAAGGGGAAAGCAGAACCAGAATGGATAAAAACTTAGAGTTTTCTAAAAGTTTTCCTTGTACTATGCTGCCTCCTTCAAAACTACTTCAGCCTTCCTGCCACTAGAACATTTCACCATTGCTTCTTTTGCTTTATTTGTTTACTGACTGCTTTTGCCATGATAGCTGACATCCATCCAGGACTGAGAATGCACCACCTTAAGATAACATTCTAAGCATTTTATATGGAAGAATTCTTTTTATCTTCAAATGAGGTATTACTCATTTTTAAACATAGGCAACTGTTTTTTCTTTTACCTTCACCTTCTCCTGTTACACTTCCTTCATTTTTTTTTCTTCCATAGAAGAGATATCCAAGATTAAAATCGCTTAAGGTAACCAGCCGGTAAGGGGCGATCCTAGGATTCTAACCAAGCTGCTAGACTTCAGAGATAATTCTCTGCATTACTGAGTAGATGGGACTTTTTTTTTTTTCCTCCTTTACATGAGTTTATCCTAAGGAGGATTCCAAGCATCACCCAGCACAAACACTCAAAAAACAACAGGAAGGATGAGAAAGCATCAATAGTTGTAGCTTGTTCTTTATCATCCAGACTCCGGGTGTTGCATTGTTGCACAGTCTCTTTCTCAGTAGATTCCCAGTCTGTACCCATACTTCCTTAACTTCTGCTGCTAAAAGTTATTTTTTGATGCAAGATGCATAAAATAGAGTTATTTGATTCTTGCCTCTACCCTATCCAAAAATTCACTTGCCTTTTCATCAGATCATAATGCAGCTAATGGTATTTAAACCCGTCCCTCTTCTTCCACCAGTGTCAAGTAATCTAAATTAGTGCTGGTCATAGAGAAACATCTTTTCAATTTATGCAATTTTAATTTTTTTGTATATAAATATCTCCTGCTAGTAGATTGCTACAGTAAAAATAAAAAGTTGTCAGGCCAATTATATCGTTTAAATTTTATTAGGACCAGTATTTCACTCTTGCAGATGATCATTTATATTTGATACAGTTGGGTTGGGCTTAAAATGATCAGATTCACTTGAGCAACCAGCTCCCAGTTGACAAAACTGGTTACTAAAGTGATGAAGAGTAGACTCAACAATAGAGAAAAAGAAATTTTTTTTTTCAGAGGTTATTTATTATTATTCACATTATATTTTTTGAGAAATGAGATGTGATTTTGTTCTCCTTTATACAATTATGTATTTATATATTATTTTATCTATTGTTCCCTTTTCTCCTGAAATATTTATGATGAAATTCTATGTGTGTGCATGATTCCTTTTCCTATTCTCAACTTCATTTGGTCAGGAATCATAATAAACCTCAGAAATTTTAATTTCTCATAAGTTCCACATTAAATATTTTAGCTGCTGTTATTTATATGATACTTGGGTATAGATTCTTAATTGGTAAAGTGTTTGACAATTATTTCATCATAATATAATGATTCTCACTTAAATTCATTTTTTAAAAATATTAGTCAAATAATAGGAATGGTATAGGTAATATATTAAAATTTAATTTTTATACACATAGAAAATTGGATGGACAAGCCTACATGATTCAAATTTTATAACATCAAGTTTTATTGTGAATTAGCTAGTTGAACAAGTTAATCACAAGAATAATTCTGTATCTATGTATGTATTTATGTGTAATTATATTCTCTACTTTTTATTGATAGACAGTTAATATTAGAATGTAAGAGAATTGATCACCTGTTCAGTACATATTTCCAGATTTGATGACAGTATGTTATGAATAATAGATTTGTGAACTCACTACTTTTCTAATATTAAAAACATATGCCATGCATTCTTGCTTCGGCATAGATTTGTACAATTACCTTAGGCACAGAAAGCAAATTTATTGCTTGACAAATATGAGAATTTCTACTTAGTTATTCAAGAACAACAACCAAAAAAATAAAAATAAACCTCAAAATTTTTTCCTGCTGCGGGGTACGGTGGTGCATGCCTGTAATCCCAGTGGCTTGGGAGGCTAAAGTAGGAGAATCACAAGTTTAAAGCTAGCCTCAGAAACTTAGCAAAGCCCTAAGCAACTCAGCAAGACCTTGTCTCTAGATTAAATATAAAAAGGGTTGAGGATGTGGCTCAGTAAGTGCTGTTGGGTTCAATCTCCAGTACCAAGAAAAAAAAATTTCCTGTTACTCTATTTAATTTTTTATAATATAACACATAGATGCAGGTAAGAATATTATCACTAAAGTAGATGTTTGTTGAATTGTCTTTATAAATTAAAATAGTTATTTTATTTAAAGCCACTTACTCTCCCAGATATTTTCAGTATAAAAGAGTCCCAGAACTATTTGTGGGAAATAATCCTGTAGATTTCGATCTTTTTCTTTCTCTGAAATTTCATTCTTAGGAAGAAAAGTATTTCTGTTATTCTGTTGGCACCTAAACAAAAATTTTCTATGGACAAGCACAAAAATTAATGCTTTTAAGCTATAGTTCTTTGCTTTCAAGAAAGTTAAATGTTTCTATGCTCCAGTCTTCCTTTGTCCTCTTAATAATACTCAAGATGGAGGGGAATGGCTGCTCCATGTTTTATGGCTGGGGCAATGGACTAACCAGTGGTCAGGAGCATGTATTGTCTAGAAGCCAGACTCTTAGCTGTTAATATCTGTGCTCCCTCAGTTAAACTTTTCCCTTTCCCAGAATAGACGCAAGTGGTGGAGTCACTAATCTTGTCATTGTTATTATGTAACCAAGGGAAAATAAATGGTTCACCTCTTTATTACGTACTCAAGTTTCATCATCAGTAAAGCATTTGGCTTCACCTAGACTTAGCCAGCCGGGGAAATACATTAGAAAACAAATTTTGTTTTATCTATTTTTTTAGAATTAACAAAACCTCTAATGGGATGGCTAATGGGCTAGCAGGATAGGTGAACATCTTAGTAAAATATTTGTTTGAGACCCATCAAAGTTCCTTGGTGCTGTGGAAAAGTCTTTTTCTTCTTTCCTCTTTAATCTGCAAAATGGAGAAGGATGTAAAGCTCTCCAGCTAGCTTTTATCCTATAGGCATTCAATAAGATATAACCAGCTGTATTTCTTAAGTTTTGTCGATTTCACCAACCTAAATTCTTTTATGTTCTCCTCCATCCTGTGTGTGTAACTGCTCTATGTTATCAGTCCCCACAATGAAAGATAATGTTAAGTTACTCTGTGAGGAGAGACATTGTTTTCATCAGAAAAATAATTTAGGCTAAAGCTGTAGAGAATAAACGTTGTGTTTTTAACATGGAAAGAAAAGATCATGGGATATGAGTTCCTGTGCAAAGACCATTTTCTCTGGTAATATATCATACCTCTTTTCTCCTGTGTACAGAAAAGGACCTTCCTTCATTATATGTTAGAAGGTGCATAACTCCAAAAGAGATGGAGTTAGATGAAAAAGAGCTATTCTGAACTCTACTGATTAAAATAAATGTGCTCATAAAAAAGGCAGGAGAGTAAATTACTACATCCCCAGAACAGCAGTAACTTATACACCAACAAGTTATTTTCGAGTTTGCCAGAGGAAATAATCTGCTATCAACAAGGGGTAATTGCCTGAGCAAACTCATCTTTACATCTCACACACACTGTCACCTTGTATAAAAAAGGAGAAATGCACTACATATCAATTCAGAAAAGATTTTCTGAAATATTTTTCTAAAGATTTCTTCCTTCTCCTAGGCAACTAAAAGGAGAGAGCATGAATACAGTTCAGAACACATCTAATCTTGCTCTGCCTTATCACCGAATACCATCAGAACACACCATGAATTCCATACCACAGAGGCCTAGGGGCAAGATGAGAAAGGATCCATTTAGATTGGTATAGAAATTCTAATCTGTGATTTACCTAAAACTGCCACAGGTGAAACAGGTTAGCTAGAAACCCTCCAGGATACATGCTGCTATCATTAACAAGAGAAATCAATGCAATGTATATATTCAATTTTACACAGAATAACAGAAGCACAAAAAAGTAATGAGAGGATGGATACTAAATAGGAAACAGAGAAAGAGTCTCTTTATGATATTCCTGTTTTGGTTTTGTACAGAGGAAAGAGCAAGAACTTGTTTTTAAAAAATTCAAATGTATTTTATTTTTAATGCATAATTGCTACTTCAAGTCTGCCTTCAGTATATGTTATCAAATGTGGGAAGTATAATTGTAACATCTGGGATATGGTGTATGTGTGTGTGTGTTAAAATTGCTAAAAATTTAGTGACTTGTGAGTTGTTGGGGTGATAAGATCTGTGAGTGTGTCCCAGTTGGAGAAAAAACAAACTCTCTCATTTTTTTTGGGGGGGGGGGGCGTCAGGTGATTATTTATTGAAAAGGTGCTTTGAGAGGCCAGGGCTCTCTTACTTCTGGTAATTTCTACTTGTTCCAGAAAAATATCCACTTTAGCATATGCTTGTAACTGCAGATGCACCGTAACTGCATTTTGACTAATGGCTATGGCATGTGACATACCTCTCTAAGAATTATATTTTTTAAAGAAAATGATGGTCTTCATTTTAAATGTGTTTTGTATAAAATAAAATATTATCATGTTTAGTATTCCTATAAAATCAGCATATTTTAAATTTTTTTCCTCCCTAGGGTTTCCAAATCCATGTGTACTCTTATTTTTTTTTTAGCATCTGGACAATCCCATGTGCACTTTACCACTGAGCAACATGCCCAGTGCCTTTCATTTTTTATTTTGAGATAGAATATCTTTAAGTTGCTGAGTCTGGCCTTGAACTTGGAATGCTCCTCCAGAGTTGCTGGGATTACAGGTGTGCATTGTCATGCTTGGTTATATGTACTTTTTGACAATCATTTTATGGAGTGTTTTTCCTAGTCTGGATGACAACAAATAACTTCCATTTAAAAAATCCATGTGGACAAAGAATTTTTTTTTGGATTTGTTTAGAAACATGAATGTTTTCTTTTTCTATGTTAAAAACCACAGCATTGGCATTTTGATTATTCTGTCCTCCAGTTTTTTTTTTTTTTTTTGCTTCCTGGTATCTTATTCTCTTTCTGGCCCTGCAATCACTTCTCTCCATATTAATCAGTTTTTCCCACTTTTCCTAGCCCACACACTTCAACAGCTTTCCTGGTGTCACCTAGCTCCACTTTCCTTTCCTCAGTAATAGTTTAGTCTATTCCTATGGTTTCAATTATCACTTCCACAAGAAGTCTTCCGGTTTCTAATATCAGTGCCCAAAGTCTCTCCAGAGTCAGTTTCACATTTTCTGGTGCTTTTGGAGATTTTCTTCTCAAGATTATTGCCATCACCCATTTATTGATGGGGTTGTTTTTTGGGTGTTAAGTTTTTTGAGTTCTTTATATATCCTGGAGGTTTGTGCTCTATCTGATGTATGTGTGGTAAAAATGTGCTCCCATTCTATAGGCTCTCTATACACCTCACTGATTTTTTTCTTTTTCTGAGAAGAAGCCTTTCAGTTTGAATCTATCCCATTTGTTGATTCTTGGTTTTATTTCTTGTGCTATAGGAGTCTTGTTGAGGAAGTTGAGGCCTAATCCACTGTGATGAAGATTTGGGCCTACTTTTTCTTCTATTTGGCTTAGGGTCTCTGGTCTAATTCCTAGGTCTTTGATCCACTTTGAATCGAGTTTTGTGCATGGTGAGAGATAGGGACTTAATTTCATTTTGCTACATAAGGATTTCCAGTTTTCTCAGCACCATTTGTTAAAGAGGCTATTTTTTCTCTAATGTATGTTTTGGGCACCTTTGTCTAGTATGAGAAAACTGTATTTATGTGGATTTGTCCCTGTGCCCTCTAAAAAAAAAAAAAAAAAAAAAAAGAACAACAACAACAAAAAAACAAAACCCCAAATAACCCAATCAGTAAATAGGCTAAGGAATTGAACAGACAGTTCTCAGAAGAAGATATACAATTGAACAACAAATATATGAAAAAGTGTTCAACATCTCTAGCAATTAGAGTATTAAAAATCAAAGTTAAGATTTCATCTCACTCCAGTCAGAATGGCAGCTATTCAGAATAAAAGTGGGGAAAAAGATACACTTTTTAATATACCTTAATTTTATTTATTTATTGTTTTATGTGGTGCTAAGGACCAAAACCAGGCCTCAAAACAGGTAGGCGAACGCTCTACTGCTGAGCCACTACCGAAGCCCAAAAGAAACACTTTTACATTGCTGGTGGGACTGTAAATTAGTGCAACCTATCTGGAAAGCAGTATGGAGATTCCTTGGAAAACTTGGAGTGGAACCACCATTTGACCCAGCTATCCCACTCCTTGGTTTATACCCAAAGGACTTAAAAATAGCATACTACAGTGACACAGCCAAGTCAATGTTTATAGCAGCACAATTCACAATAGCTAAATTGTGGGCACAACCTAGATGCCCTTCAATAGATGAACGGATAAAGAACCTGTGGTATATATAAACAATGGAATATTATTCAGCATTAAAAGAGAATAAAATCATGACATTTTCAGGTAAATGGATGGAGTTGGAGAATATCATCCTAAGGAAAGTAAGCCAATCCCCAAAACACAAAAGCCAAATATTTTCTCTGATAAGTGGATGCTGATCCATAATGGGGGTGGGGGTAAGCATGGGAGGAATAGAGGAACTTTGGATAGGGCAAAGGGAAGGGGAAGGGAGGGGCCATGAGGTTAGGAAAGATGGTGGAATGAGATGGACATCATTACGCTAGGTGCATATATGAAGACATGAATGGTGTGACTCTACTTTGTGTACAACCAGAGAAATGAAAAATTGTGCTCCATTTATGTACTATGAATTGAAATGCATTCTGCTGTCATGTGTAGCAAATATATATATATATATATATATATATATATATATATATACACACACACACACACACACACACACACACACACACACATGTATATTTATATATATATTTACAAAAGACCAAAGTAAACTACACACAACTTTCTCTTGTAACTTTTACTATTTCTGTTCATGCACCTTTTGACTTGGCACAACCTTTTCCTAAAATTTCACCATATTTTTACCTAAGGAAATGCTACTATACTTTTAAGGTTCAGTTCAATATTCATCTTTAAGATGTCTCTCCATCTTACTTACTGTGCGACTTTGTAAAAATACTTAAAAAGTTGAGCCTTCATCTTTTCACCAATAATTTGGAAATCAAATTTTTAGACTTAGTAAAGGAAAATGAACTACTATGTCAATATAGGATGATATTATTTCAGTGGTTGAGTTAATTAGAATATAACATTTCAACCAAGATCAATAAGAAGAAACAAACTCCCGTGGCCCCATGCAAACTTGTATTACCATAAAATATAGCCAACCAAAGTGAGAAATATTTACTCCATGGTCCCTCTATTATGAGTCATTTTTCTTTATTCTCATTGCTCTCTTTAACTCTTAACACCTACAATATACAATTTTGTATGATGTAATAGAGAGGCAAAGTAGTTCAGTATGTAGGTCTCAGGGCCAGACTGTCTGGGTTTAATCTTTATCATTAGACCTTTGAGGTTTTTGGACAACTCACTTAACATTTTTTTTTGACTTGGTTTCCTAATTAACATTTCTCAAAATGCTACTGATTTTTGGTACACAGTTTATGACATAGGACTATACAATCAGGCAATTTAAGGATACGGTGATTGTGTATACTTATTAAATCTCATATGTATGGTAACTAATGTAAGTTATAATTACAGTTGTACCCTGTAAAATCTAAACAGTCTAAAAAATGATGGACAATAAATACAGAACCAGGTGTAAATAGAGGTTATATTTTTATACAAATGTATAGTCGCATTAGCTGAAGGCTGCTAATGTAAAGATAAAGCTGTCAATAATATAAATGTAAGCAATATTAGAGATCCACATTTCAGAAAGCAAAGGGGAAGTGACACTCAGTAGGCAATCTTTCTCTCTCTGCATGAGTATGCTCAGGACTTAGAGATGAGCTCAAACTGTATCTTTGGATCTGTTCAACTCCAAGTGTTTAGCAAAAACTAAAGATATGTGAAAGAAACTTAGTGGAAAAAAAAAGGTATAGTACTTCCCCTCATGTTACGCACTTTCTGATATTTTCTTAGCTATAGATTAAAATAAAATTTTTATATTATATAGAATTGTAGTTCACAGCATAGTATCTCCATTTGATAATGAAGTCATTTAAAAATAAACATTTGAAAATAAGATGATAGCTTGTTTTCCCTCTCATAGACAAGAAGGCAGGCTCATCTGTACAGACAGGCACTTAATTGAAAATACTTTTTAATTACTGTGAATTATATATTTCTTTCTTTATAGAAATACCTTCAGGAAAGGCAACTGAACTAAATTTATCTTTATTTTGCTGAAGCAGTCTATTCCTGACTTGTTTGCAGTTAAGAGAAAACTCTCTGGATATATTAAAATGCTTTTCTAAATGTATATTTTCCATTTATGTTTAATCTTTACATTTATTTTTACATTTGACTTTTACATTTAACTTTCCATAAAGAAATGTTTATATTTACTTGTGAGAAAGCTGTTGAAAAAGTCAATCATTGTACTGAAAAGCCTGTTGTTAAAATACTATCTTAAATGAATAGAATTTAAGTGATCTTATAATTTTTATTTCTATAATTTATAGATTTCAGGTCATCCTTCATTTTAATCTTTGTTTCTTTTCAGGAAAAATAATGTCTGTCTTTGTTTGGTTCAGAAAGCTTGCTGGTAATTTGCATATGAGATGTATTTTATTAAGATGTTTTTATATTTGAAAACTATATCATCTTGGAATTATCTGAGAAATGCAGGTCAAGATTTATGGAACTTGTCTCTTGTTGTGTGTGTTAATCAGTCTGAAAATGGTAGAAACATGCTGCCCTGCTAGTTACTAACTGGGGGACAGTCTTTCCCACAATCCTCAAAAAGTTTAACCTAAATCCAGATCTAGATCTCAGAAAAATATAGCGTGAGATTCTGTGCTTCCTGACTGACATGTTGAGTGGGAAACCTGATCAATTAATTCTGCACTAATTCCCTCAAGACTATGTTCCCTAGGGGAATAATATGAATATGGTTTTACTTATCTGAAATAGGTTGTGCTTATATTCCTGAAAATTGTCCCATTTCTTGGATCCTTTTAGATTTTTTCTGTTGGCATAGCAACAGATTAAAAGATCTACCATAGTTTTGAACACTGGCTTCATTCTTAAGAAAACAAAGTATATATTTATTTTACATTTAATTACATCCTTTCTGTCTTCTTCTATCAGCATGTTGACTAACTTTCCTTCTCATTCCTCTAAGACATTCAACCTTACAGTACATGTTTGTAATTCAAAAATATTTTGCTAAAACAGCTTTCTCATATTTATTTTTAAGAATAAAATGTTGCAGTAAGGTAGGTACTAGGTCATTTTCTTATTAGAAATGTTTATATGTAAATCAGTGAATACTTTTAGTTTCCAACATGGAAAAATATCTTGTTTGCTTTTATTCATATGATTAGATTTGAAGGCATCTATGAAAGTATTACTCAAGTATTCTTTCAGACACACCGTCCCCCACTTCTTGGATAAATGATGTTTATATAATTCATGTCAAATGATGTTCTGAAGAAGGTACTAAGAATATAATTCCTTGGAAGTGTAATACATTTTCAACTTTGTTTTAATAAATCAGAATTTGAAAATAGCATGAATTCAGAAAGAGTAACTCTTAAATCTCATAGATACTTTTAGAGAAATACTAATCCCTGGACATGCAGCTCATGAATAGACCAACAGGATCTGTTGAGGGCAGTGACTCTGATTTTTGAACAATGGAAATATATTGGAATTTAAAATCACTGCCATTTCCCCTTATCCTTGCTCCATTGTTGTTTTTAATTATTTTAGAGTAGATTTCAAATATAAGCGTACCTGAATGTGCACCCAGTGTTGAAAACCAGTATTTAGCACGAAACAGTCCACACAGATCAACTATAGACAATTCTCTTCACACTGAGTAGATAGCCAAAGAAAATTGTAGGACAGATAATTGATGATGAAAAGGTCAAGCCTGGGAGATTATAATGTTGAATCACTTATACTTTATCAATATCATTTTTAAAATGAGATGCCTAGAATTAGTCAGGATTTGATTTGATCTGTGATGCTTAGAGTTAAGGAGCTATTATTTTTCTTTTTCTGCTTCTCTCTCTCTCTCTCTCTCTCTCTCTCTCTCTCTCTGTGTGTGTGTGTAGGGGGGTACCAGGGATTGAACTCAGGGGCACTCAACCACTGAGTCACATCCCCAGCCCTATTTTCTATTTTACTTAGAGACAAGGTATCACTGAGTTGCTTAGCCCCTTGCTTTGGCTAAGGCTGGCTTTGAACTTGTGGTCCTCCTGCCTCAGCCTCTAGAGCTGCTGGAATTACAGGCTTGAGCCACCTTGCCCTCCTACTGTTTTTCTTCTTGAAGTCTACAAGTGCATTCACCTTTTGGCACCTACATTAAAATGTATTTGGCTTCTCAATTGTGCTCAACTTTCCAAAATATAACTAAGTAAAATAAAATAAAATGGAGTATATCTCATTTTGGAATTTTAGAATTAAAAAATTAAATTATATGCAATCTTTCTTAATCATTTTTAGATAATTTCATTCTTAATCTGTTTTCTAATCCCTATCACCCCAAATATTCACTTATTCTATACCTATTTTTTGTGTGATATGTGTGACTTTCAAAATAGAACGATAACTCTAGGGGCAGGGGCTGTGGTTCAGAGGTAGAGTGCTCACCTAGCACAAGGGAGGCCCTGGGTTCAATCCTCAACACCACATAAAAATAAATAAATAAATAAATAAAATAAAGGTATTGTGTCCAACTACAACTAAAAAATAAAATATTAAAAAAAGATAACTCTGGAAAGCCACAGGTATGGATTAATTTTATTGGATTTCACATCCAAATAAATATGGAGACATTGCTTAATTTTTATCGTTAATTTTTTTATTAAATATTTATTTTTTAGTGACAGGTGGACACAATATCTTTATATTTTATTTTATGTGTGCAGAGGATAGAACTCAGTGCCTCACGCATGCTAGGCAAGCACTCTACCTCCAAGCCAGAACCCCAGCCCATCATTCATTCTTATTTAGGAAAATAAGAGATGTCTTTCTATGTTAGAATAATTTCATGTAGCCAGGAAATGGAATCACGGAGCGCCATGCCCTCCAAAGCAGATACTAATACATTAGTTAAGCTCTGTAAGTTCTCTTCTGCCTCTGTTTTTAAAAAGTTGGGGTCTAATTACATTGCCCAGACTGGCCCTGAGCTCCTGGGCTCAAATGAGCCTTTTTTTTTTGGTTAATTTCCAGTCCCTCTTAGCCTTAGAATTTTTTTGACTCAAGGTAAAAAAGAAAAGATTTTACAGTTTTCTTCTTTTTTCTCATACTGATGAAGGATTTGGCTTTTGCCCCTACTCATATGCCCCCTCTCCTTATTATATTGCTTGTCCCTCACAAATCGGCCATTTTTGAGGAAATACCAAAATTTAAATCTGACACGCTATTTAGAACAGCAGAATTTAGTTTTGGTTATTTTTGAAACTACTACATCATTACTGCTATAAAAAACAAACTTATTGAGAGAAATTTAAACTTCCTTTGCTTTTTTTTATTATCTTTAGGATATATTACATAAAGAATGAACAGAGTACTTCATTTATAAGAAGCTTGAAATTCCTCTAGTTGACTATATTATCAATTTAATGCACAGTTAGGTTCATTTGTTTCATTTTCTCAACTTTAGAGTGTGCTTTTTTGTCTTAAAATTATTCTTTCAATTAGTAAAATATTGAAATGATTTTAAAGTCAAAGTTATATTTGAAGACATACTCAGAGAAGCCAAATTTATGTCCAGATCCCCTACTCTCTTTTACCTCATTTTATAGACGTCCTTGCTTTCAAAAATGAGCAAGAATATGTATGTGTGTCTATACTCTCTATCTCTACCTTCTTGCTGTTACTGTGTATATATTTTCTTTTTTTTTCTCATATACTTATGTTTATGTGCATATATGTTTTCTCCCCTCCTTTCTTATACAAAGTGTAGCATGGTAAGTACACCATGTTGCAACTTGTTTTTTCATATAACAACATATCCTGAAGACTATTCAATGTCATCATGTTGACATCTTTCTCATTTTGTTTATGGCTTCATTGTTGTAGATATACCATAGTTTTGTATATGTAACATAGATGTAGATGTATATAGTCTCCTACTGATGGACATTTGATTTGTTTTCATTCTTATTACAAAACACTTCAATCAATAACTGTGTAGATGCTGTTTTATGTATGTGGGGAAACATCTTCAAAATAGATTATTAGGGATGAGACTGCTCATATCAAAGGGAAACAGCCTGTCATTTTTGGCTGATGAATTTAGTCCTAGAATATACTGTATTTTGCAATAAAGGATATATTATCTTTTTTTTCTGTGCCATGAATGATTTGTACATTTTTTTATGTTTCCCCCAATGCATATTGCAGCCATAACAACCCCCCAACCCCCCGCCCATGTCACTGTTCAGAAATTGGCCTTTAAAGAGACAAAACTAAAGAAGGTTGTAAGAGTTGGGACCTAATCCAATGGGACTGGTTGTCTTCATAACAAGAGGAAGAGACATCTGAGATATGGGCACAGAAAAAAAGGTGATATGAGGACACAGTGAGATGCACACCTGCAAGCCAAGAACAGACACCTAGGAGAAATCAAACCTGTGGACATCTTTGTCTTGAACTTCTAGCCCCCAGAACTGTGAATAAATAAGTTTATGTTGTTAAGCTGGTTTGTGGCATGTTGTTACAGCAGCATTTGAAAATTAGTATGTTCATAAATAAAGTTCGACTTCAGCCTTTTTTTTCTTGTGTAGTTTTTACCAGGTTAGGTATAAATATTATTCTAATTTCAGAAAAAAGCAGAAGTGTTTGTAAACTTTTCTTTATGTTCCTACTCAGCAATAGTTTATATTGGAATTATTTGATTTCACCTGAGAAATTCTCTTGGACTTTTGTAGTTTTGAACAACTTTTATAGTTTCATTTCTTCCTTCAAAGTCATTTCTATTATTTTGATATCAATTTCTGTGTTTTTAAGTTTATCTGTATAGAGTAATATCTTATGATAATTTTTTTCTCTGATTATTTCCTCCTTGTCATTTCTTGTTTTGAGTACAAGTAATTTCTCATGTGTTTTTTTTTTCTGGTTTACCTACTGGTTGCATGTATTTTATTAAAAATTTCAAAGAACCAACCTTATTTATTAGTTGACTTCTTTTTGTTATTCTAATTCCATTAATTTTTTCTTATTTTTCTTATTTTCTTTATTTTCCACTTTGGTTATTCTTTTGTTCTCTTTCTACCTTTGAATTAGAAGTGAGTCTTATTTATGTTATTTCATTTATTAATTTAAATATGAATAAAGCCATGTATTTTTCTCTGAGCACAACTTTAGTTGCATCCCACTGCTTTGGATAGTTATGTTATTTGGAAATTCTTTATTTACCTTTACATTTTTTCTTTCACCCAAGAGTTATTTAATAGGGTTTTCTCTCTTTTTTAAAAAAATATTTATTTATTCTAATTTGCTATACATCACAGCAGAATGGATTTCAATTCATAGTAACAAATGGAGCACAATTTTTCATTTCTCTGGTTGTACACAAAGTAGAGTCACATCATTCATGTCTTCATACGTGTACCTAGGGTAATGATGTCCATCTCATTCTACTATCTTTCCTAACCGCATGCCCCCTCCCTTCCTCTTCCCTTTGCCCTATCCAAAGTTCCTCCATTCCTCCCATGCTTACTCCCATGCCCATTATGGATCAGCATCCACTTATCAGACAAAATATTTGGCCTTTGTTTTTTGGGGATTGGCTTGACTTAGCATGATATTCTCCAACTTCATCCATTTACCTGAAAATGTCATAATTTTTTTCTCTTTTAATGCTGAGTAATATTCCATTGTGTATACATACCACAGGTTCATTCATCTATTCAAGGGCATATAGTTTGGGTCCACAATTTAGCTATTGTGAATTGTGCTGCTATAAACATTGACTTGGCTGTGTCACTGTAGTATGCTGCTTTTAAGTTCTTTGGGTATAAACCAAGGAGTGAGACAGCTGGGTCAAATGGTTGTTCCACTCCAAGTTTTCCAAGGAATCTCCATACTGCTTTCCAGATTGGTTGCACCAATTTGTACTTCCACCAGCAATGTATGAGCGTGTCTTTCCCCTGATATCCTTGCCAACACTTACTGTTGTTTGAATTCTTAATAACTTAAGACTTAAGCCATTCTGACTGAAGTGAGATGAAATCTTAGAGTAGTTTTGATTTGCATTTCTCTAATTGCTAGAGATGTTGAACATTTTTTTCAATTATTTATTGATCATTTTCTGAGAACTGTCTGTTCAGTTCCTTAGTCCATTGGGTTATTTGGGGGTTTTTTTTGGTGTTATGATTTTTGAATTCTTTATATATCCTAGAGATTAGTGCTCTATCTGATGTGTGTGTGGTAAAAATTTGCTCCTATTCTGTAGGCTTTCTTCACGTCACTGATTATTTCTTTTGCTGAGAAGAAGCTTTTCAGTTTGAATCCATCCCATTTATTGATTCTTGATTTTATTACTTTCACTATAGGTGTTTTGTTAAGGAAGTTGGGCCTAATCCAACATGATGAAGATTTGGGCCTACTTTTTATTCTATTAAGCACAGAGTCTCTGGTTTAGTTCCTAAGTCTTTGATCCTCTTTGAGTTTTTGCATGGTGAGAGATAGGGACTTAATTTCATTTTGCTGCATAAGGAATTTCAGTTTTCTCAGCACCATTTGTTGAAGAGGCTATCTTTTCTCTAATGTATATTTTTGGCGTCTTTGTCCAGTATGAGAAAACTGTTTATATGAGTTTGTCTCTGTGTCCTCTATTCTGTACCATTGATCTACAAGTCTATTTTGGTGCCAATCCCATGCCATTTTTCTATACTATTATTGCTCTATAGTACAGTTTAACGTCTGGTATAGTGATGCCACCTGCTTCACTCTTCTTGCTTGGCTCTTCTGGGTCTCTTATTTTTCCAGATGAATGTCATGATTGCCTTTACTATTTCTTTGAGGAATTTCAATGGGATTTTGAATGGAATTGCATTAAATCTGTATAGTGCTTTTGATAGTATGGTCATTTTGACAATATTAATTCTGCCTAACAAAGAACAAGGGAGATCTTTCCATCTTCTAAGGTCCTTTTGAATTTCCTTCTTTAGCATTCTCTAGAGGACTTTCCCCTTTTTGTTAAGTTGATTTCAAGTTTTTTTTCTTTTGAGGCTATTGTAAATGGGGTAGTTTTCCTAGTTTCTCTTTCAGAGGATTTGTCACTGATGTACAGAAATGCCTTTGCTTTATGAGTATTGATTTTAGATTCTGTTGAATTCATTTAATAGTTTTAGAAGTTTTCTGGCAGAATATTTTGGATCATCTAAGTATAGAATCATGTCATCAGCAATAACGATAGTTTAGGTTCTTCTTTTCTGATTTGTAACCGTTTAATTTCTTTCATCTGTCTAATCACTCTGGTTAGAGTTTTGAGAACTATGTTAGATAGAAGTGGTGAAAGAGGGCATCCCTGTCTTGTTCTAGTTATTAGAGAGAATGCTTTCAATTTTTATCCATTTACAATGATGTTTGCCTTGGGATTAGCATAGATAGCTTTTACAATGTTGAGATATGTTTCTATTATCCCTAATTTTTCTAGTGTTTTGAATATGAAGGGGTGCTGTATTGTGTCAAATGCTTTTCCTGCATCTATTGAGATGATCATATGATTCTTTTTTAAAAGTAATTTTTTAGTTGTAGTTGGACACAATGCCTTTATTTTATTTATTGTGGTGCTGAGGATCAAACCCAGCATCTTGTATGTGTTAGGTGAGTGCTCTACCACTGAGCCACAACCCCAACCCGAGATGATCCTATGATTCTTATCTTTAAATCTGTTAATGTGATGAATTACATTTATTGATTTCTGTATGTTGAACCAACCTTGCATCCCTGGGATGAACCCCACTTTATTGTGGTGCACTATCTTTTTTATATGTTTTTATATTTGAATTGCCAGAATTTTGATTGAAAATTTTTGTTCTATGTTCATTAGAGATATTGATCTAAAGTTTTCTTTCTTTGATGTGTCTTTGTCTGGTTTTGGGATCAGGGTGATATTGGCCTCATAGAATGAATTTGAAAGTGTTCCCTCTTTTCCTATTTCATGGGATAATTTGAGGAGTA
Source organism: Marmota marmota marmota (assembly GCF_001458135.2). NCBI lineage: Eukaryota > Metazoa > Chordata > Mammalia > Rodentia > Sciuridae > Marmota > Marmota marmota. Next base: position 51,907,832 of record NW_026000026.1, on the reverse strand, counting down.
TTGGTATTAGTTCTTCTTTGAAGGTCTTGTAGAACTCAGCTGTGTATCCATCTGGTCCTGGACTTTTCTTGATTGGTAGGCTTCTGATGGGCATCTTTTACTTTATTGCTTGATAATCTGTTTAACTCATGTGTATCATCCTGATTCAGTTGGATAAATCATATGATTCTAGAAATTTGTTGATGCCTTTGATATTTACTATTTTATTAGAGTACACATTTTCAGAATAATTTCTAATTATCTTCTGTATTTCTGTAGTGTTTGTCATATTTCTTTTTTCATCACAGATTTTAGCAATTTGAATTTTCTCTCTCCTTCTCTTCATTAGTATGGCTAAGGGTTTATCAATTTTATTTATTTTTTCAAAGAACAAACTTTTTGTTTTGTCAAGTTTTTCAATTGTTTGTTTTATTTCAATTTCATTGATTTCAGCTCTGATTTTAATTATTTCCTGTCTTCTACTGCTTTGTGTGTTGATTTGTTCTTCTTTTTCTAGGGCTTTGAGATGAAGTGTGATGTCATTTATTTGTTGACTTTTTCTTCTTTTAAAGAATGAGCTCCATGCAATGTACTTTCCTCTTAGTATTGTCTTCATAGTGTCCCAGAGATTCTGATTTGTTGTATCAGTGTTCTCGTTTACCTCTAAAATTTTTTTAATCTCCTCTTTGATGTATTCTGTAATCCATTGTTCATTCAATAGCATATTATTTAGTCTCCAGGTGTTGGAGGAGATTTTATTTTTTATTTTATAATTGATTTGTAATTTCATTCCATTATGATCTGATAGAATATAGTGTGGTATCTCTCCTTTTTTGTATTTGCCAAGAGTTGCTTTGTAGCATAATATATGGTCTATTTTAGAGAAGGATCCATGTGCTGCCGAGAAGAAAATGCATTCACTCATTGATGGATGAAATATTCTATATATGTTGGTTAAGTCTAAGTTATTGATTGTATTTCTGAATTCTATAGTTTCTTTGTTTAGCTTTTATTTGGAAGATCTATCCAATAATGAAAGAGGTGTGTTATTATTGTGTTGTGGTCTGTTTGACTCTTGAAATTGAAAAGAGTTTGTTTGATGAATGTACATGCTCCATTATTTGGGGCATATATATTTATAATTGTTTTGGCTTATTGTTGTATGGTTCCCTTAAGCAATATGTAATATATTTCTTTATCCCTTTTGATTAATTTTTGCTTGAAGACTATTTGATATGAGGATAGAAACCCTTGTTTGTTTCTGTAGTCCAAGTGAGTGGTATGTTTTTTCCCAATCTTTCACCTTCAGTCTGTGGATGTCTTTTCCTATGAGATGAGTCTCTTGAAAGCAGCATATTATTGGCTCTTTTTTTTTAAAAATCCAATTTGCCAGTCTATGTCTTTTGACTGATGAGTTCAGGCCATTAACATTCAGGGTTTTATTGAGACATGATTTTTATTCCTGGTCATTTTTGTTTATTTTTGGTATTTAACTTGACTTGATTTCTTCTTTGATTGGTTTTTCCCTTTATTGTAATACCTCCGTTTGCTGGTTTGCTGATTATCGTTATTGTTTTTCATTTTCTCCTCATGAAATACTTTTGCTGAGCATATTCTATAGTGCAGGCTTTCTAGTTGTAGATTCTTTTAACTTTTTTTTTATCATGGAAGGTTTTTATTTCATTGTCAAATCTAAAGCTTAATTTTGGTGAATACAAGATTTTTGCTTGGTATCCATTTTTTTTTTCAGAGCTTGGTATATGTTATTCCAGGATCTTCTAGTTTTCAGGGTCTGGGTTGGAAAATCTGCAGATATCCTAATTGGTTTCCTCCTATATGTACTGTGATTCCTTTCTCTTGTGCCTTTTGAAATTTTCATTCTGTATGCTAGGCATTTTTATTATAATGTGACTTGGTGTAGATCTGTTGTGCTTCTGTACATTTGGTGTCTTGTAAGCCTGTTGTATTTGATTTTCCAACTCATTCTATGTAATTGGAAAAATTTCTGATATTATTTCATTGAATAGATTATTCATTCCTTTTGTTTGTAACTCTATGCCTTTCTCTATCCCAGTAATTCTTAAATTTGGTCATTTAATGTTATCCCTTAATTCTTGAATGTTCTGCTCATTCTGTCTTCAATGTGAGGTCAACTTTATTTTCAAGTTTATATATTTTGTTTTTATTATCTGTGGTCCTGTATTCCAAGTGACCTAATCTGTTGATGATGCTTTCTGTTGAATTTTTAATTTGGTTTATTGTTTCCTTCATTTCTAAGATTTCTGTTTGGCTTTTTTTCAGGACCTCCATCTCCTTAGTGAAGTAATCTTTGCTTCCTATATTTGCTTATGTAGCTCTTTATCAAAATGATCTTTTGCTGCCTGCATTTGCTCTCTTATATAATCCTTTAGTTCACAGAACATTTTAATTATGTACATCCTGAACTCTTACTCTTTCTTCTGCTGTACTAGCTAGCCATGAATTCTAATAATGTAATACCTTGGTTTGTTTGAGGTACTTTCTTCCCTTCTTTTTTCATGTTATTTGTGTGTCTTCCCTACTAGCACTGCAGATCCAAGGTGTTTCAGTTTTTACACTATAGGCTTATAGTCCCTGAATGGTTCTAATACTTGCTCTTAAAGGGGGAGAACAATATTTCATTATTAACAGATCTCAATACAAACATTATACAGCCTTAAACCAAATAGCTCCTATTAAGATGTTTATGGTTTTGTCACAATATATATAAATGGTGAATTCAGTTATTATCTACAATATAAACAGTAGGTTTGCAAGAGGGTTTACAGTTTCTGACAGTGGAAAAAAAGAGAACTGAGGGTGGAATATAGGATGATATGTTAAGGAGGTAGGAGGTGAATTTATAGAGTTATGAGATCTTAAGGAGCCAGAAAGAGGAATCTAAAAAAGTTGGCTGGTAACAGAAGAAAAGAGAGAGTACAAAAAACAAACTTAAGAAAAATAAAAAATGTAAAAATAGGAGATAAAAATAATATATAACACAACTGTGATATACTATTCTGACATCCCAGTCCTAAGTAGCCTAATCCATGAAAAGGTCTTGGTTTCACAAAAGTTGGGGAATGTGAGGGTGGGAGAAGAGAGAGAAAAAGAAAGAAAAAAACAGAGAAAAGAAAAAAAAATCTCGAAGGAAAATACAAGGGTTGTTTTCTATGGAATTCAGTATCTTTCCTGCTTTGCTTCTCATCCAATAGGAGGGATTGTCTGTTGTTTGCTGGTATCTCCCCCCTCAGGATGGTGAAAGTTATTAGGGTGGAAGGGTTGCTTGGATGTGAAATTCCTGGACATGGGATATAGCACCTGCCTTCCCTGATGAGAGACTGCACCCCAAGGATCTCCTTTGGGGCCTACTCATGTGATGTGGGCACCTGGTCTTATCACTTTATAGCACCTGTAGATCTCACAATTTCTGGTTTCTAATTTAGTCTCTAAACTATATCTCATTCACCTGGTCCTTTTCTACTTCTCAATCAAAAACCTTTCTCTCTAGAGGTCTTGTGGTCTGCACTCTGGGAGCTGCACACCTGTCAGGGAGAGCTATTTTGTATTGGGCAGTTCAGGCCCAGGTTTTGTGAATTATGGAACAGCTGTGTAGCTGCAAACACTGTGCTGGTGTAGTGGCTTCGAGGGAGAGGCAGGAGTTGGGGACTACAGCTACCTTGATATTGTTTCTAGACCCCAGCCGGTATCCCAATCGGGGAATTGCCCCAACTAAAGATTGCAACAAAGGTGTCCCAAGATGGAGGTGGGTGCTTTCAGAGATGGGACGTCAGGTCAGGTTGGGTTGGGTGGTGGTACTGGACATTGGTTCAGAGATGCAACTCTGTGACGTGCAGTATTGTGGCTGGTGATTGTCTCCAGACCCTGTTCAGTGTCCCTAGGTGCAGGCCACTGCGTGTAGGGGACTATGGCAGTGGTTGCTTTATCCCAAGATGGAGGTGAGGGGGCCAGGGAGCCCCATATAGGTAAATGGGGTCCTCATGGAAGTGGTGGCCAAAGGTCCTGCACATTGACAGTGGCCAGAGGTCCTGTGTGGGAGCAGCAGCTAGGATTCCTGTGTAGGTGGGCGGTCAGGGGTCCTGCACCTGTGCTGATGCCAGGAGTCCTGCTTGGGTGTGGCAGCAGGAGGTCCTGCATGGGCAAGTGGCTCTGGGTCCTGAGCTAGTGCCGTGGCCTGGGGACCTGCACAGGCACTGTGGCAGGGATTCCTGTGCGGGAGCAGCTGTCGGGCGTCCATTAATAACTCATAGAGAAACAGTATTCCCACTGCTTGAATCCCAGATCAGGGAGTGACACAGAATGCAATCCCCCTCTAGCCAGCCATCTTGGATCTCCCTGGGTTTTTTAAGTGAAAGAATGTTTTTGTTTTTATGATTTTGTTATTAATTTGAATTTTATTACACTGTGTCCAGAAAATACTATTTTCATTATTTATAGTTATTAGAGTTATTAAAGTTGTTCTGCTTTCTCTATTTTTTCTCCTTTTTTATTTTGTTTTGGAAACTAATAGATATCAATTTTGCATGCACACTGGAAAAGAGGATATTAGGTTAGGAAGGGATATGGATGACTTACTAGGTTTGCCTGAGTTTTAATTTTTCCCTTCTTTGTCACTATAGAGAGAAGGGGCCTTTATTTATTTTCTGAGTGCACCTCTTACATTTTTTATGGTGCATCTTCTGATTCCTTATACTATCTTGATTCAGTGTGACTCTATTCTTCTTCTACTTTCTTATTTCTATTTACTAACCAGTGTCCAAAAGGTACTTTAATTTCTACCTGCCTCCTTTCTCAGATTGGCACCTTCCCCAAGTTTCACATCTAGTCATGCATACTTTCCTTGCTCCTTCCTCTTGACTTTCTAGGAAAGTCAAGGTTGAAGATCTCTCCATATTTTTCACTCAAAGTAATTTAGTCTCTTTCTGTGGTGGAACCCTAGCTAATGTTACCTGTGTTTGCCACCATTGGAACTTCCCACTTTTTTCCCTCTCTTCTCACAGCCCATCTTTTACTGTTGAGAATGGTGAAGACACAGGTTTTCTCTACTTATAAGCTAACCTGATACAGTTTTATGAGACACAAGATTCCTGGATTAATGGTGAAGGAGGGAGTATTGCAGTATCAATGACTAGAGTATTGGTAGTTTTTGTGCTGGTTCTCCAAGTCCCAATTTCTATAATGCAGTGTACAGTGGGTCATAGAATATGTGCATGTGAAGTGGGTTGGATTTTAGGGTGGGGATCTCGAACCTTATGAACTTAAATTCTGATATTGGGCAATAAGCATGTTGTTTTTTGCTCTAGAGAGACTTACTATCTCTATCTTCCATAGTTGTTTGCCATACAAATATCCTTGAAAAGGCCATCTGGTTCAAGAAGAAATAATCTGATAGTCAAGAAGAAAAATAAGGGAAGGGTTGAGAGACATTTCTGTGACCAAACTTAACAAGAACGACTTAGAGGTTGAAAAGTTTATTTTCGGCTCAAAATCAGAGCTGTGTAGTCCATAATTAGCTCACTTCACTGCTCTGGGCCTGGAGTGAAGCAAAAGATCATGGCAGAAAGGAGTGGAGGAAAGCTGATCAACTCATGACAGACTGGGAGAGAGGGAGAGGGAGAGGGGAGAGAGAGAGAGAGAGAGAGAGAGAGAGAGAGAGAGAGAGAGAGAGA
>NW_026000026.1:51896075-51902135 GCF_001458135.2 Marmota marmota marmota | reverse complement strand
GGTCAAAAGGGAGGGAGAGAGAGAGAGAGAGAGAGAGAGAGAGAGAGAGAGAGAGAGAGAGAGAGAGAAAGAGAGGGAGAGAATTAGAGAGTTAGAAACAAGATAAAATCTCCAGGGCCTCAGTGACCTTCCTCTAGCCATGACTCACCAGCAAACAGTTACTACACAGTAGTCCATTCAGATTATTAATCTATGAATTGGAGTAATCCACTAATGAGGCTGCATCTCTCATCATTGCTTAAAAGCCCCATAAAACTATACTGAGATTTCATCTCACTTCAGTCAGAATGTCAATTATCATGAATAAAGGTAATAATTGTTGGCAAGGATGTAGAGAAAGAGGTACACTCATACATTGCTGGTGGGACTGCAAATTGGTGAAACCACTCTTAAAAGCAGTATGGAGGTTACTCAGAAAACTTGGAATGGAGCCTCTATTTGACTCAGTTATTTTATTCCTTGGTATGTACCCAAGGGACTTAAAATCAGCCTACTGCCACATCAATGTTTATAGCAGCTCAATTTACAATATGTAAACTATGGAAGCAGTCTAGGTGCCCTTTAACAGATGAATGGATGAAGAAAATGTGGTATACATACACAATGGAATATTACTCAGCCATAAAGATAAATGAAATTATGGCATTTGTCAGTAAATGGATGGAACTGAAGACTATCATGCTAAGTGACATCAGTCAGTTTCAAAAAAACCAAAGGCCAAATGTTCTCTCTAATATGTGGATGATAACTCACCATAAGGAGGCTGCGGTGGGCAGGAGGGGTGGGTAGTTAAGGAAAAATAGAAGTACTTTGGATTAGACAGAGGGGAATGGAGTGAAGGGAAGGGGATTGGGAGTAGGAAAGTTAATAGAATGAATTGGATGTTATTTTTCTATGCTCATATATGTTCATATATGAATACACAACCAATGTAATTCCACATCATGTACAACCAGAAGAACAGGAAGTTGTACTCCATATATGTATAATATGTAAAAACACAGTCTACTGTCATGTACAAAAAAAATCAACTACCTCACCTCTGAACCTTTCTGGATAGATTGAACATGCTTTCAAAACATGAGTTTTTTGGGGGACATTTCTACATCCAACCCGTTACACACCCCATGAAGGCTTTTCTCCCTTACACTGGCTCTTTACCCTAGAATATGTTCAGGAGCTGCCTTTCCTGGTGTCTGGGGTTGGTTTCCTTACTCACATCTTAGTTTCTCTGTTGCCTAATTCTGATTTTGGTGTGTATTCTGGATAATATTCCTTGCTCTTTCCATCTCCAATTTTTTTGGTGATTCAAATCTAGGTGCCGTTATCTTACAAAGGCCTGGAAATCATCTTCTTTATTAATTCCTTAGTAAAAACATTGCCTAAATAATAATAATAATAATAATAATAATAATAATAATAATAATATTTTATATATGTGTTGTGTGTTGTTTTCTAAAATTTAATTTATCTGTAGATAAAATGTAGAAAGCAAAAATAAATATAGAACAGAATTTAACTATCACAGATATTGACAACATGAATAACTGCTTACCTAATATAAGTTAACAGAAAGCAGGTAGCAGAGTTGTAAATAGAGATATGCTAATTCCCTTATTTTATATAATGCCTAGTAAGTAGATACTGTGCAATATAATACAATAGGTAGATAATATATATTCATTTAATCAGGCCTGACATTACTATTTTATGATAAAAAGTAGCTAATAGAAAAATTTGAAATGATGTAATATAATTAACAAAAATCAAAAAGAAAAATAAGGGGAGGGTTGAGAGAGTATAGTTAAGATATTTTATTTTTCATAGTGATAAGTGGGTAGATACTATCTGAAAGTGATTGAGAATTATAATTAAAATCATGATATTTAAAGTATAGTATTAATCATTGTAAAAGGAAGTAAACTATTTAAAACATTGTGTCTGGTAATGGAAGAGGGGATCATTTGAGAATAAAATATTTCACTTTTTATGTTATAATCTTGTGCACTATTTTAAAAATTCTAACCAAATATAGTATAATTTTAACCTTTTATGTAATTTCATAATTTAGTAAATCACATTTAAGGGGTATGGATTTACTGCTAACAGATATAATGATCAGCACAAAAACCATTAGAGGGTGAAAGCCTTTTTCTTGGAGATCTCTTAATAATTGTTTTCTATAATACAGAATCCACATGTTTCCAATTCAGGACATATAGTCAAAGTCTTGAGTGTGACATTTTGTTATAGCTTGAGGTTACAGAATGAGAAAAAGGATCAAAATTGAGATAGTCTATAGATAGACAGTTGAGGATGCAGCTTTGAAGCTATTTAAGGGAATAAATTCTGAGGGTCTTACTACAAGAATGTGTAAGGCTGGTGATACCCAATTTCAGAATCATGTGGCTTAGAAATGGAGACAGAAAATAAATGCTACAGTTGATTTTATTTATACACTGGTTAGCTTTTCATCACTTTGACCAAAATACCTAACAAGAACAACTTGGAGGAGGAAAGATTCATTTTGGCTCTCAGTGTCAGAGGTTTCAATCCATGCTCAGCTCGGTCCAAGGAAGAAACATCATGGAGGAAGAGCTTGGCAGAGGAAAGCTGTTGGGGATCAAACTCAGATTATTGTGTATGCTAGATAAGCCTCCACCACTGCCCTACAGCCCTACAGGAGACTTTTAAAGCAGAACATTCTGTGTTATTCAAATGAGGATACAGTAAGTACCATCACACATTCTTTTAGTAAATATTAAAGGATTACTGTGCACTTCACTGTGCACTGGGCCTGGAGTTGGGTTACAGTTGTGAGCAAATAAAGATGCCTTTCTTCATCATGATATTTTTTAGTAGAGAAGACTGACAATGGCAAAAACATCATGTTAACAATTGCAAAGCAAGATTAGTACAGTGAAGGAACTCAGTTCTATGAGAACAAGTTGCAAAGAAGCAAAGTTTGAACTAAAGAATCAGGGAATTTCTTAGAGAAAGGGTTAGTTGACCTGAATATAAGGAATTAATACGAATTGTATGAAGACGAAAGAATAGAGTTTTCTGGGGAGAAGGAGCCATGTGAGTGAGGGTGCAGGGGTAGGAGAAGCAAACAATGGTGGTCAAAAGATGAGGAAAAAGAGAACTGGTGTGACTGACAGAGAGGATGCAGGAGAACGGTGTGGATATGGCTGAGAGCAAGAGCATACTCCCAGAATACCTAGTACTTTGCCCTATAAACATTCAACACATATAGGATAAAAAACAATAAATCTCCGGATTTATTAAAGGCTTTCTCTGTGTCAGACACTTTACAAGTATCAATTCTTATAAATTCATCAACTCTCAAAACAGTCTTATGATCTAACCACATCCCTGTTTTACTAATAAAGGCACAGCTAGTTGGTAATGTATTGACTGGAAATCAAACAGTTTGGAGACGGGATCCACACTGTTAGTCACTACATGGTTATTAATGCTTTTTCGGGATTAACGAAATTTCCTTGACTTCAGATCCTTCACATCAAAATGTGAACTGGACCTGGAGTTGGGTTACAATTGTGAGCAAATACAAGATGCCTGCCTTGTTTTCTTTGGACTACTATGTGTGTTAGCTTGGTGACTCCTTGCACAGGGTAAGAAATTTATTAGGAGCTAAAATTAGGATTATTATTTACTGAGCACTTGTGTTCCAGACACTGCAAAAACTGTTACATGCATTATTTCAGTGATTTTTTTTCCCATATTTCTGTAAACGAAATAAGTCTGTATGCTCATTGACATAGGGGACTTGATTTATTAATCTTTGTACCAATCATGCTTGGCTTATTGTTTGTCTTCAATAAATCTATTTCCCCTTTCTGTCCTTTCATTCCATATTAGTGCAATTTTAATTGCATAAGTACAGGGAGAAGGAGTAGGTAACCTTTTAAGAACTTCCAGGAGCTGTAATTCTGAATATCCAATCTAACTGCTGTTCACCCAAACTAAATTTTAGTATGGAGCAGTGGGCTTAGCTAATTGAAAAATTATTCTTAAATTCAAAAAAAGCTGATGCAGAAACATGCTTATAATTTTCAGCCAAGTGTACTTTCTCCAAAATGTGCTTGAACATGCTTAATAAAATTGTTTACTCTGATACTTTACCACATTGAAAAGCATTGGAGACATATACTTTTAAAGAGGAGAAACTGTTGCAAGACTTTTATAGCTATTTATCTGGGTTCTAATCTACCTGAAATGATTTCTTCCTCAGGCCTGCCTTGGGCCAAAACAATGTGAGGAGGGTTAGGGCTGACCACAAACCTCAGTTCCGCACATCCTTCTATTTATACAACTAACATCATAAGAGATGTTGCAACACATAGAGGTTAAAAATTAATTGCAATAAAATAAATTCTAAACATAAAATAAGTATTTAAAAAGCAGTTGCCACAATACAAGTCAAATCACCTATAGTTAAAAAATATACACAAAATATATCTTTCTTATAATATTTATAAAGCGTTTAATGCAATTTAACAACATCCAGGGCACCAGTGTTAAGAAATTACCAAAAAGCACTAAATGGAATTTACAGAGCTGAATAAAAAGCATAATTATGAAATAGACTTAGGATATTCCAGTTGGTAAATGAGGCTGTGAAATTGCCTTTTGTTAAAGAGTAGTATTAATGACTATGTAAGTCCTTGACTAATATTTTATGATACTTAGTCTGCTATTATGTAAAGTGCTTTATATATCATCCTAGATGATAGTTTAGCAATAGTATTAATTCCTATTTTATACCTTGCTAGGGAATTACAGTCTGTTGATACTGAATATCTGCTGAAATAATTTTTAAATGCAATGTGTATGGTTAACGATTATCAAGAGAAATTATTGGAGCTTGCATAGTTTTCTTTTAGTCAGTATGTGCTGTGCAAATTTTGGTGAATATGTGATATTTGACCACCCCAAAATTTTAAATTGTGTCATAATTAAACTCAACACACAATTATATGTCCAAATAATCACTATTTACTATTAACATGGCAGAGAGGGCAAGAAAAACTGAATGTCTGCCAATATTTATCTCCAAAGAAACTGGATTTGGAATGTGAAAAAAAGTACATACAACATTACGTTTAAAAAGGCTTTGTATTTCTCTATTTGCTAGAGAAATGCGAATCAAAACTACTCTAAGAGATCATCTCACTCCAGTCAGAATGGCAGCTATTATGAAGACAAACAACAATAAGTGTTGGCTAGGATATGGGGAAAAAGGTACACTCATATATTGCCTGTGGGACTGCAAATTGGTGCAGCCAATATGGAAAGCAGTATGGAGATTCCTTGGAAAACTGGGAATGGAACTACCATTTACCCCAGTTATCCTTCTCCTAGATTTAGACTCAAGGGACTTAAAAACAGCATACTACAGGGACACAGCCACATCAATGTTTATAGCAGCACAATTCACAATAGCTAAATTGTGGAACCAACCTAGATATCCTTCAATAGATGAATGGATGAAAATAAATGTGGCATATATACTCAATGGAATATTGCTCAGCAATAAAAGAGAATAAAATCATGGCATTTGCAGGTGAATGGATTGCATTGGAGAAGATAATGCTAAGTGAAGTTAGCCAATCCCAAAACAACAAATGCCGAATGTTTTCTTTAAGGAGGCTGATTCATAGTGGGGAAGGGAGCAGGAGCATGGGAGGAATAGAAGAACTCTAGATAGGGTCGAGAAGTGGGAGGGAAAATGGGGATAGGGGTTTAGCAAGGATGGTGGAATGCAATGGACATCATTATCCAAAGTACATGAATGAAGACACGAATTGGTGTGAACATACTTTATACACAACCAGATACATGAAAAATTGTACTGTATATGTATAATAAGAATTGTAATGCATTCTGCTGTCATTTATTTTTAAAAAATCAATTAAAAATTTAAAAAAGAGGCTTTGTAAAATACATCTGCATAAAATTAGATAATGAGGTGGTGTCATTCCTTCTGTGGTTCTCCACAGGGCCTCTCTCTCTCTCTCTCTCTCTCTCTCTCTCTCT
>NW_026000026.1:51865373-51895971 GCF_001458135.2 Marmota marmota marmota | reverse complement strand
AAAAAAAAAAAAAAAAAAAAAAATGGCAGCCGCAGCACTTTACATTTAAGCTGTCATCTCGATGAAGCTATGGTGTCTGGTTCATTTCCCAAATTGGGTAATTGCAGCCATGAAGAAATACTCAAGTTTCCTCAATGTCAAGGAGTCAGTAACATCATCTTTGTATACAAAGCACAGCCCATAAATGCAGAGATTTCTCTATGTAATTCTCTTTTCATCAAATGAACTCTTCCCACCAGAGCAAACAAACACTGCTAACACTGCACCAGCTCTTCTTGTACATAGCAAGAGATGGACATGCAATTATTCAGCATTTAAAGCTCAGTTATCATCTGTTTTTCTTTCGAAATATTTTCCACATATTTTCTTTTTTTAAAAAATTATTACTTTGTTTTAGTTATGCATAATATTAGGGTTTATTTTGACATAATTATAAAAGCTTGGAATGTAATTTGTTCTAATTCAATCCCCAGTACTTTCCATTTCACTGTCCTCCTCCTTTCCGTGATCCCTTCCTTCTACTCTATTGATCTTTCTGCTACTTATTTACAGTTTTTTTTTTTAATTAGTCCCTTGTGAATATACATAAAGGTGAGATTCACTGCAATATATTTATTCCACTATTCTTCCTTTTTTATTCTTCCTTTTTTTTGATCCCTCTTGCCTCCATTAGGAATTTGTAGAAAACAGAACAAATACTTAAAACATACAGGATAAAAAAATAAGAAACAAAAAGAAAACTTTGATTGAAAAAGAAACTAAAGAAAAAAAGAGGAAAACATAATTGTGGAAAATAAAAACCACTGAAAAGATCATCATCCAGAAGTAACCATTAGACTCTTGTAGACTTGTTTACATTAAATTACGTGTGTGTGTGTGTGTGTGTGTGTGTATGTAGGTTTATAAAACCATGTTATTTTAGTTGTTGGTGATTTGCTTTTCTGTTAATAATTGTCTGTGGACATTTCCCTTGTTATAAAAAAGTGTCTATTAGTAGTATTTTTTGTTTATTTCTCTTTTTAAAATTTTTATTTCAAATTTATTATATATGACAGCAGAATGCATTACAATTCATATTACATATATAGAGCACAGTTTTTCATATCTCTGCTTGTATAGAAAGTATATTCACACCATGTGTGTCCTCTCCATACATGTACTTAGGGTAGTGATGTCCATCTCATACCACCATCTTTTTTTTATTCCCTTGCTCCCTCCCTCTCCCTCTCTCTCCTTTGCCCTGTCTAGAGTTTGTCTAATCTTCCCATTCTTCCCTTCCCAATCCCACTATGAATCAGCATCCTTATATCAGAAAAAATATTCAGCATTTGGTTTTTTGGCATTGACTTACTTCATATAGCATAATCTTTTTCAACCCCATCCATTTACCTGCAAATGCCATGATTTTATTCTCTTTTATTGCTAGGTAATATTCCATTGTGTACATATACCACATCTTCTTTATCCATTCATCTATTGAAGGGTATCTAGGTTGGTTCCACAGTTTAGTTATTGTGAATTGTGCTGCAATAAACATAGTTGTGGCTGTGTCCCTGTAGTATGCTGTTTTTAAGTCCTTTGGGCATAGACCAAGGAGTGGGATAGCTGGGTCAAAAGGTGGTTCTATTCCCATTTTTCCAAGGAATCTCCATACTGCTTTCCATGTTTGGCTGCACCATTTTGCAGTCCCACCAGCAAGTATGAGTCTGCCTTTTTCCCCCACATCATAGCACAAGAATTAAAATAAAGAATTAATAAATGGGATGGATTCATACTAAAAAACTTCTTCTCAGCAAAAGAAACAATCAGTAAGGTGAATAGAGAGCCTATAGCTTGTGAGCAAATTTTTACCACTTGCACATCAGATAGAGCACTATCTCTAGGGAATATAAAGAACTCAAAAAGCCAAACTCCAAAAAACCTCAAATAACCCAATCAATAAATGGGCCAAGGAACTGAACAGATACTTCTCAGAAGGATATACAATTAAAAACAAATATATGAAAAAATGTTCAACATCTCTAGCAGTTAGAGAAATGTAAATCAAAACTACTCTAAAGTAGTTGTAATTTTTTATGGCTACCTGAATCCCTTTGACAGATATGCCTGAACATATTTAGCCAATGACTTATTTTTATCCATGTATGGTGCTTTATTCTACTTGGTGCAATGATGAATATATCCTGAAGTGTAATATATTCATAATTTTTCTTCTGATTCTTGTCTTATTTGCATTGTGTGGATATGTTAGTGCGTAACTATGTAAATACTTTAGGTATAGTTTCTAAATTAATACTAACATTCAGATACAAATATGTTACTCTGAGATCCTTTATTTAAAGCAATTGGGGACATATGAGTCTTCATAATTTAAAATTTTTATCATCAAGAAATGTCATACCATACGCATATACTACGTATTATATCACATCACCAGTGGGGACCCTGAAATCAAACTTAAAAATACTTCTGAAATAAAATACATGAGCATCCATACTAAATATATACATAATCTCATGTTAATTTGGGTCAGACTTTGCTATTGATTGAATTTTGACATTACTTTTTGAAATATTTAGTTTTCAGATCTCTTTGAGTGTCAGAATTGTGGATAAAGTATTGTGAACTCAAAGAACTGATAAAGTGCATTTCAAATGCAGACTGATGCAAAGAGTCAAGTGATAAAACTATAGTGCATTTTCACATTTTTGATTTTCATATTTCAGTAAAGCAATATCACAAATTCCTGGAAGAGAAAACAATCTATCTAATACCTCTTTTATTTTTTCTTTCTTTAATATATTCTTAGGAAGAAGCACAGGATCCTTTCTGTTCTAAATGTGAATGAAATCAGAAGCTTCTGAGCTGCTTAAGGAGCAAGTTTGTTTGTTCTGTTTCATTTTTCCTGCATTTAACAATAATCTAATATAATGGAATTCTGTATATTATATAAACTTTTCAGATTAGAAATTACAGTGTTTAAAGATACTAAGCAAAACATAAAGATGAATAGAAAATCCAATAGAGTGACATGTCTAAAAAGGACTTATATAAAGAGCCCCACCCATTCTCATGATGGATGAAGACATCATCATTAACAGGAGGCTAATACCAGTGGTCATACCAAATTGTGTCTACTGAGCAATGCTGGAGAATATGCAGAGAGGGAACCTCTAGCTGCTGGGGTAATGATCCCAAATAAGTGCCTATAACCACAAGCAAGACACCCAAGGTGCAGCTCTTTGGAGCATCTGCAGCAGTAGCAATAACATGTGATGAGCAATAGGATCTGAATCGCTGCTTCATGGAGCATATCCCCGGTTTAGCCTGCAGTCAAGTTTTTCAATCCCAACAGAAATGAATGGAAATCCTAATGCTCCTAGGGATAAAGTGAAGAAAGATCAAATGGGCAAACAACCCTTTTTTTCCCTTACAAATATATGGAATGGGAAGTTTAGGTCACTGATTTGTACTTACAAGTGTAAGTGGATCTACACTGTTTCTTACAATTTGAAAGATCAGCATTTCTAAGAACTTAAAAAGTCTCATGAGGTATGGGGGTGTATCTCAATGATAGAGAGCTTGCCTGACACCTGTGAGGCTCTGGGTTCTATCCTCAGCATCACATAAAAATAAGACAAATAAAGGTATTAAAAACATTTTTTAAAAAGTCTCATGACAGAAAAAAACAGTATCTTACCTCTTAGGGCAGAGAACTGTTTGTCCTGCCCAAATCAAGATTTATGAATCATGGTTAATAAAACACAAAGTCTTATTAATATTAATGTAAATGGACAGGTTGCATTTCTTAAAGGGGAAAATAACAATCTAACTGCCATTATCTTATTATAATATATTATAATATAACATAGAACAATCCTGTTATATTAAATGCAACTTTTCATCCAAAATAGTTGTGACCAGTAAGGAGATGGATCTGCAACCTGATGTCAAATCAAAAATTGGCAAAGCCACAGGTGAGATGTTCCATGAAGCATGTGGATGGTACATGTGTAATGAAAATTAAAAAAAATTGCCTTTGTTTATAACCATGTACAGCAAAGTCTGAAAGGTCTTCCAATGTGAGTATGTAACTTTCCTGATAAAATTTAGATGACAAATCAATAGAAGCTTTGAGTCCTTCTTCTAGCATGTAGAAGATTATATTGGCAGAGTGGAAAAAGTAAATATGTGCAAATAACTTCAAGTCAACAGAATATATGATCAGTCACATATATTTAGTATATATGTTATAGCATGCATGATGTTGACTTTAGCTAATTACCTTTGAAATCGAGGCAAAGCAAAACCAATTATAAGCTAAAGTTCATAATTGATGCCAGGGTCTCTGTGTTGGAGGAGAATCTCAAGGGAAGAGGTTGAACATTCACAGGAGTATGGGGTAAAGAGAGAACACATAAGTGTGGCAGAGAGCAACAGGCAAAGATGAATGCTGGGTAACTACATGGGTCTCAGATTCTAAGTGAGTTGCACATACATTACAAACACATCCACACTCTTGTGTCTTCTACTGCATCAGTTCTGGATTCTGTGACTGATAACTGATGTGTCTTTGGGTTTCCAAAAGTACTGTTTTAATTCTGTCATTTTTGGAGGCAAATTCTTATAAGGCACACCAATAACTTCAGAACAGGTATTAAATGTGTAGTATCTATTGCAAATGATTTTTTCTAATATGAACCTTCCCCATTTATATTTATGTATCAGAATGAGAAAATAGTTCATTGTCTTTGTATTTCTAGGCCTGAAGGTTACAAACTGTTACAATATCTTTTCAAGACCCAAATCTGGCTAGTTAATTATTTTTATGATAATAAATTTTATTTTATGTTTCTGTTTTCAGTTTGCACTAAAACACAAGTGTAATAAATGAATATATACATATAATATGAAAAATGTTTATTTTGATTATATTTTGTTATTTGATTCTAATTTCAGTTATAGCATTTCTTTTCTAAAATTTTTATTTGTTCTTTTTAGTTATATGTGACAGTAGAATGTTTTTTGACATATTATACATGCTTGGAGTATAACTTCCCATTCTTTTGGTTGTACATGATGTAGAGTTATACTGGTTGTCAGTCACAGTATTTCTGATAACATGCTGTCTTTCCCAATTTTATTATTAATAAAAATGATGAGATTGCTTTATTGGTTGTGATTAAGGTAAGATATTTAAGAATAGGTCAGAAAGCTGGATTTGAATCCCAGATTCACAATTTGCAACTCTGATTTAGGAAAATTATTTAACTTTCTATGCTTCTAGTTTTCATATGTAGAAGGGAGATATTAATAGCATCTATACTATTTAGGGTTGCTAGGAAAGCTAAATGAGATAAGGCTTATATAATGCACTGCTTGCCCCATGATATTTTTTCTTTCTTCCTTCCTTGTTTCCTTCCTCCCATCCTTCCTTTCTCCTTCTCCTACTTCCTTCCTTCTTTTCTTTCTTCCATCCTTCCTTCCTCCTGAGAATTGAAACCATAAGCATTTTATCACTGAGCTACATCTCCAGTCCTTTTTATTTTTTATTTTGAGACAGATTCTCTCTGAGTTGCTAAGACCAGCCTTGAACAGGCGAACCTCCTGCCTCAGCTGCTGAGTTGCTGGGATTATAGGCATTCACCACCATGAGGGACTCCATAGTGTTTTGTTTTTTTTTTTTCAATAAGTTCTGGTTATTTCTATTGTCACTGTTGTGAAGATGTTGATGATAAAGAATTCAGTTTTATTCTCTGTTGAATTTAGTAACTATGTAAATTATTTGACCTCTTTAAGTCATATTTTCTTCAGTTCAATTTTAGTACTTGGTCCCTTGCTTTTCTTCATTATTAAAGTTCTGCAACCCTATTCTGAAATTTCTACAAGTCTTAAACAAAATACTAAATGAAAAAGAGAAAATAACCATAAAAATATAACAGCTATCTTTTGATATTTATTTTTCTAGATTAAGAAAATGATTGGATGATAATTGCAACTCTTAGGGGAGAACGTAATAAAAATGTTATCTTTAGCAACTAAATATGCTCCATTTTTGCAAGTTGCTTTGATTTATTAAGAATCTAGACATTCAAAATTAGCCACATTAGTATCTTGAAATGACTTTTGATATATATATATATATATATATATATATATATATATATATATATATATATCTGTTAACAGTAATGCTTATATGAATGACTATATAATTTTTTTGTGTAGACATGTGTTCTTATTTATTTATTTATTTATTTATTTATTTATTTATTTATTTTTGTATGTACCTAGGAGAATTTCTATGTCTATGGTAACTCTTGTGATCTGAAAGGAAGTGTCAAACTCTTATCCAAAGGAATGGCACTGTTTTATTCTAACAACAGTATATGGGGTTTTTAATTTCTTCACATCCTGGCCAGCACCTGCTATTACTGTCTTTTTTATAGACCTACTTGTGGTTGTGAAGTGGTATCTCATTGTGGTTTTAATATGCATGTCTGATTTGCAAATATTTTTTCTACTCAATGATTTATCTTCTTGCTTTATTGATGGTATCCTTTGAAGGGTTCTTAATGTAAAATAAGAGTAATGGTGAACATCTATCTAATAAGTTGTTTCCTGAGAATTAAGTGTGTAGATTAAGTGCTTAGAATAGTTTCTGGTATACGGTAGATGTACAATAATATTAAGTATTAGTAATATAACCTCATTTAAAATTATATTATTTCACTTAAAAATCTACAAAACCTAAAGGCTTTATTTTGAGAAAAAGAGATGACTAAGGGAACTCAAATGCAGAGAGGAAATGAACTTTAATTTTTATAGTCTCTTATTCAATGTTTAATTGTTTTCTCCCCAGGGATTATTGTAATGGGTTTAATTAAAATAAATTAATAAGAGTTTTTGTACTTTTCTTTCTTTAAAATAAATCCAACTTAGTAGTTGAAAGCCATTCTAAAAATAAAACATTGCTATGTAGAATAGAAAAGCAATTCCATGAATTGATTTGTTTATCATAATAAAAGATTTTTAATAATGGAAATAAAATGCTCACCTTATGTATAAATGTTAAAACTATTAACTATTCTGAGAGAAAATGTTTCACTTTACGAACTGCAACAAGCTTTTTTTTCCAAATTGCAACAAGATTTTTTTCTTACTATTCCAAGTTATGAACATTTTCACTTCTATTTTATAAACTCAGAACAGGATTCTTTTGGAGAATGCTGACACATCATAGAAGGCATAGATTAAAGTCATGTTTACAGATGCAAGCTCTATCATTTTTAAAATAAAGTAGAATATTTTCATTTTTAGCAAAATCATTTCCTGTATAACGATGATGATCACAGAAAAAAAGATGGAATGAACATTTGGAGTCATAGAAGGTAAACAGGAGTAGCCATTAGCTACTAATGGAAAAAAGTTCAGCAGGGGCATTAAATCTGTCTTACAGAACCACCAATTTGTATTTTATCATATTGATAATGAATACCAACATTACCATTGAAGCGAAACTAGGCATTCTCTCTTTAATCCCAATAGGGAATTTAAATCAATAATGCCCACATTATCCATCTACGTGCATATCTATATATGTACATGTACTTTTAAACTACAAAATCATATAATGCATTTCACTTTCATTTCAAATCTTTAACACAGTGATGTACTTCTCTATTCTTCCAATCAATTTATTCTGTTAGTGTTTTTCAGCATTTTAAATCCCTGAGCTAAGTCAATAATGTTGATTACTTACCATAAGCACTGTAAACGCTATTCTAATACAGGTTATTTGCAATTTGACATCCTCATCTATATGCATTATTCTGCTAGGAAAATTAAATGAAACCCTTGATTTAGAATCTGAAACACTTAGAAGTAATGATCCTGTTTACTGATTGACTGAAGTTGTGGTTTTTAAGCACTACTTAATAGAGGAAACAAAAAGCAATATTCAAATAAAATGGAAGCATCTGAGTTACATGAGAAAGCATTCATAGTCAAGAACTAATAGAGTTTTATTTTATTTTTCACTGTTTATTCCTCAGTGCTACTTAGCCAACATTATTATTTTGCTCATTATTACCCATCTATAAAATGCATGATTGTTCCAAATTTGAACTTAATGAATGCTATCAGTAATTCCAAGATTAGTAGAACATTATTCATATAAATCAAGTATTCTGTCACGTATTTATTTGACATTATTAAAATAGACTTTTAAAATGCCTTTAACAGTTTTTTTAAAGTGCTAGTTTTATTTACAATATATTTAATTTAGCTCTAAAATTTTATTTATTTGACAGTACAGGAGAAGTTATCATAGATCCCCTTCTTTCTGAATTAACTGAAATACAATGTAATGTTTATGGATATTTGTAGAAATCTTTGGTCCAATAAAATTACTGAAGATCCTTCTATGAAAACTGAAATAGTATTTAAAATTCTTTGCCCCCTTTATCTTTTATTTATGTAGTGGGTCTCAAACTTCTCTTTCAAGTGGGAATATCCTAATGAAATCATTCATCTATCATATTTGGTTGCAACATGGAGAGTTAGATATGTGGTAGCATTTAAAAGTAGAAATAAGAAAACTTATTTAATATAGGATAAAATAAAAATTAGGAACCCAAAGCATAGTATTTTGGATTGAGCAAAAGATAATGAAACAATTGAGGCAATAATAAGCCTAAGTAATAATTCTAAATAATTCCTTTTATGAAGAACTGAACTGAAAGTTTGAATTGATTGAACTTCCCAAATAATAAAATATCTTTACTTTTTTTTTAAAGAGAGAGAGAATATATATATATATATATATATATATATATATATATATATATATATATATTTNTTTTTTTTGGTGGACACAACGTCTTTATTTTATTTTTATGTGGTGCTGAGGATAGAACCCAGTGCCCCACACATGCCAGGCGAGTACACTACTGCTTGAGCCACATCCCCAGCCCAATATCTTTACTCTTATGATTTCTATCTTGCAATTCACATGGGTTAGACAAAATAGGGATATCATTTGTTGTTTTGGATATGTGCTGACATAAAATTAAGTACAAAATTAAATATTTGAAACAACTGAAATACTAACAAAAGTATATTAAACACCAAGTGCAACATGATAATTTTTATATATGTATGGGTTTTTTGTATTTTTAATTATGTTGATTATCAGTTTCCATCATTTTATTTCATTTTCGTAAAAGAAGTAACTTTAATCTATTGGAGGCATAAATGCAATTCATAAGTGGCTTTAATACATAACAAATATACTTTTGTTAAGCTGCTGTAAAGATTAAAGGAAAAACTTTAATGGGGAAATATAGAATAATTACAAAGTCAGTATATGATTGAGGTTTTCAATGCATTTTACCTATAGCATAACATTGAAACAATTGTAAGGCTGTATTTTAATGTGCTAAGTGTTCAGAGGGACATTTTGTTGACATAGTTTATTAAAATTAGAAGCTTGTGCTTAAAGTACATACTCGTGCTTAAAGTACATACACACATACCTATGTATATACAGCTCTAATTTCTAACATACTGTGCCAAGAAAATAAAGGGTTAGAATAAATAAATCAAACCTGTCTAAAACAAACAGTTCAAAAGTTTAATGGTATATAGAACCCATTTTATACAAACGCATGAATAATAGGGTATATTTTCAGTCTTTAAAATGGTGGTCAAAAAAATGAAGGTTTAAAATAAATAACCCAAATGTTTCTAGAATAAACAATTTACAAGTTTAAACAGACTAAATTAGGACATGCTTAGTTGATGACAAGCATTTCTTTTAACACTATTAGTGGAGAAAAAAAAATAAGATTAGAAGCCACCTAACCAGTGCACTTCAGGCTTTGAAGTGGAAATGCCTGTAGGGGTTCTGTATTATGTTAAGTACTTAAAGTTGATCAACACCCTAGACACGATAAGGAGATTAAGTGCTGATTAAACTCCTATCAGTAGAATTCAAATACGTGATCTGGCAAGACAAGAGTGCTAATCAAGTGCTCTTGTTTGTCTGTCATTGGCTTGGTATCAGATACAATCAGTTAGTATGTTTCTCTGTTCCAAATACAGGCCCTTCAACTTTGATTGTTTATAAATTAATTTTGAAAGTACTTGTTATGGTTCTGGGTATGGATTCCATTTATGTGTGCTTAGGTGAGATTATGGCACTGAATTGTAAGGAGAAATCCTAGGCTAGAAGATGTCTATAAAGATTAAGTTATCGCCCACCCTTCCCCAACAATTAGCAACACTAGACTGTTTAGCAGAGATCAATTGTAATTGAGGAACTGAGAAAGGGCAATAAACAAATTACTGGTGCTTTCACTGAAGGCTGAAGCCTGTTGGTTTACAGAACCTCTGTTATTTAATCCAGAAGCCCTGTAGGTTGTAAATTGTCCATTACAGGTGTCACTAGGCCCTTAAACAGAAGTTATGTACTAGTTTAAAGACACAGAAAAAGAGTCTTCTGGTCTTTGTCTCAGACAAAACAGACCACATAGAATTAGAACAATTTAAAAATTATTTTTCTAAAAACAAAAATCGTTGAGCTTTTCAAGTGCTATATAAAAGTTGAGCAGTTCAGCTGAATAAGAAAATATAATTGGGGTTGTTAAGACCTTTATTGTTGTTACTGGATTTTACTAGTGTGTATCCATGTTTGGTAATATGTAGATTGATAATATAGGGATTGAATCCAGGGGCACTCTGCCACTGAGTTACATCCCCAGTCCTTTTATGAAATTTTATTTTAAGACAGGATCTCATTAAATTGCTCAGGCTGGCCTCAACCTTGTAGTATTCTTGCCTCAGCCTCCTGAGTTACCGGAATTACAGGTATGTACCACTGCACCCAACCTGTTTAGCCCTTATAATTAAAAATCTGTTTGGCATTCTTAAAGCGTTTCAGTTTGACTGACTCCAGGATCTTAGGATTTCCGAGAAGACCAGAATGGTATAATAATTTTGCATTTTAAGTTGTTTTATTGTTGTAGGGTCTTTTTTTTTCTTTTGATCTTAAATTCTTTATTAACACAAGAGGGATTAAAATTTGGTGTATATATATATATATGAAGAGGACAGCTCATTTAATGGATTATTTCAGGAAGGAAAATCATACATAATATAATAGATGAAGAAGTCACTGCTGAGGGACTTTGCCTATCTTAAGTAAAATTTGGCCATCTTCTTATTTGAGCTGTACAGCATTTTAAAACGCTTAATATTAAATACACAGGGCATAGAAAGAAAAGAAGAATATGAATAAGTTTTTGAGGGTAAGAAATGATATTTTAATGAACAATCTATTTAAAATACATTCAAATAATTGAGTAACAATAACTGTACATCCTATGTTATGTTAGAATAATGCCACCTGCTTTGAAAATTGGTGAAATAGGAATCAAATACATGCTTGTTATGAAAATGAAGCTTCCTGTAGAAGCCATCCATTAAAGACACAGGGATTTTAATGTTAAATAGGAAGTTACAAAATTTTGGAAGAATGCTTATGGGAAATATTTTGTAAAATGTCATGTGGTTCAGAAGTCATAAAAGAACATTTGACCACTTCCCAATAAAAATATCTAATGACCAAAATTCATCACAAATAAGATTGAAAAGACACATCATAATCTGGGGAAAATAAACATCATATATGTGACAAATGAAAAGTAAAAATTCAGTATTAAAAAAAGACATTTTCAAGCTATTTAAGAATAAATGAATATCACAATAGCAATGGTTGTAAAGGAGAAATGAGAGTGGTCCTCAAGGATTAAAGACATACAAATAATAAAATCAATAAACTATCATTTTTTTTACCTAATTTGGCACAGTAGACACAATCTGGTCTATTTTAAGGTATGAGGAAATTAATTATAAAAATTGAGAAAAATGTAAATATATTTCACTTGTGTGTATACATGTTTGGTAATATATAGCAATGCTTAAAATGTATGTTTCTTTTCTTCTAGTAGTACATGCTAAAGTGGTGCCAAAAGATGTAAAACAAACTATATTCTTTGCAACATTGTCAATAATGCTAAAATTTGGAAATAACTAAGAAATTTATCAATGGGAAGATGCTAAAGTACTTTTATTTTGTATATACCCAATGAACTGCTATGTAGATATTAAAAATGATGACAGAGAATTATATTTGTTGGCAAGAACTATATCCTTGATGTATTATTGAATTTGAATATAACTTATGGAATAATATAAACTTACTTATTAAAAGAATGAATTATCATATGCATGCATGTATAATACATATATATGTGTATATATTATGAATTAAATATATCTTAAACATATTTTATATATTTTTTGTATAGATATATCTGTATATTGAAAGAATATTCCCCAGAATATTGATGATGGTTCATCTTGGACTTTCCCATGTTTTTTTAGATGGTAGGATAACAGGTGTTTTTCACCTAAATTTCATAAAGATAAATATTCATTGCTTAACTTTCATAAGAAATATTTCATGAAATATTTGCTATAAAGTAGCCAACTTAAGATTTTTATTGTTAGTGGAAATTTCTTTGTCTGAAGTAAACTCCCTTACTTACTTTACTGTTGATTTAGATGCAATTTTCTCCTTTTACTGACTAGAGGATTCACATTAAGGATATCATCCTTAATAATAAGTTAGAAAAAAGAAACAAGCTTGTATTTCAACTTAATCTTTTAAAGATTGATAGATACGTTCCCTAGCAATGTTTCAAAAGTTATAACAGTAAAATGATAACTATTTTAAAAAATAAGTAAAATAAGCATGTTAGATAAAATATAACATTGCTTAGCATTTTCCTTTTGTGTTACAGAAAGTAAAACTCGTGATGCCACTTTTCTTTTATAAGTCATTAAGAAGAACCATTTGTCATCTCCAGCAAGTTCTACTAAACCCTATGCTTTTATTTCCCCAGCAGATCTTAATCGAAAAAACAATTCATGGAAATGAGAAACAACTTGGTGACAGAAATAACCCTCTGGAACAGGGGGCAAAATCCCATTCTCCAATTTGCGCTGCAGGTTTTTCTTTCTTTCTTTTTTGTTTTTTAGAAACTGGGGTTTTTTTTTTACTGCATATCCTTTTTCTCATCTAATATGCAGACTTGCTGTTTATTGAGGTGTAAGTTTTGTTTGTCGAATGAGTATCAGCACAATCGGGAGCCACAACATAGTTTAAAAAGTTATCATGGGAATAGATGATACAAAGTATTATCCACAGTTTGCAATATAGAATTTTTTTATTACAGCAGAATAGAATAAGTAGTAGAAAGTAATTTTAAAAAAAGAAAAATTTCTGTGCTTTTGAATGTTGACTATGTCTGGAGGGAAAATACAAATTGGATGTCAGCATGGCAAAGAAGCCTGTTGTAACCACCAGAGGTCTTAATGATTATGAGCGGCTGAACATTAAATTTAGGTGTGATGGTCCACATGAATCATGAAGATGGTCGTGTGGATTATGTGAACAGAGGGTGGCATTCTATTGTTTTATTAATGTTGTATGCATCTCCTTACTGAATCAATGTAGGTAGTCATTTCAATAAATTAAGCACTTAACCATCATCTTTCACTTTGTACTATTTGTCCAAAATTATTAACAGATGGCTTCAATGAATTATTTAGAGTCCTGTGAAGAGGTAAAATGCAAATTGTGATGAAACTATTGATGAAAAAACCATTGGTAGTGATGGGAAAAAATGAAAAGATAGTCATGAAGGACTGAAAATTTGTTTTGCCCCTATGGTAATATTTAACCCCTAATGTGAAGGTGTTTTTTTTTTTTTTTTTTTTTTTTTTGTGTGTGTGTGTGTGTGGCACCTTTTGGAGGTAATTAGTTCATCAGGGTAGAGCCTTTATGAATTGGATTAGTGCCATTGTAAGGTGAGCCCAGTGAGCTAGTTAGCTCTTCTTACCATGTGAATATACAGAGAGATGTAGGTAATTTGCATCCTGGGGAACCCTCACCAGAACCCTTGCTAGAACCCTGAACTGTGAGAAATAAATATTAGTTGCTGGGTCTGCAGTTGTTGCTCAGTGGTAGAGCACTTGCCTAGCATGTGTGAGGTGCTGGGTTTGATCCTTAGTACCACATAAAAATAAATAAATAAAATAAAGGCATCTTGTCCACCTACAACTAAAAAATAAAATAAAAATATAGAGTAGTTGCTGATATGCCACCCACTATGGCACTCTGTTACAGCACCCTGAAAGAGTCAGATGTCATTTTTTCTTTTTCTTCTTCCTCCTTCTTCTTTGCCTTCCTACAACACTAATAGTGATAATCCACAACGATGATGATTTATTTTTTAAAGTAATAGAAATTCTATTTCCATTTAAAATTTGATATATGGTATATTCAATTACATCTACTTTAGCAAATATTTTCTTTATAAAATAGTGATTTTGCCAAATACATATTTTACTTGATAGAGTTTGGATGGCTTACAAAGGAACTTCAAAAGCAAATGTATGTTTTATTGAGACATGTTTTGAGTGGAGATAAAGATTTTTGATCATTGTGGCAAAAGACTTTCTTGCTGTGGAAGCACGGTAAATAGTCCATTGATATTTATGACTAATTTCACAGTCCCTGTGAAGTTCTTATGTGCCAGGAGGGCCCAGTTAGTATAAATTGAACAGATATGTAGTATAAATTTGCTTAGTAAGAAGTAAACAAATACTAGAAATACAGAAACTCTCAAAAACATTCTTTGCTGATCCATCCTAATGATGCACTGTTTGTCAATGACTAAGAACTAATAAAGTCATGTTTTCTAAATTAAACATAGTTTGGTTATAGCATTTTTTACTGTTTGAATTATGAAAGACCTGGACAGTATATTCTGTTTGCTAAATCATTAAGATTTCTGGAACACTTTGATCTTGGAGAAACACCTAGACATCATATCTGAAATTATATTGGTATTGATATTTGGTCATTTTATGATTTATCTTTAGAAAGGAAGTATGAAGTATGTGGCTATATTTTTTTGTGTGTGTAAGATAGAGACTTGGTAGAGATATTAACTTTACAGCTCAATCTTTCAGTTGAGACATCCATGCTACACAATGAATTAAAGAGAATCACTTGATATCATTCTACTAACCTTCCAATATTGATTGGTTCTCTAATTCTCACTACATTTTTTAGTTATTGTATTGCACTATTGTTATCATATTTTATTTTTTAAAACTAAAAAATTACACTAAATATCAACAAAAGAGAAAGGGGAAGTAATTCAAATTACTTTACTATCTCTTTTCTGGGGAGAGAGCTACTAGTAAAAACAATATGAGGATTGGCAAAATATTCATGTTTATTTGTTGTTTTAAAACTTTTTATTACACATTCTGGGAATATTCATTCTTTGGAAAAATCCATTATTTTTAAGAATAACAGCACAAATTTCAAACTCAAGAAAATATAAAGTGACACCAAAAAGACTTTGTAACTTTACTTTTTCTAGATCCAGTGAGATGAAAGTAACTGTGCCTCAAGTCAGGAAAATCCTGCTCTATCACTTCCCAGAATCCCATGATGACAGAAGAAGGAGTTTCCCCTGTGCATCAACTTTCAACCTGGAGAAGGCCTAGGTCAGCCCCCAGAGCTACCTGATATCAGGTATACTGCATTCCGGGATGATGCTACAAATTTATAGGTTTATCTGGCCAACAGGATATAGTCATTCTTGCCCCAAGTCTCTGAGAGTTTTCTTATATATTATAGACCCTGAGTTAAGAATTTAAAAATTCTTCAGTGTTACTCAGATGAATCCGAATCATATCTTCTTGGGACTCTGTCACTTAATAGGTCCCAGAGGAGATATGTGTCTGGCATCTAGTAAAGAGAACTCTAGAGTTGATTTTGAGCAGCTTGGGGAAGCTTTCAAATACTGCTTCCTGATGCTAAAGGGTGATCCATGTTCCCAGTTTGTTGGGAAAAGATAACACAAGAGGATGAGTTGGTAGGGGATCCACAGTTACCTCATAGAGAAAGAGTTAACATAAGCATCAAGGACCTGAAATCTTCTTGCAGGCAGATGGTACTGAGCTTCTTGGAAGTGTCATTAGTGGATCTCCAGCCAGTCTTGGAAGGACCTTATGGGTAGTGCCAGGCTATCTTTGGATAAAGTCTCTAATGATACTTGGGCAGTTAAATAAATATGAACAGAATTGAGATATTTGGGAGTTCTTTTTTTTTCTTTTTTTAAAAGATATTGTGGAGAAAGTAACGATTGTTACCTTATTACCTGGGTTTTTCTTATTAACTTCCTAAATTTCAGTCAAAATACTGAATTTATTTTGGCTAAGGTCCCCTGGTGGTTTGCATTTTAGGGAAACAATGCCAAGTTACAAATGAGGCAAAAGGGAATTGAGCAAGTCAATTTAAATGTATTAAATACATACTTGCTGCCAAGTACTGTGCTAGGTAAGTCTCACCACTCTGTGAAATCTTCATTATAAAAAAAAAGAAAAACTGAAGTGCAAAATAGCAGTTTATTATAATAATGATAATAACAAAACCATACATGATGTTAAAGGAGATCAATTCAAGTGTATCACCCTCAACATTTTAAAACACTTTTTAATGTGCTGTCGGATCAGGGATTTTATAAATTTATATAATTTTTCTGCTGGCAGTTGCTTTAGGTCTTAAGTTGAGCTTGAGACTACCTATGTAAATCCTTCTGGCTGATACTGTTGAAATCCCCATGTAGACTCTGCTCATTTTATGGCAATAAGGGTAACTTGCTGAGCCTAGAGAAAAGCCAGTTTTGTGTCAGAAGTCTGTTAGAATCCCCAAGGCAAATACATGAAGTCTTACATGGGGAACTGGGAGAGGAGAATGGGGTAGTTCCAAATATATACATTTGTGTGTGTGTGTGTGTGTGTGTGTGTGCGAGCGCGCTCTTGAGAATTGTGCTATCACTAAGCTATATCCCCAACATTTCTTAAAATCTTATTTTGACATAGGGTTTTGCTAAGTTACCTAGGCAGGCCTCAAATTTGCAATTTTCTTGCCTCAGTTCTCCCAAGTTGCTGGAATTAACAGGTATGAGACACCATGCCTGGCAAGATTAGTGAACTTTAAAAACTGAGCTTGTATCAAAGTAGCAAGGTTAGAGGAAGCCTCTTTTGGCATTATTTGAGTACTGCATGATATTTGAAAATGAATATGATGACTAACCAAACTTCCTGACATGATCTACTGTTAATTAGTAAAACTTCATGTTCAAAAGTGGCTCTGTGTTTCCTGGATATAGCATGGATAGGTAGGTAGACTGAACCGGGCCCTGAGCAGAAGGGAGCGTAACTTCACAGACAGTCCTGCTTTAGATTTTGATTCTGGGTTGGATGTCCATACTGAGCTGGCAAACTCACCAGAAAAGACCTCTCTCCCTCCAATTTGTTACAAGTTCTGTTGTAGTACAAGTGCAAAGGCTATTCTACCGACAATGTTGTTGCCATGGTCAAGAGCAATGAGAGACATTAGACTGTAGACTTTGAATTGAGCTATTTTATCATTGCCAAAATGTTGCAGAATTTAGACTTCAAGTTCATCTTTTTCAGAAGATGTCAAGCTAAGTCTCAGCACACAAATAGGACAATGCAATAGTATTAACTGTTATTGTCTTCATTTTTTAACCAGAAAACAACTTATGTAAACATAATAGATACTATTATCTGGAACACCTGAAATTATTAAAAATAAACTTTTTTTATTTTGCAGACTTCTTCTGCTATTTGATGACAGATCATCAGGTAATATTTTTTGAAGAAGACATCAAAATCAAGGCAAGATTTGGTGTGGAACAATTATTGGTAAATATTATGATCTGGGGAGTCTGCTGTCTCTTCTGACATGACTGAGTATATAATCAACTCCCCATTGTACTGATCACAGTATAGATTCAGATATCATTTGCATAATATATAAGTATACAGAAAACATCCCTATGTTTTCTGTATACTTATATATTATGCAAATGTAAAATAAACATATCAAGAATAAAATAGGAGAAACCTTAAAAGTTATTTTTTTTAATTCATTTTGTCTTCTTTGGATCTAATTTGGAGTGCTAGCTAAACTACCATATGATTTTCCTCAACAGCACTTTAAAATACAAACACATCTAAAGACTTAGAACATGACTTGATGGTGGAGCATTTGCCTAGCTGTGCAAGACCCTGGGTTCAACCTTAGTACCAATCTGCCACCACACACACACACACACACACACACCCAAAAAAGAAAGAAAGAAAAATGAAATACACACAGTATTTCATTTTCTAATGGCTAATACAGTTACTCTCTGTCACTGCCCAATTTTCAACTATTCCATGGATTCACCTTCAAGAGTGTGATTTGAAGTATGTCAAGTCAGTTCCTTTGAGAGATGCTTCAAAATGAGCATGTTGTTTAAGAGCATTTATATTAACCATTTTAGAGAAGTATAATCTGCTCAAGGTTTTAACCATCCTTATTAATTAGGAAGCAGTGTAGTAATGCTTAAATAATCATGACTTCTTTTCAAAATATGTCCTGTCTTTCTTGTATCTGTTTCAACAGTTTTCAGCATTTCATGGTATTACTCATTTGTAACAAAAGATTAATAAAAATTTCCATGCTTAATGAAAATATTTAGTAATTATCAGAGTTTCTGTAGACCTTTTTCTTTTTTTCCACCAATGAGAGAAGAATAGAAGCCAGAAGAAAGAATAGTTTAAGAGAAAATCCTTAGGCAAGTAGTGACAAAATCCTTGTCCTTGAAGCTTATATAAATAACTTTCCAGTGTTTTTTTAACCTTTTCTCTCCCCTCCCCAGTCCCTCAGCAATGAGGCATGTCACTCCACTTGTTCACATCCATCTTTTTTTATTGATGTCCACTTTGGTGTCTGTACAGGTCATCAATTTTGCTGCCTCTTAGGCAGCCAGTGGGAATGTACAAGTTAAGTCACCGGACTTTGTGTGTCAGGCTTGAGGAGGAGGGAAAGGGAGGAAGTGTCAGCTTTCTTTAGCACTAACGGTCCCAATCAGATACTGGCACTGGGTCTCATAAATCTTGCGGATGACCCAGGTGAACCCTGAGGCTCAACGCTCACTGAAAACTGATCAGGCCTCTGCTTAGCTTAACAGGCCGCTCTCAGTGACAAGTGAAGGGTTCAACAAATGCACAAAACAGATATATATTAGTTGAAAAACTAATGGCTTTTAAAAGAATGTTTGACAATTGTTTAAGGCTGTCTGTAGATCCATTATACTGATAAACGACCAACTTGGTGTATACCAAAGTGGAGCTGGTTGGGAGGATACCAACTTAAAGTTGTTTTTTTTTTTCCCTTTCTCTCTTCTTGTTTCTTTTCATTTCCCTTTCCTTCTTCCTCTTCTTCTTTTTTTTCCCACTTCTCTTTTGTTCATCTAGCTGTGGATGCTATGAGTAACACATCCAGAAAACCTAGGAAAATACCTGTGCTGCATAAATTTAACCTTGCAGTCCAAGTGGAATTAAAAAGACTCTGAGACTGCCCTCAGTGACCTGCAATTGACCGCCTGAACTTCTAAGTTAGGGTCAGTGGGGGCCCAGAATCGGAGGTCAGAAGCTGGTCAGCTTTCTCTATCCCCAACATGCTGAATAGGAAGACTTTATGGCTGTGATTTATGCAATTTGCAGAGACAGGTTAAGGAGACCTTAAAACACACCACAGGGCTCACTTGCCTGTGGACACCCTCCTCTTTGAAAATAAATTCTGATTGTCCAGTCAAAATCTCTTGGGGATATGCCTTGAAGTATTTTACCCTCTGTGTCTACAGATTCATTCCCACACTCAACCCCTGAACGTGACAGGGTTAGTGTTCCCAGATTTATTTAAACAATACAAATGCACCAAATGAAACACTTTTAAACCTGATTAATTGTGAAGGCGGAATAACTATTGGTAATGAATTATTTGGGGGAGCAGTATACTTCTTCAAAAGTCAACTTTTAAATCAGTTGCCTTGGGGATCAAAACATACTAAAAGCTCAACATTTAAACTATTCCAAATAAAAGATTTTGGGATTTGGATTTGTTCTTAAAATTTAATTCTTATGGCTTGATACATTATGAAGTCTTTTTTTGGTATAATACAGATGAAAATTATTCTGTTTTTATTAAAGAATACATTTGAAGAGTCTTAATAATAAGTTTCTTTTCCTAGTCTTCATATGATAAAGTCAGAATAATATCACGATTTCTGCTTTTATAGAAATGTATAAAATGTGGCTGCCATTCTTTGTTCAGCTTCCACACACATAGCAAAGCAACAATGAGTACCTGGTTTTTGTGATACAAGTCATGGTATAGCCATGAATGTCAGTTTCACTCAGGCTGAGAGAAAAAAAAAATGGAACCCAAGTCTTTTATGGATGAAAAGCTACTTTGTGCTATAAACCTTTAAGCCACCTCTCTGCCTTTTCACAGGGCATTTAGTGCTTCTGGGTGCATGTGCCTCCATAACTCAAATTGGCTCTGATCTAATAAATGCAATTCACAAGGTATTAGTCTATAACATGGTCTAATTTCATTTGGTAAATGAGAGAAAAAGGTAAAGCTGTGAAAGATATTCACTTTGAAAAATGGCTAGTCTGTAATATTCAGCAGCTGATTTCCATAAAGATTTTAAAGACACACTTGAAAATGGTATGTGCATGCCCTAAATATGGATTTGTAAATGCAAGATTGGGGTGACTGACTTAGTGCCCTATCAGTTTACATGGTAAATAAAAACTGATCAAATTGTGTGTATAAAAAGCTTATGACAGCCAGGCATGGTGGTGTGCACTTGTACTCCCATATACTTGGGAGGCTGAGACATGAGGATCACTTGAGCTCTCATACATTCAAGATAAGCCTGGGCAACATGGTGAGATCCCATCTCAAAATAAAAATAACAAAACCAAAAATATAAAACAACTTATGACTGATTAAACTTGAAGGATATAAATCAATAAATGCTTCAGATTTTTTTTTTGCAAAAATATTATTTACCTGATTGACCTCAACACCTCTGTTTTGTCATGGACACATTGATTTTTCTTTCCCCCTTTCTATCTCTACCCAATAATGTATTTTCTTTGAAATAGGAGCCTGCCTTATAAAAGGCACATCTTTGATGTGCCTAGAGAAACTTCTTGTATATTCTTTGCAAGATTCTGTTTTGGAAGGATGGAAAGAACTTCCAATTTTGCACCATTTACTATAATTCTTTGCTGCTAGTGGTGGAAGTCTCCCCATCACCCAGGTTAGAGCTCCTGTAACTACAAATGAGGCCTCTTAAGGGTCACTCAAGAAAAGTTAAGGAAAGGAAGAGATGCTTCAGGCAGGACCTTTTCCCTCAGATTAGACTGTCAGAGCCTCTGTCTTCTCAGCAGCACAATTGACTTCTACCAGTGGGTTCCTGCACTTTAGTGTGGTTAAAATGTTGTTTTCCTGCTGCATTTAATCTGTTGTAAAAAGGGTATCTTCATTCTTGAACAATAAAAATTAAAGCTAATGTTCCCAGTTCACTGTAAATAGCTTTTTGGAAACTTAGTTAATTAAATCTTCCATTATGAAGTATTTTCTATTACTAGAAGAAATTAAAAGTAGACAGGGAGCACAGGGCAGCCATTAATGAGGTGACTGAAAATCCAAAGGGATGCTGCATTATGAGAATGGTTTCAGAGAAAGTCTGTGGTTGAGCAGATCCTTAAAAGAAGGAAAGTTCATGAAACCAATGGTCACTCACTGATTGATTGGTAGTTTTGAACACTCTTGGAGTAGTCAATGAAAAATTTTTCTTTTGCCCTTGGTACTTGATTGATTCATGGATGACCTTGTTTAAAAAAAGAGATTAATTTGAAAATTGGTTAGTAACAAATTAAGAATTTACTTTAGCATATATAATACAATCATTTTAGAGTTCAATCCTTCCCATTCTGCATGGACTAAAATTCCTCAACTTTTTGTGTTATTACCTTAATCCATGAAAACTCAGTCTGTGGAATTTTCTTATCACTTTTAATCAAAAGCTATAATGATGAATATTTGAAAGAGTTGATTGAATCCTTTCAAGTTACTTTTACTGCCAACTCTGTTGGGGTTTTCTCTCTTTGGGTTAAAATTAAAGTATAAAAATATAGTTTCAAATTCTTATTATCACAAATAATTTTTGCAACTTCAAGCATTTTAGCTAGGTATTGTGGCCAAATTCCAACTCAAACAACTGTGTGTGTATGTGTGTGTGTGTGTGTGTGTATCCAAAATTCAATAAAAGTTTACTGAGAGAGACAGTTGTCTTCTTAGTCTGCCCTGAGACACTACTGGCAATAAATAATTGGCAATTGTGTTCCATGCCTCAGACACAGCACATTGTTTACTCCTATGCCCAGCTGTTGGTTTTATTTAACAACTGCAGGTCACCAACATGGACTGGGAGGATTACCTTTCTTGACAACTTAAGAATAATTTTAACCCTTATATATGTATTAGCTCTACTGTTCTAGAACCTCATATTTAACTTATCTCAGGGGCTTTTGTCTAACAAAGGGAAGAGTATTAAAACAAAATAAAGGTTAATTTTCCTAGAAAGCAATTAAATAAATTAAAATGGAATATTTCTAATAATATGTTCAGTTCAACATTTCGAGAACCTATAATCACAATGAAGGTAACTACATTGTTTCTTTATCTAACCCAGACAATAGGTTTCTATCTCTTTCATGGAATCTTAAGAACCAACATATTAAGGCTTCACTATGCTTGCAGACTTGAAACACTTGAACTCATAGCAATGCCATTAGATAGGTACCACTATTATCTCTTCTGTACAGATGAGAAAATTGAGGCATAGAGATGGTAAGACTCAAGGATAGATGTCAGAATTTGGTGCTGGGATTACAACCCAGGAAATTTACCTTTGGAACCTGTGCTTATAAACCTGCTATTAACTTATCAACTAATTAATGTATAGATCAAGTTAAACTGCATCAATTCTGGGCAAAATCCTATAGTAGAAAACTCCTTGACATCATTAGTGTCCTCTTCCAGTATTCTCCCTTACATTCAGGAGCAGTATTTTCTCTATCTACTTTTCTGCCATCATTTTTTACTTTATCTAGCAAGAAAGAATGTAGTATTCCTCATTTTTCCATTGGTAAAATCCATTCACATTTGTGTAATAACTTTTTCTAAATAATTTATATATTTATTCATTCAGTCCACATATTTATTGAGCCTTCGTTTCAAAAACTACTTC
Organism: Marmota marmota marmota; assembly: GCF_001458135.2. Taxonomy (NCBI): domain Eukaryota; kingdom Metazoa; phylum Chordata; class Mammalia; order Rodentia; family Sciuridae; genus Marmota; species Marmota marmota. Next base: position 51,872,638 of record NW_026000026.1, on the reverse strand, counting down.
TTTGTCTCTCCTTCTTTCTTTCTTTTTTTCTCTTATCCTCCCTTCCTCTCTCCCTTGTTCACATTCTTCTTCCTTTCTTCTCTCTTTCCTTCTTCTTCCCCTTTTCTCTTATTCCTTTTCTCTGTCTCAACTCTCTTCCATTTTCCTGAAGAAGTCCAGGCCTCTACAAACAGGTGGAGCAATGGAAAGTTTTCTCATTGTATTTGAAATCCTGATAAACCACAGGATGGCTTCCAGGTAAATCTTCTTCAACCATTTTGGAAAGAGTGAGGCCAGCAGAGTCAGCAGGTCATCCCTCCAAGATTGGGTAGCCTTAATCCCCTGGAGAAGCTTTAAAAAATATACACAGACTCTGAAGCTTTTGCTAAGTCTCCTGAAGTTTAGAGGCTAAGATTCATGGACTTGGGCAGGCAAGCAAGTATTTCATTCAGAATGCACCAAGATAAATTGAATCCAGTCAGGAACTGGCAGAGTGTTTGCCCTCAACTCTCTGGGAAAAGGCAACAGGGGCTTTTCTGGTTGATGTGATGTAGTATGCTTTGAATTTTGCATGTAGTTTTGCTTTTAACAGTCATGATTTCAAGTGAAAAAATTAACTGAAACCATCGCATTTTACCAAAACTTTTGTGGCAACTTTCCAGAGCAGGAATCAATTCATTTGCAAGAAACTCAGGTTTGCAACAAGAGGTATACTTTTAATGAACCTAGGCTAAACCATGTGTTTACTGCAGGACAGAGTCAGTCCGTCTTCATGCTTTCTTTGGCCTTGTTGTAAATGATTTTTTTATAGTTCCAATGCTTAAGGGACTTTTGTCAAATTTTTTGGTGACAACTAGATCAAAAAACCCCACAGTTATTTGGCTCTATTTCTCTCTAGAGCTGGCAGTAAACAGGAATTCCAGAATAAAATTGGCAGAGCCAAATAGACACAATGACAATATAATAACATTTCAAAAGAACAATTCCATGGGGTTCTGTGTTGAAAGTATTATGTTGTCTCCTTTCAGTGACTTAGTGAGTTTTTTTTTTTTTTTTTTTTTTTAAGATTTCATACCAGAGCTTAGTAAATATCAGACTTAAAACCAAGAAGAAAAAATGCAATGCTATATGTGTATCTTAGATTGTCAAAACTCATCCAGGGAGAAAGGCTAAATTAATTTAAAAAAAATCAAAATTGTAATTTATTGAAATGATTCATTTGTGACTTTTTGTATTTAACCTATGGATTTATACCCACACATATTACAGAAATATTTATTTCCTAGTACCAAAGAGAAAAACATAGTATGATTTTATAATTTGAATGTGGTAACAAAAAAAGAAGTAGTAATAACTGGACATAAAACAGAATAAAAATAGCCAAGACAATGAACACCTGAAAAGATGTACAATGACCTTTAGGGAAATTTAAATCAAAATCTCAGTGAGATCCTGACATACACCTATTAAAATGACTTCAAAAAAATATGACAATAAAAAGTGTTGGTGAGAATGTGGGGTAAAATGAACCTATGTACATTGCTGGTAGAAATGGTACTTTGCTGGTAGAAATGGTACTTTGCTGGTAGAAATGGTACTTTGCTGGTAGAAATGGTACTTACAGTTTGGCAGTTGCTTACAAAGTTAAATGTGTATCTACCATATGAGTGAACAATGTCACTCCTGACCTTATTCTATAGAAGTGAAAACCCATATTAATGCAATGCCTATTCATAAATGTTTATATCAGTTATCTTCCTTACTGTCCCGAACTGAAAGCAACCTTTGTCTTCCAATAGGTCCACAAGTCAGCAAGTCGTGGTGCACCCATATCTTGGAATTCCACTGAGCAATAAAAGGAAACATACAATATATACAATAACTTGACTGAATCTTAGAGATAACAGCATGATATCATAAATTTAAAATTGGTCATCAAAATTGTGAAAGAAGTGAAAGAATAAAGTTTACCTATTGTATGAGTTCATTTTTGTGGCATTCTTGAAAAGAAAGATGCATGAAGGAGAATAGCAGAGGTTTCCAGGAGTGGAAATGGAAGGAAGATGTAACCAGAAAGGAAAGGATGAAGGGGTTTTGGAGATGATAGAAGTAGTTTATATTTGGCTTTTGGTGATGGTTACATAAAGCAATAAAAATGTTAAAACACATTAAATCGTATACCAAATAGTCAAAAGACTGACATTTTAAGATTTCAATCTGGCTTTTGTTTTAAAAGGAAAAAAAGAAATTTGTTCAGTTATTACACAATTTATAAAATATATAATGGAGAAAAAAAACCCACTGGTAACTCAGAGGAAGTTAAACTACTATATATTTTGGTGCCAGATATACTTTCACAAAGACGACAATGGTTATCCCAAAGATAAGATATTAAATGAACACCAGTGACTTTCATTGAAATGTTTCTTTTTGTTCCTTAGTATGGAAAGATGGCATCACATTAAGACATATTGAATAACATTAGCTTGAAGTGTGTCAAATGCATGCAATCTTAAAAAAGATCCTCACATTGCTCAATCTAGGGGTGGATTTGAACATATCCCTCAATGATTCTTTCTTCAATATGTACTTATTTATAAAAAATAAATATATAAAATAAACTATATGTATTAAACTAATATATATATATATATATATCATAAATTAAATATATTAGCTTAGCTGTCCAATAATATTTGCTTCTAAATACTACTTCTAATTATTTTAAGCATAAAACAATGTGAAGCAAGGGAGGAAGAAGCAAGGTATGGGAAATAAGATGTAATGACAATTTCATGGCATCAGTATCATTTTATTGTAACCTATGATGTCTGAGTAGGTATAAAATATCAATTTTCAATAGAATTTTAATTTCACAAGTTTTAAATAAGAGTATTATTTCTATATAAGCAATAAATGTTTAATCAAACTTAAGAATTTAAATTTCCTATTCACTTGCTTCTCTTCAGAAAACCTTAATTTACAAATTTAGTCCTGAAAAACATAACAACAAAATACAGTAACTTTCCATATTAAGCACTTTTTATTGTGGTTTGGTTATATTAGATATAAAAGAAAATCTCTCTAGTTAATCTTTGACATTAACTTAGTCATGAATGTCTAAGATTTAATGACATGTAAGTGTGCATATTTGCCTGTTGGCATGCCTAGGGAAATTCACTTCACTGATATTGGTAGAAATAGTTTTGCTTTAGACTATAAATAATTGGAAGAAAATTACATAGTCTATACCAAATCTCTAGGAATTATCAAAGAAATAATGGGAAAATCAGAAGAGGTATGCTATAGTCCAAAATCAAAACTCTCTCTCTCTCTCTCTCTCTCTCTCTCTCTCACACACACACACACACACACACACACACACACAGGAATCATATTAAAATTTTTGTAACTATGAGTAGTTCAAGAAACATTCAAGAAATTTCTTTTGTTATTTAAAAATATCTTAAAATGTTTAAGTGTTATTCTTTGAATGTTTCTGTATGTGTCAGTTATTATATCTATGATGGAGTATTCTTTCTCAAAGTGAATTCTTTCCATTATGTCAAACTTTTGTAGACAGCAATTTAACTCATAGATAATTCTCATTCTAATGACTTGGAAGGTCTACATACTGAATGTTCTTTTGTTTAAGGCTTATTATTTTTTTAAACTTAAACTTTATTGATTTTTTTTGGTAGGGGGAGTCTAACCATATGCATTGTTAACATCCCTTAAAAAACATCATGATATTTTATCTTATTGACATCTTTTCTTATAGTTAGGCAGTTCTCTGAGAGGAAATTGGACATTTTTTCAGTTTACATATGTACCTTCTGATCCTCAGAAGAAAAACTGTAGTCCTGAGTCTTGGAGAATATTTTATGTGATTTAGTGTGGGCCAGTAGGAAAATGATAACTGTTTTCATATTTTAGGACAATGACAATTAAAGGTGAATGCCAAAATAGTTGTCAAATTTGAGAAACATAATGAGTATAGTCTCAGAAATATGTAAAGCAATATGGTGTCTAAGCTGGAAATATAATCTTATTTGTAATTGTATCAAAGGACAAATCTGATCAGTTACTTTTTAAAAAAAACTTTATAACTGTTGAAGAAACCATCAGTGTTTTCCTATTATTCTGAGAAGAAAATTCTCAATCCTTAGGATGGCATATAATCCCCTCTTGCACGTGTGCCCTGGTTTCTCTTAAGTCTAATCATTCCTTACTTCCATACATATACCCCATGCTGCAATTGCTGGCACACTTTGGGAAAGCTGCTCGTATGTATAGTTCTGTTTGCCTGAAACATTCCTGTTTGTGTCTTCCTGACAAGCTTTCAAAGGTCCATCAAAATTTCTCACTTATGTCATTTCTTCAAAGTGTCCTTCTTCTCAGAGTTAGATATACAGCATTTTGTGCCCAGCTCCAAAGATAAACTGCAACATTGTTTTGAACCATTCATTTGCTTGCCAGTTGCTCCCAATTATTGTGCAGTTTTGGAGAATATTGTTGAATCTTCTGATCACATAAGACTGCCTAGTGTATAGTAGATGCATAATAAGTATTTTTTGACTGATGTATTTTTTGATACATACTGATATATGTATCTGCAGTAACTAGAGGGGGTTGTGTTCAACTTGAGGGAGAGGAAAGGTACACAGCAAACAGCTTTCCCTCTGAGGACTAATTTGAGAAGACTCAATACACAACTGTGACAAAGACTGCGGATGAGACTATTGACTGAGATTTATGAACTGTGCCCAGAGAGCAGCAGGATTTTTAAGGCTGTATGGACCTAAATGTTCCGTAATGTTTTAGAAGTGAAAACAAAAGAAGTGGGAGTCTCTAAGATGTCCACATCCTTAAATTTGAGTCTTAAATTAACTTGCCCCTTTTTTTTTGTCAAAAAAATTTAAAAAGGCAATTTAAGTTGGAAGAAGGTCTCTGCTACCTTGGGAAACATGTCCAGGCTTCAAAATGCTTATTCAAGAAATGAAAGGGATTGAGTAGTCACACTAAAACAACAAATATTTTGTTCTTCACTGACATCTTAATAGATTAATAAAAATCCATATTTTACAGGCCTAACACCTATAAAATGACTTTGTTCCCTGACTTAATTGATGGTTGCTCAATAATCTCCCTCCCCAACTTGTTTTCTCTTATCAGCTTGCTACAATATTTAAAATTCCCACCAGAGCCTCCTTGAGTTCAGGATTACCTCCAGAAGGCTCCCTTTAAAATGCAAACAAATTATCTAGAGGATAGACACATAAACTCATTAATACATATTCAATATGGATTAGCGATCTTTAAAACTTAAATCTGATCAGGTCACTACCTGACTTAAAATCTTTCAGCGGCTTCCCAGTGGGCTTAGGATAAAGACAAACTGCTTAATGCAGCCCCCCGGGCCTCAGCGCACTAAATGCTAACTCCTCACGCACCTCTCCAGATACATTCCGCTGCCCTCCTCCTGCTGTCTGAGCTTTGGCCACCCTTCTTTCTTTCGAGTCTCCTGCAGTCACCTGGCTCCTGTGGTTCCTTTTGGCTGCAGTACTTTAGTCTACTTCTACTTAGTACCTATGTATCCTTCACTTTTCTTTTAATTGCTGCCTTCTCAGGATGGTATTCCCTGTCCTTCATGACCAAGTCAATTTCTCCTGTTCCAGACTTCCATGATGCCCTGTCCTGCTTTCATTGGCTTCAGCACATGTCTCCTATAATTCTCAGATTGCTCACTGTCTTCCTTACTAGACTGTAAACCCCTTGAGGACAGGAATCAGGTCCATTTTCCTTGCTATTATATTCATAGTGCCAATCAGGATGCTTTTGCCCTTAATAAATATTTGTTAAATGAATTGATAAATAAGGACTGACTGAATGAATCAGTATGTCATCAGTCTGTTCTGCTCTGAGACTTATGGCACCCAGCTCTGTGGAGTGAGAATGAAGACATTAACAGCCAGTCCTCCCAGTGGCCTTTCAGGATCTCCATTCTTCTCTCAGCCTCTTTCTTCTTTCACCTATTCTTCTGTTGATCTTGGTCCTACTCACTCTGCTCCAGGACTTCTGAGTAGCACATTTCTTCACTCACAAGCCAACTTTTCAATTAGGCCCATCTTGACTGCCCTCTTTGAAAGAACAGTCCTCTCCTTGACATTTCCCATTCCTTGCCTATAACTCATCGTATTTACCATGATTAACTTTTTCTTTTTTCCCTCATAGCTATATGATCTTCTAACATCCAGTGTGATTGACTTATTATATTTGTTATTTATTTTCTGTTTCTTTTCTTAGAATGGAAGGCAATTTGGTTCATTGATAAATCTACCTGGAGCGTGGCCTAAAAACATGTGGGAGATGTTCCACAAATACTTGTTGAATGAATGAAAGGAAGGATATGGGAAGGAACATTGTTTGGATGAAGTGTACCATGAAAAATACCAGGCAATAAGCAATCCAGATGGAGGGCAACAGGAGGGAGGCAGGGTTTTAAAAAGAAAGTCATCTACTACTCCATTTTGCATTAGGCTCAACCGTGCTTTTAGTTAATGAACATTTATGGAGAAAGATTCTAATCTATCCCAAAATAATTTGTATAATAGATAGGCTTATGTGCGTGGCCATGTTTCTGACAAATGAGAGATTTCTGCCTTTGAGGTCTGCTATGTAAACATGACAGATGGCTATATAAACATAGTGCTTAAGAACTGTATTTGGCAAAGGAACAAGAAATATTCTTATGATGACATTTTGCACTTCCCTTACAAGAACGAGGGAATTGTATAAAGACAAGAAGCCCTTTCCCCTCAAATCTGTAAAAAGTTCACTTAAGTCAACCAGATTTCCAAACTGATCAAAATTTCTTGCTCTTATTCCAGTTGGACAGCATTGACTAAAAATTTGATGTGTAGGAAAAATATTTTTAAGTTTAGTTCTTTAACATTTAATTCTTGAAAATTTGTAGATTCACAAAGTATAAAAAAGGAAGGAAAAAACAACAAAAGTATCCTGGAAACATATATGATTATCTCCCCCTTGTCTATGGAGGCTACATTCCAAGACCCCTGGTGGGTCCCTGAAACTGAATAGTACTAAACTAAATATATATGTATAAAACATGAGATATGAATACCAATGAAACAAAAATCAATCATAAGAAATTTTAATAAAATACAATTTGCTTTTACAAGTGTATATATATATATATATATATATATATATATAGAGAGAGAGAGAGAGAGAGAGAGAGAGAGAGTTATATAGTTATATAATTA
>NW_026000026.1:51855800-51865357 GCF_001458135.2 Marmota marmota marmota | reverse complement strand
TATATATTGTATATATATATATATATATATATATATATATATATGCACTTATCATGCACTATGACTGTAACTTTTGCTGTTTGAGGTGTGAAAACAAAACTAGCAGAAATTTCCTTTTACTTTTTCACAATTTCATCAATAGATTCATGCTTACCAATGATCTTAGCAAAATACATTTTTTTTCTGTCCTTATTGAGAACTTTCACTTTTCCACTTATGCTTCATAAAGTGCTTCTCTTTCATATATATGAATTTTCAGCATCACTGCTCTTGTATTATGGGGCCTTTATTGAGTAAATTAAGGGTTACTCAAACACAAGCACTGCAATAGTATGATGGTCTTGTGAAAACTGAGAGGCATCTAAGTGCCCTGGTGAGCAGGTAGCTTATGCATGTAGATGTACTGAATGAGGAGAAGATTCACAGGTCAGCCTGAATGGAGCAGAATAGAGCAAGATTTCATCACATTGTTCAGAATGACATGAAATTTAAAACTTATAAATTGTTTTTTTCTATGATTTTTCCATTTAATATTTTCAGGCAGAGCAAGTGAAACTGTAGAAAATCCAACTGAATAATGGGGGACCATAATACACCATATTTAAGAGAGAAATTTGCTAAATTCATCTACCCAGTGAAAGTATTAACTGAATTTGATTTAAAACTAAGTTGTATCAGACTCACAGATGGCTATATCATTTGAGTAAAATTTGAGGACATAAAAGATTAATACAGATTTTATTCTCAGGTATTGCTGCCAGAAATGTATTTAGCCTATGAATAAACGATTAAAGAAGGACTTTTTTGTTTCTTCTACCAGTGCTTTTTGAATCTTTACATAACTTATCCTCTTAGACTTTCTTTGTTTTTCTCCTCAACGATAGCAGCTTGCCTTCTACACACCCACCACTATCTTCAAGTTTCAGTCTTCAGACATTTTACGAGAAAAAGAAGGAAAAGAACCAATCATTTCCTTTCTGTACTTTGGTCTTCTCAATGAAATAGTTTAGGCAACTAAAATTATCTATTAATGTTATACTTGTAAAAGCAAATTGTATTTCATTAAAATTTCTTATGACTGATTTTCGTTTCATTGATATTCATATCTCATGTTTTATAGAAAAGAATTCTAATTAATGCCTGATGGTTTAAATTTCAAGTATCTAGGCAATGACTGCTGTTATGTAACAATGACTATGTAAAGCATTATATCAGAAAAGGATCAAACCAAACTAAATGAAACTGAGGGAAGGTGGTGGTGGGGTCATAACATGTTTGGCTTGAGTTAGAGAACCACAAACCTTGTTATTCAAGAAACTATAAAAGCTGGGAAAGCTTCCTTCTCTCCATGAAGTTTAAAGAGAGCACAAGCTTAACCCACTGAACACAACTCTGAAATGGTTCTAATTCCCTTATTATCAATGAAGGTAGATCAGAGAATGCAGAGAGAATTTTACCTTGGGGAAATGTACTGCTGTGCATTTTCACTGACTGTATAGTCCATTTCTGCTTCTATGCTTGAAAATTAACAGCATGTTAACAGGACTATTGCCTACACTTGTGGCACTGTCTGCTTAGGATTAGGCCATTAAATATTGATGGAGATAATTGTTCCTGCACTTGAACATCAGAAAGATGGAACTAAAAGTAGTTTAACTGGCATTTGCCTTTATGGCTGGTAAATAGAAGGCTAGATTTCAAAGTACAGAAGAATAAGTATTACCATGTGCTTAGCTCCATCACCAAAGCATCATTGATCAGAAAGAAGTGTGGTTTGTAAAAATGTTATAGTAAAAGTTAAATGAAACAGTTCAACTGAGCCTTGTTGAAATTTACTGGAATAGAATGTGGTAGAACTGTATATTATGAACAGGTAAGCATGATTTCTTCCCATTTGTTGAATTATTTTTTATTTTAAAATGACATTCACATGTGGTAAGGAAAGAGCTGGGATTGAACTTAGTGTATTTTATTATCGGTATGATTTCTTATTCTTTTACCAAATAATGCCTTAGGTGGACCTGCTCGTTAAGTAAAAGTCTCAAGGATTTAATTAACACTCTCCCACAGGAGCTTGTCCTATTAAGTATCTGTCTTCATGATCAGAGTGTGAATTTTATTGAAGGATTATGTGCTGCTCATCATCTTTACCTCAGTGCCTAGAATAGTGCTTAACGTACCCTAGACAATCAACAAATATAAGTAGAAATGTATGTTTTCAACCCCATTCTTATGCTTGTTATTCTTACCCACTGTGTTAGTCAAATTTTCATTGTTACCAAAGTACCCTATAAGACCAACTTAGAAGAAGACAAGTTTATTTTTGATTCATGGTTTCAAATGTACAATCTGGGGTTGGTCAGTTATATTGCTCTGGGCCACAGTGAGTTGGAGCATCATGGCTGAAGGGTGTGGAGCAGGAAAGCTACTTGTCCCATGATGCCTGGGAAGCAGTGAGAGAAAAATAGAGAGAAGAAGAGGTCACTGGGAAGATGAAGACTTACAGGGCATGCTTCCAGTGACCCACCTCCTCCAGTCACACTCCACTTGCCTGTATTTATCATCTAATTAGTTCATTCAAACTAGAATGGACTGATTAGCTCATAACTCTCATAATCTAATCATTTCACCTCTGACCATTCTTGCAATGATTCAGGGATTTTTGGAGGACACCTTAAACCCAAGCATAACATGCACTTACAGGAGTATTACATCTGATGGAATCAAACATTACTAGTTTCGAATGCCTATGTTGGACCCTCAGGACCTAGTTTAGATTATTGGTAAAATCTTTGACATTGGTGACCAGCAGACTTGCATTTGGATGTAAACTAAATCACTTACTAACAGGTCATTTTGGAGAGATTATCTAAAATTTCTAACCCTTAGACTTTTTATTAGTAAAATGAGGATAATAATATCTACTTCATAGAGCTGTTTTGAAAATTGAGTGAAATAATGTATTTAAGAGATACGGGTTTGTCTCTGTGTCCTCTATTCTTTGCCATTGGTCAACATGTCTACTATGGTGCCAATACCATGCCACTTTTATTATTGTAGCTCTGTAGTATAGTTTAAGGTCTGGTATTGTGATGCCTCCTGCTTCACTCTTCTTGCTAAGGATTGCTTTAGCTATTCTGGGTCATTTTTTTTTTTTTTGGACAGGATACCTTTATTTATTTATTTTTATGTGGTTCTGAGGAGCGAACCCAGGGCTTCACACATGTGAGGCAAGTGCTCTATCACTGAGCCACAACCCCTGCCCCTATTTCTTACATTCTTTTTGTTTTGTTTTGTTTTGTGCCCCATTGTGTCTGCTTCTTTCTTCTCTTTTCTTTTCTTTCTTTTTTTTTTTTTGTTTTAATTAGTTACACATGACAGTACAATGATATTCTGGTCTCTTATTTTTCCAAATAAATTTCATGATTTCATTTTCTAATTCTTTGAAGAGTGTCATTGGGATTTTAATAGGAATTTCATTAAATCTGTATAATGCTTTTGGTAGTATGGCCATTTTGACAATATTAATTCTTCCTATCCAGGAGCATGGGAAATCTTTCCATCTTCTGAGATTTTCTTCAATTTCAGCTTTTAGTGTTCTGTAGTTTTCATTGTAGAGGTCTTTCTCCTCTTTTGTTAGATTGATTCCCAGTTTTTTTTTTTTTGAAGCTATTGTGAATGGAATAGTTTTCCTAATTTCTCTTTCAGTGGATTCTTTGCTTATATATAGGAATGCATTTCATTTATGGGTGTTGATTTTATATCCTGCTACTTTGCTGAATTCATTTATTAGTTCTAGAAGAACAGACATGTAGAACAATGGTACAGAATAGAGGACACAGAGACAAACCCACACAAATATGGTTATGTCATACTAGACAAAGGTGCCAAAAACATTCCCTGGAGACAAGATAGTCTATTCAATACATGGTGCTGGCAAAACTGAAAATCCATATGTAGCAAAATAAAATAAAACCTCTATCTCTCACCCTGCACAAAAATCAACTCAAAGTGGATGAGAGACTTAGGCACTAGAACAGAGATCCTGCACCTAATAGAAGAAAAAATAGGTCCAAATCTTCACCACGTCAGCCTAGGATCTGACTTCCTTAACAAGACTCCTAAAGCTCAAGAAGTAAAATAAAAAATTAATAAATGGGATGGATTCAAACTAAAAAGCTTTTTTTCAGCAAAGGAAACAATAAAGTGAGGAGAGAGCCTACAGATTGGGAGAAAATCTTTACCACATCCACCTCTGATAAAGCACTAATGTCTAGGATATATAAAGAACTCAAAAAACATCAATTTGTGTCTTCATACATGTACTTTGGATAATGATGTTGATCACATTCCACCATCATTTCTAACCCCCTGATAGCTCCCACCTCTCTGCCCTATCTAGAGTTGGTCTATTCCTCCCATGCTCCCTCTCCTAACCCACTATGAATCAGACTTCTTATATCAGAGAAAACAATTAGCATTTGTTTTTTTGGGACTGCCTAACTTCACTTAGCATTATCTTCTCCATCGCAGCAGAAATATGAAAAAATGTGCTTTATATGTGTACTATGAATTGTAATGCATTCTGCTGTCATATATAAAAAAAATTAAAAGAAAGAACTCAAAAAATTTAACACCAAAAAAACCAAATAACTCAGTCAATAAATGGGCTAAGGAACTGATCAGACATGTCACAGAAGAAGAAATACAACTGATCAAAAAATATATGAAAAAGTGTTCAACATCTCTAGCAATTAGAGAAATGCAAATTAAAACTACTCTAAAATTTCATTTCACTCCTGTCAGAATGGCAATCATCAAGAATACAGGCAACAATAAATGTTGGCAAGGATATGATGAAAAATATACACTCATAAATGTATGGTGGAACTGCAAATTAGTGCAACCACTTTGGAAAGCAGTATGGAGATTCCTTGGAAAAGTGGGAATGGAACCACCATTTGACCCAGCTATCCCACTCGTTGGTTTATACCCAAAGGACTTGAAATCAGCACACTATAGTGACACAGCCACATAAATTCACAATAGTTAGACTATGGAATCAACCTAGGTGTCCCTCAATAGATGAATGGATAAAGAAAAGGTTGTATATATACTCAATGGAATATTACTCAGCTTTAAAGAAGAGTAAAATTATGGTATTTGCAAGTAATTGGTTGGAGTTGGAGAATATTGTGATAAGCAAATAAGCCAATCCCAGAAAACCAAAGGCCCAATGCTTTCTCTAATATGTTAGATGTTAATTCACAATAAGGCAGGGGGCACTAGGGAAGAATAGCATTACTTTGATTAGGTAGAGGGAAATGATGAGAGGGAAGGGGACAGGATGTGGGGATAGGAAAGACAATAGAAAGAAACTGACATTATTACTGTATGTATATATGTGACTGTATGACCACTATGATTCTGCAATATGTACACTCAGAAAAATGAGAAATTATATTCCATCTATGTATGATATATCAAAGTGCATAAATGCATTCTACTGTAATTCATAACTAATTAAAACAAATTAACAATGAATAAATAAAAGGTCTGTCATAGTGAGCAGAGCAGCATATTCTAAATGACAGCAATTACTTCTTTATATCAGAGACAAAAATAATTTGAACTATTTTAAAAAGCTATCCAATGAATTAATCTTTTAATTAGAATATATCATTAAAAAATAAATATTTAATATATATTTAATTTTATGTATTTATTTATGTATGTATATATTTAATATATATTTAATTAGATATATTTAAGAGATATGTACTTAATATAACATGTATATTTAATTAGATTATATAATTGAGCAATATGTGGCAAAAAGGGAAGAAAAAATAATGAAAATATCCTGAAAGCATAATCCAGGGGGATTATTTGTTTAATCAAGATGACTTTCATTAGTATTTCTTTTAGCATGACCTCTTTTCATTTTTATGTCTTTAATATATAAATGTTTAACACTAGTAGCTTGTTAGATAAACTGAAAAAAAACCTAAAATTAAATCAGAAAACATTTCATGGTTTGGTGAATGGCGTTGTTTTGGAATGAGTTGTATCTACTCAAAATTCACATGTTGAAGCCTAATCCCCATGTCTTTGAAAGTGACAGTATTCAGAGATAGGACTTGTGCAAAAGTGCTTAAGTTAAAATGAGGCTGTTCAGTGTCCTCATAAGAAGAGGAGATTAGCAGATCTAGAAGAGACACCAGAGATGTGGGCACACAGAGAAACAGATCTGTGAAGACACAATGAGAAGGTGGCATTGGCAAGCCAGGGGGAGTCCCCAAAAGCAACCAGCTCTGGCACTTGCCTTTTTGCCTGGAAAATAGAAGGCTAATCTTGGACTTTTAGCCTCTAGAACTATAAAGAATAAACCTCAGCTACTTAAGCTATCCAGTCTGCTGTATTTGGATATGGCAGCCCTAACAAACTAATAAAAGTGTGGAAAACACTAAGCCACATTCATTTGCATTTGAATTTTATAGGAACTGAATCAAACAAATAATTTTAAAAAACTTTATTTGGTAAACTACTTTGAATTAGAACTGGATTGGGACATGACATAGTAAGGAGAGGTACTGGGACTGAATTAGAACAAAATATATTTCATGCTTTTATAATTATGTCAAATGGATTCTACTACTGTCATATGTAATTTTAGAACCAATAAATAAAAAAAAATTAAATGAAATTTGTTCAACCCCCAAACAAGAAAAGAAATTGATTTTTAAATAAGTGTGCTAGACCTTAGATATTCTAATAAATTTTATTTTCGTTGAACCTGTTACTTAGGAAGGCTCTTTCCTCATTTCAACAATGAAGCTGATGCTTGAAATATTTTGGGACCTATTTTCATACTTAGTTAATTAGGCACATGAGAAAATCAGTGTGACTACATGAAAACTACTCTTGTTTGTGAAATTATGCTTGGTTGCTTAAAAATTTTCTCCTACCTTTGCTACAAGTTTTGTTGTTTTCAAGTATTGAATCTACTTTCAAGGAATGATGACTTTCTACCATAAACTTTGAAAGCTGTTCCAAAGAAAACTTCAAAAGGGTTTTGAGTGCTTAGGATCGATGTCAATCCCATGGGCACCTTGATGTTTGACCTCCTGCAATCTGAAGCTTTTACAACCACTGGCAGAAGCCCCTGCACAGGCCTCCCTGATTCTGTTCTGTTTTCTTTGGTAGCATGCTAGGTGCATCTCTCTGCTGCTGTGTTTCCCAGGGTTCACAGACTTATGACATTATTTGATTTTTGCTTTTCAAATGTCTTAAAATATTTGCTTTGGCTGACCCTGTTTTGGTGTGCCTCACTTTAGCTGACTGTCAGCTGAACTTCCATGTGCAGCTGTTGCTAAACTTCCTCATCCTCATCCAACTTTGGTTGTTACATCCACATATGTATATTCAAATATTACTTCATTAGATAGGATTCTGTTGATTCAGCCAGTTAAGTGGTCTAGTTTCTGATCATTTCAATGCAATGGAAGGGAGGCAACAGAACATGGTAGTTGGTGAGGAACTCAGATTGGACTATCTGCGTTTAAATTTCAGTGATGCCTGTTATTGCCTGTGAATCATTTGATTTTCATCTCTCAGAGCCTCAGGTTCTTTCTTCTTAAAGTAGAGGTTTTGATTGTAACTGCATAAATATCATTGCAGCATTAAATGAGATAATATGTGCAAAGCTTTTAACAGAAAGCCTGGCACACAGGAGGTTTTTACGGAATATACACGGTTGTAATCATAAAGCATCTATTTCCAAGAAATACCAATACATTTCATCAGTGGCTCGTGTCCATGCAAAAACTATATGATAAAAATGTAGTTGTCTCTGAAAAGCTATGAGTTGTTACTTTAGTATTCCTTATTTTTTGAAGAAGGCCAGAACAAGCTGCTACTGGTACCTAAGAAAGTCACCCTGAAAATTATGATTGCATATTTCATGACTACTTTTTGTTTTTTCAAACTGAATTCTCTGAAGTTTTTACATGAATTGGAGGCTAATCAACTTTTCATTTGATCTGATTTTGATAATAGAAGTATGTTGACTTTGAGTGGGAGGATTACAGGATAACTGGCTGGGTTTTAACCACTTTAATTTGGTTCAGCTAAAACCAACTTACCATTTGGTAGCCACACTTCCATTTCACCTCCAACTTCTGGAATTCCCAAAGAAGAGGACAATGTAAATCCAAAAAGAATACGTCATTAAAACTAAAGATACATTTGGCATCTATGAGGGGGAGAATTACAAATTCATTTCTTTGGATCATTTTAAAAAATTCTTCTTACTACAGACTTCAAGCAGGAGTCACCATTTCTTGACATAAGCAAACACACATGCTGTGTGGATGAAGATTGTGGAAATGCTCAACATATTTTAACAGATCTTCATGATGAAATGAGTCACATTCTCACTCATTTTTAGTTAAATTTATTGAACCAAGCTAAGTGTTACGTAAGATGTATTAAAGACGAACATTAGAGGCTAGACATCATTTTTCTGGTAAATATTTTGGAGAAATGTTTAACGCACATTCAATTTTGTAACTCCTTTCTTTTCAACTCTATCAATTTCTAGTGTCAAAGCTAGAAAACCTCTGTAGAATTAGAAGAGCTACAATTTAACTTCAAACTTTTTTTCTATGTAGATAGTTTCATTCACAACCAGATAAAGATATCTTTGTATCCTACTTATTGTAATAATAGACCGGATGGATTCTTGGTAAAACCTGAATATTTTTAAATGCTCTATATGTTCTAGCTCTAAATTGCATGTTTTAAGCATATTGCTTTGAAATCCTGAAAAAGATGCATACTGAATTTTGATGTGTTCTAAAACAGTCATGAAAATTAACATCTTCCCTCAGCCCAGGGCCAAACAGATTTTTTTGCAGGGCCAAATTAGAATCTGCCTACAGGCTTCAGATAAAAAAAGGTAACAAGCAGGCAACTTTTTAAAGTCAGAAAAGGCAAGGAATGTTACATGGCTATCTTTTTTGGTAATCTAAGTAGCTGGAGAAGGAAATAATCTTTTAAATTAGCCTTAACCCTCCAGAGTATGTGGATGTTATTAGATCTTTCTCAGGATGTAAGCTGGCATAGTGGTATTTTACATCCTATAGGCAACAAATTGTTTTAATGTAGAAATATAAATTACTGGGAGTGGAACTTGCAGGGTATGTTAAGTAGTTTTTTTTTTTTTCTTTTTGAGTTCACATTTGAGTAGGCCTAACTTGTTACACGGAACTGAGAGACCAGAAGCCAAACCTATGGGTTACTGAGTACAGGTTACTATTTCTACCAATCTGAATTTCTATGGGTAAAATATAATATCAGAAGCCATGGTAGAAATTAGATTAAGCACAATAATAAAGAGACAATCCCTGTGGCACCAGGATTAAAAGAGAGAGAGAGAGAGAGAGAGAGAGAGAGAGAGAGAGAGAGAGAGAGAGAGAGAGAGAGAGAGAGAGAGAGAGAGAGAGAGAGAGAGAGAAGAGAGAGAGTAGAGATGAGAGATGATGAGATGTAGCAAG
>NW_026000026.1:51817478-51854537 GCF_001458135.2 Marmota marmota marmota | reverse complement strand
AGAGAAGAGAGAGAGAGAGAGAGAGAGAGAATAGAGTAGTCCAGAAAGAGAAAGCCTGGTGTTTCAGCATGTGAACTTGAAGACTCCATGATACAGAAATGTGAATATTGGTACATATAGCTGGAGACCAGTTCAACATTCCAAAGACATTTATGAGCACCAACTACATATACCAGGTTCAGTGCTAGATGCTGAGAGACAAATATAAATTAGACAGAGTCTTTTTGCTTAAAGAAAACAAAGTCTTGTGAAGAAACCATAGGAATATGAAAAATGTGGCCTCAAAGAGTTGATAATAAAATAATTGTCAGGAAAGTTATTTTTATTTTAGCACTTACAAAGACCCAATCACTGTTTTTAAGCCTATTAACATCAATTTCTTATTATGAATTAATTCAATAAATTAGGAAAATCCATTTTTTTTCCTTTTCAATGAAGAGAACTGAGACGAGGAGAGTAAAAGTAGCTTACTCAAGATCTCCAAGCTAGTCCAGTGGTGCCACAGCCAAAAATAAAAAATAATAAAAAAAAAAGGTGAGAGTAAAGGAAAAGATGCATATGTGATTATACATGTCCTCGCCATCTGGCCATCCTCACACCACACTCTAAATATACCTTATGCGCCCCTGCTTCTCCTGTTTTCTTCATGGCATACTCAATGCATTTTCTCATTTTTATGTCTATGTATGAGGAACAGCTTGAATTCTACTTTACCCCTGAGTTATTCTCTGATGACCCTTGATGGAAATTATGTCTCCCTACTGTCATATATCATTACTTTTATTCTTGTTCACTAAATACTACTTATTCACTAAATACTATTTTGTGAAATATACCATTCCACAAAATTGTTTTTCTTGATTGTAGCAATTTTTTTTTTTTGAGTGGGGGTGGTTAGCAGGGATTGAACTCAAGGGCATTCAACCACTGAGCCATACCCTCAGTCTTTTTTTGTATTTTATTCGAGAGACAGAGTCTCACGGAGGGGCTTAGCACCTCATTATTGCTGAAGCTGGCTTTGAACTCAACACCCTCCTGCCTCAGCCTCCTAAGCCGCTGGGATTACAGTCGTGTGCCATGGCACCAAGCTTGATTGTAGCAATTTAAAAGGTGTTTCTCTTCAGTGTTACACACACAAGGCATATAGAAAGTGTCATGCATACTCCTGTCATTCATACTTCATTGCTCCCTTGTTCCTATGTCTGATGTACTGTTGCTTCTGGTGGTTCTATTGCTACTTGCATTTTTAGCCAGAGGGGCCAGATGAAATCTATTGTACTATTCCCCCGCTGATGCAAACTTCTGATAGAACTGGCTTCCAGAATAATGTTCTTCAGTATTTTGCTGGGCTACTTCTTGTTTTACTCTGATCAGCTCTTTTCACAGTTTTATATCCTTTTTAGTCTGGTGAATAGTATCTTACAAAGAGAGACTGGAAAGGAACCAACCAGCCAGCCAGGATGTTTTCCTTACAACAATATTTTATGATCTTTACAAAGCTGCCAAAATGGAAATCATTCTTTTGCAACTTTCTCATCAGACTACAGTTTCATTATTTGGATTGTAGACCATACCCACAGCCAGAGAACCTATGAACAGGTGAGACCTTTCTATTTTCTGGAGGCCCCAGTAAGACTGGCTTGTAGGATAGTCATTTTAACTGATGAATAAAAGGACTGAAACCTCCTTACAGTATTTTCAGTTTTCTTTGGATTCTTTTTGATAGCAGCTACAGTCTAGTAGGCTCTAAGGGGCTGTAAAACTATTCCAATTATTTTCGATCACTGTTATTTATTGTGTGGACAGTCAAATGACTTCACAAAGAAATCATGTTGTGTCCACTCTCTACCAACTATCTTTTCTAAACTGCCCCAAATCTTTGAGGAAGGAGTCCTAGAAGAAACTAGAGTTCAGAATTCTTAATCTAGCAAACTAGGCTTACACAAAAAACATAAAATTGCAATTATATTATTCTTGGGTTGGGGTTACTAAAGTGAGTCCCTTTCTCTGGGAGTACCTACATGATGGGCATAGTGTACTGCAATGAAATCTCATGACATTTTCAGTGAAGGCTAGTACTCTAGTACTCTAGGTGTACAAACTGTGAACAAGTTTTAGAGAGATTGCTCATAATCTAATTTACTAAGAAAGATTATAGCCAAAATCTTTATTTCACAATCCATCTATAAAGGGAAGTATAAGAAGTTTAAGAAACTGTACTTGTTAGCTGTTCGCATTAACATGGATGATGAACATGGCCACTTGTTTAAATGTTAAAGAGAGGGAGACACGGGGGAAGGGGGTTGGGGGGAGAATTTATATGTTGTTGGCTCTACAAAATACAAAGAACTCATTATCTCTCTAGTGGATAGATATTGAGAGAAGAAAATTATCCTTTATAGCCTCCCTCTTCAAAAATCTAGTTTTTTAAAAAATATTGTATATATTTAAGGTTTACAACATGATGTTAAGGTATACATACTGAGAGTAAACTGGTTACTATAGTGAAGCAAATTTACATATCTATCATTTTGAAATGCCTCCTCTATTTGACTTAACCAGTAGTTTTCTATCTGACAGTGCTTGGGTTAATGCTTAAAAATCAGACAAATGCTAATGGGAGGAAAAGAAGAACGCATACACTCCCCATCCCCTTCAGTCAGCCTTTTCTTTTCTATCGATGACAGATGATACAGTGAAGAGTTGCACAGAGAAAATGACTTTTAACTTTTAGCAGTGATGCATATTAAACATATCTAATATATGCCAGGTTGTGTGTAAGGAGCCAAAGGGGGAAAAAATGAAAAGTGAGGTACTGGGCATGGAAAAACCTAATGAAATGGATAGAAGGAAAAAGAGAATGCATGGGAAATGTTATAAATATGAAGAGCAAAGAAATGATGAATCAGAAATCACCAGGGAAAAGCAATCTAATGTAGAAGATACAGAAGTTTTCACAAAACATTGGACACACTTATAAAAAACTTATTATTTAAAGTTTAAAACAGCTGGACTATAATGCCAGCTGCTTAGGAGGCTAGGATAGAAGGATCTCAAACTTAAGGCCAGTCCCAGCCACTTAGCTGGACCTTGTGTGAAAATTATAAAAAAGTACAAAGTGCTGGGAACACTCAGTGGTAGAACACTCCTGGTTCAATCCTCAACGACAGACAGACAGATAGACAGACAGACAGACACACAAAACATACAGCAATGAACAATTTATAAATGGGAAATTACATTTTTTTGCCCTATGAAAAAGAAGCTTGACAGTCTAATCCATTATAGCAGGACATGTGTTGTTTGTTAGCTTTTGTTTTTGTTTTTATAAGATAATGAATTGTACTCATCCCCCTTGTGATTTGAAACATAAGGTTTCATATATGTGGGATGTAACAGTGGAGTAGAAATATTAACTGTTCTAAATAGAGATCATTCTAGCAATGTTGGTCTGATTAGCTGAAAATTCCAATTCTAGAAATAGTGGAAAATCAAACAAGGAAATTAAACCCAGCAAAAGTCTATTCAGATATGGTGCTTTTGATGACTAATATTAATTTGGGAAGCCATAATGAACAGTATTTATATCTATCAAATGCTACAAAGTGATTCCTTGTCAGGGTAAATACCTATAAGTAGTCAGAGATAGAAATAAGTCAAAGTTTTATACTTCTTGAGATTTGAAAAAGAAAGACATTGTGAAAAAATGTTTTTAAAAAAGAAAAATATTCCAAGATCTTTCAATTGCAATTCAACAGAAGAATAGCTTCTAACCAATCTCTTACAGATACATTAGTATATTCAGTTTAGGTGGTAAATGTTATTCATCACCTTACCAAGCACTGCCTAAATCTAATTCTTTGGAACTTGCAAGGTTTTCTTAAAACCTTGAACAAAGTACACACATATTTGAGATTCTGGGTTTTTGATTGTATCCACGGAACAGCAGTGAGGCTGCTCAACTATCCTCAATAACACATTAATTCATTACTGTGTCATTCATGCATTTAGTACAGGTCCATGCTTGGGATATAGATAGGAGTATGGCTCAATTCCAGACCTTACACTTTTTGAAAAAGATGAAGTTATCATAGTTTTGGGAGTTCACACTCCTTTTATTATATGTATACAAGTGGGAAGTGGTAGATAAGGTTTGGTGGGTAAAAGTCTTGGCTCTGAGTTCATCTTCTACCAGTTAATATCTATGTTCTAAGCAAAGCAGATTCTTATCAATAAAATAAAAAGTAACTCACTTAATCCTCATTGAGTTAAGAGGATTACATGAACTAATGCATGTGAATTACTTAGTACACTGCCTGGCACACTCTAATTGCTCAAAAATTGTAACTATTATTATTATCATATTATTGGAACCTGAGCAAGAATCTACTTCTCTTTCTGTTCATAAAAACACTAAGTAACTTATTTATGAACTTATAAATCATAGGTAAAACTACTGAAATCCAAACTCAGGTTTCAGTTCTGAGTGATTTACATATTCTGTATTTTTCTTTCTACTACATTATAGTTTTTCTGAAGTAGCTTAATTTCCATGAATTCCATAAGAGGATATTGTGAGAAAATCATCCATGCAGTTCTTTCTAAATTTCATTTTCTGTGGCCTGATTTGATAAATCTTTTTATAATATTTTAACTCTTTTACAAAAATGTTTATTTATTATAGCATGATACTTGTTACTAAATAATGATTAATAAGATCAATAATTATAGGACAATTTATGCACTTTTTTCCTACCAATTATTCCTCACATCATGAACCCATCACCTTTAAGACCTCTGACTAACCCTTATTTTAAAACCACTAAATATAATTTCTTTAAAAAACATCTTTTTAAAAAGATGTTAAACATGAAAGCTTTGTTACTTCTGTTTTCAGGCTAGAGTATTTTTTAACTGCTAAGTTATACACTCCATTGGAATCCATTACCGTGGCAGGTTTTTCTAGGCAAATAGCACACCAGAGGGAAGTTTGGCTTTGAGTTTTCTTCTTTCTGATTTAGTTTATTCTTTGGTTGCTAATTTGCATTTTTCTGTGAAGAAGATTAGAATTATAATACATAAGCAAAGGAATAAGGCAAAAAATCCCCCAAACTAATACCCCTCACCCAGGTAAGAGTATGACCTTGGACAAATCACCAATTTCAGTCTCACTTTAAATATCTGTAAGAGGGAATAATAATTCCTGTTTTAAAACTGTTTTGAAGATAAAATATTATGATGTGCTGTTAATGATTCAGGAATTTTGTGAACTGGTTGCTACAACCTTGGTAAGTTTAAAATTGGTCATGGGGGTAATATTTACACTATGGAAATTGAGAAATGCCTGTGAATTAGAATTTCATTTTCCTTCCCAGACAGTAGGATTACTAGCACATCACTGGATAACCCTTCTAAACCATTTTTTAAAGTTCCATGTATATATTAAGAATAAAATATTCTTAGTTGATGTTAATTCAGAAATCCACATAGCTGTGTTTTTCTTGGTCATTTCTCCAAAGGTTTGTGCCAATTTATATCTTTATGCTAACAAATAAAGATATTCTTGTTAAGAAACCTGCCTTTCAGTACTCACTCAATAGTATAAATTTGAGGAATATGCAGTTTCATGGGAGAAAACTTCTCACAGAGCCAAGGTGCTTTAATGAAGTGGAGAGAGAGAAATGGTGTTGGTAACAGGTTATTGTAAGGATCTCATTTTGTTTTTTCTTTAGTCACAGTTAACGAACCTTTCATGAATTAATCTGACTTAATAATAAAATTAAATATTTCCAAGCATCGTGTACCACATCAAATCTTTTTGTTCTTTTGTTAATCTTGATTTCTTATATATTTTCTATGAAATGAAATTTGCTTATCTGGAAGTGCAGTGGTTGAAACAGCACATACAAATTTACAATGCATTTTTAATGATAGAATCCATGGTTTGGTTCTGAAGCAAATACCCATATATCAAATACCTTTAAAGCTTGGTCTGCCACTTGATCTGGAATAGGAAAAGTGGGATTCTAGGCAGAGGGGAGAGTTGCCCAAACCTTACTTGTTCAGGCAACTGTTCAAATCACATTTCAGCCTCCAACTCAGAAATAGGCAATTTTCAGTAGGGATGCTTATACTAGGAAGGTGAGGGAGTCTGTTGCAGCCAGATAGCAGGGGTTCAGTG
This sequence comes from Marmota marmota marmota, assembly GCF_001458135.2. Lineage (NCBI taxonomy): Eukaryota > Metazoa > Chordata > Mammalia > Rodentia > Sciuridae > Marmota > Marmota marmota. The sequence continues at coordinate 51,848,356 of NW_026000026.1, read as the reverse complement.
TAGAAGACTTCACACTTAGATCTGTAACGAGGGAAAGAATATAGAGAACAAGTAAGGAATATTGGAAAGCCTTGAAGCCTTACACATTTATGGTCAATAGTGAATGACAGAAAAATAAGTTTTCATCAAAGCAACTATTTCTTTCTTTTTCTTTTCTATTTTTTTTTTTGTGTGGGGGCTCCTGGCGATTGAACCTAGGGCTTCATGCATGCTAGGCAAGTAAAGTGCTCACCCACTGAGCTTTAACCCCAGTCCAAGGCAATTCTATTTTTTAATAAATTTTTAGGAAAGTTTATTGCTCAGATCTAGTTACATTTCCCTTATTTTTATAATATTTTCTTGGTGCATATGATTTAATTTTATAAAATATGCCTACTGAATCAATTAAATAAATATATAATATATTCTCATAGTATTTTTTGATTAAAAGTGCTTTATAACTCAATGTAAAAATTCAAGAAATAGAGAAATATATAGTGTTGATTATTTCATTCCCCTGATATAACTATTGTGAAATTTTGGATAATGATTATTTAGGTTTTTTAAAAAACAATACTAAAAACCAAAAAGTTTGAATACAATCTTACATGTGGCATATCTATGTTTATTTGAAATACAGATCATCTTGTTCTAAAATTTGCTTTTTCATTTAATATAGCTTGGTTATTGTTCTATGTTAGCAGATATAAACCTAAATTCATTATTTTTAGCATTTATATTTAATTATACTTCTTGCATGTATCCTAATTTTTATACCTAGTCATTGGTTAAAAAATTTAGGCGCTTACACATAAATGACCATTCATATGTATATCCTTATCATTTCTCTAAGTAATTGTATGTTTATACATATTTCTATAGACTAAAAACTCACAAGTAAATAGTTTATTACCATTTCAATTTTTCAAAATAACAGTTCAAGGTAAAATTACAATTATGGCATTCATTTTATTACTGAGTTAACTAAAGAGCAAAAAGGTTAAATTGCCTATTCAAGGTCATGCAGCTAGTTAGTAGCAAATCAGGGTTGGGAAACTGCACTCACTATAGAGCACTATAGTAAGCTATTCTAGTATTTCTACCTGTTTGTATTTCACTTACAGTAGTCCTCTTTATGTAAAGGGAATTTGTTTTAAGACCTTCAGTGGATACTTGAAATTGTGAATAGTACTGAACTTCATATACATTGTTTTTTTCATATAGATATATACACAAATCTACTCTTTTCAATCTCAACTAAGCAATTATTATGTACAGAGGCCAAAACTTTATAGTTTGAGGTGCAACAAAAAGCCACCATGGATTTCTTTTTCCTTCTCTATAAATTTATAGATATATGATTTTTCTTACTATGGATCTTAGCATCCTCAGCCTCTGATGATTTTTCGTTACTAAATCAAGAACTTTCACTTTTCACTTAAAGGAAGCACTTTATGGCTTCTCTTTAGTATATTTGGATTGTCAGTATCACTACTCTTGTACTTTGGGGTATTTTTAAAGTAAAGTAAGCATTAGAAGCACCACAATACTATGACAGTAGATCTGCTCACCAAGGCAGCTACCAAATGAATAATGGGTGAGTGGTGTACATAGCATGGACACACTGGACAAAGGAATGTTTCTTGTGTGGGCTGGATGGAGTAGGATAGTGTGAGATTTCGTCATACTATTCAGACATGCATACAATTTAAAATGCACGAATTATTTATTTCTGGAATTTTCTATTTAATATTTCAGTTCACCATTGACCATGGATTACTAAAACCACATGAAGTGATACCACAGATAAGGAGGGACTCCTATATTCTCATATTTTAACATTTATGAAATGGAATCCATCTCTCCATTGATGCCATCTTACAACTGTTATCCAGAAAACAGTGGGACATAGATGCCATTGCTGATGTATGAAATATTCAGTTTTTATTACTGATTCTATGATTAGACACTATGACTATTACACAGGGTGTTAAAGGACCTTTAAAAGTGGGAACATGTATCCTCATGGTTTTTTGAAAACCTCTTGTAGACTTTTTAATTTAAACAAACAAAATAAATTGGTAGTAACAAAACTTGTCAAAAGGGTGCCAAAATCTAGAAGCAATACTAGAGATGATAGAAGAGAATTCTATAAAAAAGTATTGCATCACCAACAATATTTTTTTTCTTTATTAAAATTAGTTACTTATTCTAATTTGTTATACATGATGGCAGAATGCAATTCATTTTATATTACACATATGGAGCACAATTTTTCAAGTCACTGGTTGTACACAAAGTATTTTCACACCATTCATGTTTTTATACATGTACTTATGATATCTACCCCATTCCACCTTCTTTCCTACCCCTTTTCCCCCCACTTCCCCTCCTTCTCCTTTGCCCTATCCAAAGTTCCTCCATTCCTCCCATGTTCCCCCTGACCCATCGCCATTCTCCTTTATGGCTGAATAAAACTGCATTGTGTATATCTATCACATTCTCTTGATCCATTTATCTATTGGAAGGCATTTGGACTTATTCCATAATTTGGTTATTGTGAATTGTGCTACTATAAACATCCTCATATCAAAGAAAACATTTGGCCTTTGTTTTTTTTTTTGGGGGATTTGGCTTACTTTACTTAACATTATATTCTCCAACTCCATCCATTTACCTGAAAATGCCATGATTTTATTCTCTTTTAATGCTGAGTAATGTTCCATACCAACAATATATTTTTTGAGAGCACTATAATTATACATAATAGTTGGATTCATTTTGGCAATATCATAGGTACAAAGGATTTTATTTCAATCCCACCTTCCTACCCCACCGATTTTCCTCCCCTATTCCTTCCCTCTATTCTCTTTCCTCTGCTCTATTGATCTATCTTTTGCTTCTTTATTAATTTATTTTTGATCGGTACATATACATAAAGATGAAATTCCCTTTGGTACATTTATATATGCATAAAGGCAACATGATTTTATTAAATTCATTCTATATTTCTTCCCCTTTCCCTTCCTTCCTCTCTCTCTCTTGTTCTCTTTCTACTCCACTGATCTTCTTTATATATTTATGATATTTTATCCCTCCTATGGCCCTTTTTCCCTTATTTTGCTCCAGCTTTCGTATATGAGAGAAAACATTCAACTCTTGATTTTCTGAGTCTGGCTTATTTCCTTTAGCATGATGTTCTCCATTTTCATCCATGTACCTGCAAATGCCATTATTTCATTCTCCTTCACGGCTGAATAAAACTGCATTGTGTATATCTATCACATTCTCTTGATCCATTTATCTATTGGCAGGCATCTGGACTTATTCCATAATTTGGTTATTGTGAATTGTGCTACTTATAAACATTAAAGTGGCTCTATCATTCTAGTATGCCGACTTTAGTTCTTTCAATTACCAACTATTTTAAAGGCATACTGGATAACATTTGGCCAAAATAAAAATATAAATATTGCTATTTCTGGGTCAAAAATGTTCAAGAAGACCCCAAATGTAAAAAAAATGTGCTTTATTTCATTCCAGTTTCTATAACCAACTGCCATAGATTGAGTGGTTTGTAAACAACAGGAATTTATTTCTCACAATTCTGAAGGCTGGGAAGTTCAAGATGAAGTCTCTGGCAGATTTAATGTCTAGTGAAGGTCGTGACAGAAAGCACAAAAGATTTCTCTGGTTCCCTCTTTTAAGGGCCCTAATCCCACTCATAATGAGTTCTGCTTTTTCAATCTAATGGAGGTCCTACCTGCAAATATCATCACACTGGTGGTTGGGTTTCAACATATGAATTTTGGGAGACAACTATTCAATATACAGCAGATCTCAAACAGGGGCTTAATTTTTATATTTGATTTTACATGTAAGTGATACCTGATGAAAACCAGTTCTAAATGTAAAAGACCTTTTTGGGTAACTAAAAATAAAAAATAATAAATGACAAGAAAATATTGTGTATAGTATAACTCACAATAGTTTTGTTTTTCTTTTTTTTTAATAATACATAATATAAAGGTGCTTCTCACAATTGGTGGCTTTTTCAATTCCATAAAATTATTAGTGCTTATTTTATAGGGTTGTAGAAATCACTGTAAATGCTTAGAACAGTGCCTAGCATGTGATAAGTATTTGATAAATTATAGTTATTAAAAATATTTAATAGAAGCTGCAAATTTTCCTCCAAAAAGGGTAAACCAATTTACTACCCTAATTTAACAATTTTATTACAGTAATTTATAACCTAAAATATAATTTAGTATAATTCTTCATCAAAGAAAACAAAATTATTATTTCAAAGCTATCATATATGACCACACATCTTTGGTGCAACTAAAAGAGAGTTAAGTTTGCTAAAAGTCTATAATGTCAAAAATACTTGTCACATCATCCCACAATCACTTAATTGTACCTTTTATTTTCTGAAACAGATATTTTAAAATTTTGACATTCACTATAGGAATGTAATTGTACCTTCACCAATGATTATTTTGACTTCTAGCTTGTAATAATTATTCAATAGGTGGATTACATTTTAAAGATTAAGAAACTATTTAAAGAACTTTTTGGTGCAAAGTTTTTGAAAGTGGTAGAAACATACTACATAACCAAATTCACAATGTTTTTTGTGTAACTGAAACTAAACCTGTTTTTCATGAAATACAATTTTTCTGTTTTGTTTTGTTTTTAGAACTTGGTTCTTTATTGTTTTAGCTTCCTCATCAATGAAACTTGATGTTATACTTTGACATTTAGATATTAGAATTGTTACTCTCTAGTCACTTTCTCATTTTAAATATAGAAGCATTAACTGCTCCAAGCAAAAATCAGAGAAATAAAAGAAGTTCCTATAAAATGATAACAAAACTTTCTGTTGTTTTCTCATGAGTCTTCTTTTACTTGAGATCCTATTATTATTATAAAGAACTAAATTTCAGGAGTTCCTGATTTCCTAACTTATTGTTTGAACCTAAAAATGGTTATATAGGCACAAGAAAATGCTGAGAGATCCTGAATCTTTTAAACTTTCTACACATTTTTTTTGTTTATAATTAATTGAGAATATACAAATGGCTCTCATTTCAGATACAAAAAGGTACTACTGAATAAATTTTAGTTTTGTTCCCACAAAAAAATAGATTGATGGATTGGTTTCTCTTTTATTTCTTTATAAGGTAACATTTCCTAATATTTAAAATCACTAGAAGCACAGGTTTTACAGATTCTCTTGGCAGATATGTGTTGAGACTTTGCTGTGGGCCATGCACCCAGAACCAGATGTATCTACTCCACCAAGAATTCCAGGCCCAATTACAGGGCTGGTAGTGCTTCACTCTGAGATCCTTGAGAAAATGAGTGAACTATTGTTCACCACCATTTATTTGCCACACCATCCTTTTTACTTCCAACTACTAAATGAGCATAGTATGGGCAGAGGAGCATTTTTGTAGAAGATGCAACTAAATCAGAAGAAAATTACTGTTTAGTAAGGTTATTACTGTTTAGTAAGGTTTAGTAAGATTATTCTGAATAATTTGTCTTTTTCCATGTATCTCATAAGAAGCTACCTAAACATTTGTACTTATTAAAAAAAACTTTTAAAAATTTGTTTCAGTGCCACTTTGAATTCTGTTGTCAGGGAAATATAGAAAAAGTTTAGTAAGTATGGTATTTGCCTCTCTAGATCTTCACCAGTGACTGCTAATATACTCATGTGTGAGAAAGTGTTTTTCACCTTGTATGTAGAATTGCTATCGGATGTGTTCATATAGTCATCTTTTAAAATGTCGATTCTAGGAGTTGTTGGTAGATATTTCAAGGAATGACCAAGCCAAAGGATGATTTATTACAATGGGGCATTTAGTTATTCTGTCTGGGAAAAAAAAGTTTAATTTATCTTCTTGAGAGCAACCAATAATTGGATCACCCATAAATGCATGCATCAAATCCAAGAAATTACTACACTTACCCAGAAAACAGCATGGTACTGTTTACCTGTGTAGGGGCTTTGTGGCTGGGTAGTTTAAACTTCAAATATGTCAGGCTTTATGCCAGCATATCTAGTACAGTAGTTGTTAGGATAGGCAAACAATTGTAATTGAAAGTGGAGTCAAGAATTTAGAGGCAGAAACACTAATTAGAACTAATTGACAAGTGTTATAGCACTCACCAGGGTAGCTCTTTACATAGGAAAATGATAGTTATGTAAATATAGTGATTAATTGTATTCACTTAGCCATTATTTTTCTTCTTGGCATCAAATGGGCCCATACTTGGTACTTGGCCATTGAACACAACTTCAAATTTATGGTAGGTTTCTAAGCAGACTTTTTGTTTCTCAAATCAGTTTTGTTTCTTCTATCATTTGTGTGTGTGTGTGTGTGTGTGTGTGTGTGTGTGTTGGACAATAGACATGGGTTGTAATTATCTCCAATATCTATCTTAGAAGCTACTTTCAATCCATTGATATATAAAGAAACTGTTTCAGGATGGAAAGCATAAACATGACTATTTGATATATTTTTGATATATTTTTTTCTGACACAAATATTCTCATAGGAATTTGAAAGCAAGTTTTCAAGCCTGTCAATCTAGCATCTGCCACAAATACTACAATGTTCTCAAGAAAAAGAAGAGTTATTATGCTGAATGTATTATTTATCTAAAGATACATTTTATCATATAGAAATGTAATTGGTAGACTCTTAAAATAGAGATTTCATTAAAAGTAAAACCATTAAAAACACTTTACCCATGGCAACATGAGAAGACGAGGGAAGGGTCCCTTGTATTGGTCAAAGCTGGACACTGAAGATGGGGCTCGGCATAGGAAAGTGCTCTGGCTCAGGAAAATTGGGAGGTCTGGGTTCAAGGAGTGGTTCTACTACCCATGCTTTGTACAATTGAAGAAAGACACTTGTGCTCTTTTGATCTTAGTTTTATTATTTAAAATGAGAGGAACAAAACAAATGTTTTCCAAGGTCCCTACTTCCTTTGAAATTTGCAGGGAAATGGATGGCATTAGAGCAGATTATGCTAAGTGAAGCCAATCCCTAAAAAAACAAATGCCAAATGTCTTCTTTGATATAATGAGAGCAACTAAGAACAGAGCAGGGAGGAAGAGCAGGAGGAAAAGATTAACATTAAACAGAGACATGAGGTGGGAGGGAAAGGGAGAGAAAAGGGAAATTGCATGGAAATGGAAGGAGACCCTCATTGTTACACAAAATTACATATAAGAGGTTGTGAGGGGAATGGGAAAAAAACAAGGAGAGAAATGAATTACAGTAGACGGGGTAGAGAGAGAAGATGGGAGGGGAGGGGAGGGGGATAGTAGATAGGAAAGGTAGCAGAATACAACAGTTACTAATATGGCATTATGTAAAAATGTGATGTGTAACCGATGTGATTCTGCAATCTGTATTTGGGGTAAAAATGGGAGTTCATAACCCACTTGAATCTAATGTATGAAATATGATATGTCAAGAGCTTTGTAATGTTTTGAACAACCAATAAAAAATAAATAAATAAAAAATAAATAAATAAAAAGAAAAAGAAAAACTAGCCTATTTTTAAGGTCTATTTTGAACTATTTCCAAGGTAAGTTCACTGCAGAGAAGTTGAATGCCTTTTCATGGATAGTGGTAAAAAGCCTTTGGTGATGTAATGACTTGGGATTGAGTCCAATCTGGTTTAAAATATTTATAGTTTTTGCCCCTTCCCTTGGGGTCAGGGCTGGGACTGGGATACAGGAAAGGGATCATCTAATATTCCAGAATGATTTACTTTATCCAAATCTCCAGTTTCAATTACATAAGTATGCTAAAATCACTGTTTGAATTTATTTATTTATTTATGCACATTTAAGGCAGAGAAAGGGTAAATTGGATGGTGTTGGTGATGAATAAAATCATACTGTAATTAAAAACTTTAAGAGGAATTTCTTTAGTTGTAGATGAACACAATCCCTTTAATTAATTAATTAATTAATTAATTAATTTTTTATGTGGTGCTGAAGATCAAACTTAGTGCCTTACATGTGCTAAGCAAATGCTCTACCACAGAGCCACAATCCTAGTCCCTAATTAAAAACTTTTAAAGATAATCTGTTTATCTAATTTTTATGACCAAAGTCATTATAAATTGTTATAGAAAAAGAAGTGTGTCACATTAGATTGGGTAGAGAGAAGTGACAGGAGGGGAGGGGAGGGGAAGGGGGGAAAGAAAGGACAGCAGAATAAAATTGACTTTATTATTGCTGTATATATATATATGTGTGTGTGTGTGTGTGTGTGTGTGTGTGTGTGTGTGTGTCTGCATGACCAATGTGATTCTGCAACCTGTACACTCAGAAAAATGAGAAATTATACCCCATCTGATTCATATGTATGATATGTCAAGATTATTGTACTGTCATGTGTAACTAATTAAAACAACAAAAAAATTGTTCTAACCTCCTAGATGTGCTGTATCTCTTTAACACAGACTAGGCAGCTCAAAACAACAGAAATTAAGGTACTTTCAGTTCCTGAAGCCATCTGGGCGGGACTCTCTCTGCAGCCTTAGCGAAAGACTCTGCTCCCACTCTAGGCTTCTGGGATTGCCCGCATTTCTAGTCACTTCCGACCTCCTGGAAGTGCCATCCAGTCTCTGTTGTTATCCTGTGTTGTTCCTGCGTGTTTTAAATATGGCTTCTGTTGGTTAAAACACCCTGGGGAAACTATCTTACATAATAATTTATCTAATAAACTACTTGTGTCATCAGTGTCCATGGGCTGTGTGTGGACTATGTTGTGCATTGTAGCCTAAAGAGGGGATTCCTCTAGCATTGGGAACCTCTGGTGGCAACCCAACAGGGATTGATCACCTGATGCAGGTGAACTCCCCCCTCAAGCTCTGTGGGAGATCCCACACAGCACTGAGATGGGTGTGACCTGCCAAGATGTCAATCAAACTCTGGGAAGCAAGACTCCGCACTTGAAACCTTATCCCTGCTTTCCATGTCCCTGATTTAAATAAAGCAAGGGCAGGCTCAATTTGTCAGAGTAAAGAAGTTAAATTCATCTGATCCGTTTTCCTGTCCTGCCCCTGCTTTTGAAACTGTTTTCTGTGTCCTTTGGTTTTTCCCTTTTTCTATTTTTCTGAGCTTTTATTTCTCAGCCAGCCCATTCCACTGAGGGGAAATCCATTTTCATCGCCTGCGTGGGATACAAGAGAGAACTTGTATGAAATTAGTGGGATAACACACAAAATGGGGTGTATACTACCAAATATAGTTATAATTTTGAAGAATCAGAATGATAATTGCAAGTGCAAAATGAAAAACAAACTAAAGAACAGAAGAGAAGGCTATTTTCTTCAAATCTTAATTATTTTCTTCATGGCTTTTTCCTCTTTAAAAAAGTAGCTCCTTCTCATTTCTCTGACACAATCTATTATTTTCTTAATTTTTATCTTTTTCTTTTTCTCCTATAATATTGATTCTTCAACCCTACTTTTAGCTTTGATATGAAACAAAAGCCTGGTTGGCTTAAAAGTGATTTGTTAGAGTTAACTATCACCAGTAGAAATTGATCTAATTTAGTTGCAGTTATTATTTTTTTTGTGGGGGGAAGGTACCATGACTCATGCATTGGCAAGTTTAAAAATATTCTTTTCTCCCCTGACACCTCTCTGTCTCTTTGATTCTTCACTTCTCTAATGAATTTATGAGATTTTAGTTGAAAGTGTTAACAGTAAAAGTATAAATACACTATAAAATTTATGTTTGAGGTAATACATTAGTCTCAAACCATTATCCTATCTATTTCACTAGATGAAAAGATGGAGCTCAGTGGTAGACAGGTGGGGCATGTTTACCGAATTATTGAGTAGTAAAATGATATGATAAGATTGTATATGTCTATTTTGAAGATTTATCTTTTTAAACAATGAAGAAAAATAAGAAGGATAATGCAGAAATCTAAATAATTAGGGTCTAATTTTCTCTCAACTAGACACTGCTAAAAATAATTAAATAAATTGAGATAGATTTAAAAAGAAGTCTAGAATGTAGAATTGATATTATATATTGGCTGAGGAAAGGGAAGGTGCTGAGATAAGATGTAAATTTCTGTATTGGTCAATTTAGTAAATGATTTAATAGTCTAGAAAGTCTAGTAGGCTTTAATAGTCTAGAAAGTACAAGAGATAAATTAACAGAATTTTGCAAAAATAGATGGTTGGCTTTATGGTTGCAATTTGAGGAGTTGTGGTCCATCAAATGATGAACCTCTAGACATAGTAGATTCAAATCTTGGGAAAATATGTGATTACATATTGTTCAACTTTTTCCTCACTTTATTAAAAGCGGAATTTTCAATATCTGTGAATTAAAAATTAAATATAAGAAATTAATAAAAAGACAGAGAAAGGAGTCAAAACTATGGTTGAGTTTCTGTAATTCCAGCAACTTGGGAGCCTGAGAGAGGAAGATCAAAAGTTCAAGGACAACCTTAGCATTTGATAAGACCCTGTTTAAACATAAAAATTAAAAGGGATGGAGATGTGGCTCAGTGGAAGAGTACCTCTGGGATCAATCCCAAGTACTGAAAAAAGAAATAAGCAAGAAAACAAATAAAAACTGTGGTGGAACATGTCATAGAAATACAGAAAAGAACTGAAGATAATGTTTGTTTCTTTCAAGTCTAAAGAAGGTAGTGGCAGCATCCCACAAGGGCCCAGCTGCAGCACAACACAGCTGTTTTGCTATTTATTGTTTTGCTGTTTGTTGACATTTTGTTAATTGTGGTATCTTTTTCACATGGAAGAATGTCTGCCATGTAGTCATTGCTCATTGATACTTCTTGAGCAAATGCATGAAGTAAATTGTAGATTCTTAAATGATTTTCATTGGCAATGATTATTTGCCTTAGGCAAAAATACTCAGGTATTGGAGACAGGTTTGTAGATCTTTTTTTTCCAAGGACATTAATGTTTGACTAATTCAATTGTCTACAAGGAATCAATTTCATTTTTACTTTGTGGATGGACTGAAAGGATCTGGATTTTCCTTTTTTTTTTTTAACCAGGGATTGAACCAGAGGGCACTTAAACACTGAGCCACATCTAAATTGCTTAGGGTCTCATTGAGTTGCTGAGACTGGCTTTGAACTTGTGATGCTCCTGCCTCAGCCTCCCGAGCCACTGGGATTACAGGCATGTGCCACAGTGCCTGGCCTAAAATTAGTTTATACTTAATATAGGCCTGTTCCTAGACATTCCAGAAAAGATTTGCTCAGGGGGCCTTATGATGCTTCATGAATGACTTTGGAAATATTCTCAAAGGAAGGTGCATGTTCTAATCAAGCTCACACTGAGAATAAGAAGACAATCCATCTTGTTTCCTTTAATGTGTGGGAGTTTCAATCCTCCTCATCTAGGCAAAACCTGCTCCAGCTACATCATTTTTTCTGTTTCCTGTGAACATGCACGCACCTATATAACTCTGAGACTCCTGGATATACACAGAGGAAACCAAATTCAGCCAATAATGGCTAGGGGCTAGTTAGATCCAGAACTCATTGAGAGCAATAAAATAAATCATGATTGTATGTACAACCTTGGAGTGTCTTGATTTAAGAAGAGAGAAAAGACAGTACTATAATTTGTAATACATGCCAAAAACTTTTAAAGAAAAGGAGTGAAAAAGCTACTAAGACTTCTTCAGTCATAAATACAAGAGATCTATGCCAGCCATTTTTTAAAAAGTGTCCTTGAATCCCAGGTCCTTCCTTTGGCATCCTTTCTACACAGTGACAATATCTCTCTGCAATTTCAGAAGTTTGCAAATCGTTTTTTTCCAGGAAGTAGGTGCCTACCCGATAATGAAATAGAGGGTTTAGCAATAACACAGGGGAGAATTTCCTCTTTGTTTCATCCTCACCAAGCTTTGCATCTGTAGGCCTGAACATCTGCTGTGATTCTTTTCTGTCTGCCTCTATTCAACCCCATGCCCTTGACTTATGGTGCACCTGAAGCAATAGAGCAAGGAGAGAAGGTAACTCTGATTCCCAAGTGGTTTTTCATGTGACCATTTTGTATAATTATTGATTTAAAGAAGAAAAAATCTGGGGCTGGGGTTGTGACTCAGCGGTAGAGCACTCACCTCGTACATGTGAGACCCTGGGTTTGATCCTCAGCACCACATAAAAGTAAATAAGTGGAATAAAAGTATTGTGTCCAATTACAACTAAAAACTAAATATTAAAAAAAGGAAGAAAAAAATCTATGGTTCATTCTTTTGGGTAGTCCAGTTGCTTTCTGAACTTCAGATTGGTTTGTGTCATTAATTAGGTTTCACTGCCCCTTACTGGGAGTCACAGCTTGCTCTGTAAGACTTTTCTCATACCTGTTCTCTATTGTGTAATATGATGGGATAAGAGTCTGAGTTATCATGAGCATCATGATTCTCTTCAGTCTAAAAGGTGGGATGAAGAAGATAAATCCATGGTATAAATCTTCAAACACTCTTCTGTGCCTAAAAATCTTACTCCAAAGTATAATGTTGGTAATATTTTTAAAAATTCAGTAACTTTTTAAATCATACTCCCAATAATGCTTTGAGTTATTTTGTTGCAGGGGATGCTATGATTTGGAAATGATTTGTTCCCCAAAGGATCACATACTGGAAGCTTGGTCCCAAGTGTGGTAGTGTGGAGGTGGTAGAACCTTTAAGAGATGGGGCCTACTGGAAGAAAATAAGACTATAATAACTTAATAAGAAGGTACTACCCTTATGAAGGCATTAATACTACCCCTCAGGGTTGGGTCAGGACTGCTGTGACTGGATTATTTCTCATGAAAGTGAGTTATGAAATGAGTCAATCTCATGCCTTGCCCTTTACTCTTCCCTTTCCCTTTCACTGCTTTGTTGTGCTGGCATCATAGGGGCCCTTGAAAGATGCTGTTGCATCGTGAAGACCTTCCTTCCAGTCATGAAAATCATGAGCCAAATTAACTTTTTTACTTTATAAAATATCCAGTCTTGGGACATTTTGTAACCAAAACAAAGGCAAGGGGAATGCATAACTCTAAAACAAGAAACTCTTTGTTCAGAATTTATTATCCACTTAAATTTTTATTTGACAACATATTTTAAGAAGCCAGTTTTCTGAGAAAATTTATAGTTCTGATTTTTTTTTTTTTTTGGTAAATGAACTCAATCTTCTGAATCCAAATCATAACGTATCCGTATGCTACTTGATGTAGAAATTTTAGTCTTTTGGCTAGGATTTTAGATCATGAGCTTGGCTGCCCTAGAATGAAAAGAAGAAGATATGATAGAACCAAAATATTGCTTCTATGGTCTTTGGCAATTATATGGAAGGGAAGAAGAAACATATTGAGAGAAAAATATGGTAAAATATTTACATTTTGATTTTCAAGACTCCTCCATCCCTACCTCAATCAGGGTTGGGCTCTAGGGGAGGGAGTTTAGAAACTGAGTTATTGGGAGCCTTAGCATACATAGGAACTTATAAGGTGCTAACTGGTACATCAAGAAGAAGCCTCAAACCAGGCCACTGAGGGAATAGAGGAGTGCTTGGTTTACTAGCTGGAGTTGACATACTGCCTCCCCCCAGCATGTGAGTAGGAGGCTGTGATCCATGAGTCTGTGTCCCAGTGAGGGGAAATGGCTGTTGATGTTGCTGGTGGCTCATCAGGTCTTGGGTCAGAGCAGAGACGTCTGTGGAGGGTTTTGACACCACAGTTATAGGTGCCAGCACAACCCAGTGAGAGAAATAAATGGTTGTAGTACCTTCTTGAGTGTCACCAGCTCAGGAAGCGGGCAATACAGCCAGTTTTCAGCAAGAGACTTGTAAGAATTCAGAATGAACATGCTCATTGGAAAGCTCTTCTTCTCTACCCAGGACAAGGCCACCTGGCAACACTTCCTTATTCACCAAGATGCCCTTCTGGATTTAAGAGTAGGGGTAGGGCGTAGGATATTTTTTTTCACCATGGTACCTTATCTTGAATTATCCAGACACAAACACAGATACTTACAAATATCATTTAAATTATTAGATTGGATTAAGGTAACCTAGTTGTATCACATTGCAGTCGTATCTAACCATATCCCTGTTGCCCAGAAGAATGAAGAATTATTAAAGAAGATTGGGTCAGCTACAGAAAAAATAACTGCATTTGGGATGTAAGCATATCAGAGACCCTGTTCTTAGCTGTATTTCATCTTTGTCCAGAGAATCAGGAAATAGGGCTGTTTTTTATTGACATTATGCACATTTCATTGTGGAACAATTAGTATGGTTGATGCTGTTTGAAATTTCTAGCCCATTCATGGTTTTAGGAGGTGGACAGTGAAAGTGGACACAGCTTCTCATTCCAGAATAACCCCTGACTGGGAAAGCAAGAAAGACCTGGCTTGACTGAGAGTACAAATGTGCTGAAAAATGAGATCTCCTCCACTTTAAGAAAGTACTTAGGCTCAAGACGCCTAGTTCTTGTCAGTAACACAGCAAGTTCATCTTTATTTTGATGGAAGAAATGAGAGATTAGTATGAACAGCTGATTTTTATCCTAGTCACTCCACAAACTGCCAGTGTTTGTTTGAGATTTCTTCCTAGTAGACTGTTTATCACTCTGACTTTCTTTGTTCTTCCTGGCTTTGATCTCAGTGAACCAGATTCCTGTCCTAAGTAACACTAGGGGAATTCCAGGACAAGAGCAACACTCTGATTTGAAGTTTGGAAACACTGGTTTTGCTTTCTCCACCATTTGTTTTGCTTTTCCACATGCCTCTCATTTTCTTTCTTTCCTTTTTTCCCTTCCTTTCTTTTTAGCTTTAGTTCATCTTCAGAGCGCAGAGTATCAGAAAAATAAGAAGAAGATGGGTCTTCCAGAGTTTCTCTTTTGGATTGATTTTTCAAAGAACTGCAGAGTAGCAATAAATGACTTTCCTTAGTTCTGCCACATGGGAGTCAGTCCAAAGACAAGCGTTTATTTCCTTGGTGAAAAATAATATCCAAGCTAGTTTTAGAATCATAGGAGTTGATTTTTGTGAGGTCATTCCCTTTCTAGATATTTATCTTTGATTGTTGTAAAATGTTTTAAGCCATAGTCAATTTTGTCTCACTTGTTATTATTTTTGGATTACCCATAGATTTTGGTTACTTTTGGTATGGAATAAACACAGTTTCTAAATGTATTCAATAACATTGCCATAAGTGTCATTCTCTTCTGTAGATCCTCCCCACCTAAGTGATGTTTTCTTTATATATGTTCTGTGGACTTTTATGAATCTAAATTTATTTTAAAGAAGCTTGGAATTAAGATCCCTTAGGAGAGGCCTGGGGTTGTGGCTCAATGGTAAAGCACTTCCCTAGCATGTGTGAGGCACTGGGTTCGATTCTTAGCACCATATATAAATAAATAAATAATAAAGTTCCATCAACTACTAAAAATTATTTTTAAAAAACTATTTTAAAAAGATCCCTTAGGAGATCTATATTAAAAATACATATCACACACACATATATACCTAGATATTTAAAATCATATACCTATCTATATTATTTAAGATGTTTTGAGATAGCTAAATGACATGTCAGCTGAAATTGTAGTAATTCAATGCAGCTCAATGATCAGAATCATGGAAAGTATCTTTATATATGACTATTAATAAAATAAGCATGAATCGACTTTTACTTAGTAAGTACAATGTATGTAGTACACAAATATCATCCAAAAAAGAAAAAAGGAGAACTTGTAGTTGCAAAGGCTGAAAAACAGTCAAAATGATAGATGCCATCTGCTCTGGGAAAATTTACTTCATTGCCTACAGCACTAAAGAGATTCGACGAGTACTTTGATAATACCATCCCTTGGTTACAGTAGAGTTAAACTCTTTTCTAACTGTGATTTTTAAAATGACTCATTCTTAGAACCAAAGCTGCCCTCTTTCCTGCAGAACAAACAGATGATGATAGAAACTGAACAAAATATGTCTTTATAAATGTAGCAACTAATACATCTACAATAATATTGTTGATTGAGTTTGTTACCTACTATACTATTTAAATAATATTTACATGCAGAACTCGTTGCCTCATAAATCTCTAATCCTGCAAATCTACTTACTATTGTATGCACAAACTTTTCATTCTATCTGTATTACTCACTGTATTTAATATACTCCTTTGATGGTCTACATTAAAATCAAGATATAGAGTGGGATACGGTGGTACATGCCTGCAATGACAGTGAAAGGAGGTTATGGCTGGAGGATTGCAAGTTTGATACCAGCCTCAGGAACTTAGTGAGATCCTGTTGCAATATAAAATAATAATGATAATAATAATAATAATAATAATAATAATAATAATAAAAAGACATCTGGGGATGTAGCTCATTGGTAGAGTGCCCCTGGGTTCAATCATCAGTATTACAATAAGTAAGTTAGTAAGTAAATAAATAAATAAATACACAGGAAACCCATCAAATAACTAAAATCCTTAGAGAATTACCATTTGGAAGCTTTTTCCACAAATAGGGTAATGAACAGTGATTCTGGAAGTGTCTTCTATGGAAGTTGGACACATGTTATAAGTGTATGTACTTCTCACCTGGATTTGAAGACAACATCCTTCACATGTTTATCATTTAAGAAATCACTTACCCTATTCCTATAGGGGTCTGTCTTCAGCATGTGCTCCCAATGCAGTCTTATTAAATTTCTCACTAAATTTTCAGATCGGATTTTACTAGTTAGTCAACTAAAACATTGGTGAACGTGTATAATTTATTATTTTTTATGTTTCAGCTTACAAGTTAACATAACACAACATAACATATTGATGGCAAAATGTAAAGCTTCACATAAACAAAAACAAGAGGCAAACAGATGGAAGCAGAACATGCATGAGAAAAGCTATGGGGGACAGAAAATACATAACTTTTATTTTCAGTTAGCAATCTATGTTATAAAAATTTTGCCAGTTATGTTACTGGCAAAATTACTCAGACTAATTTCCAAAAATTAAGAAAATCTCATAGAAACTTCATAAAATAAAATTCATTAATTTTAGTTCTTGACTTTAAAGAAGACAAGTGTGCCCAATTCCTCTTAGAGAATTCACCAAAACCATCCACCTGATGGATCTCTGAGATCAGAGAAGGCTAGACAAAGGAAAGTGAGTCATGGATAATCCCAGGGTGCTTGTATATCTGAGTTTACCCAAATATGAGCCAAATCACATGAAGAAATCAGATAATTTGACATTGAAGTGTACAACATTACTGAGACTAGAACCACACCTAGAATGTACTTCTTTCACTATAACACAATGAAAATTAATTCAAGATAGAGCCAAACTGAAAGAGTGAGCCTCAAAATATTTCTGAATTCCAAACTTTCATGAACTTAGAACTTTCAACTATGTAGTTAAGATAGGATTTAAAAGATTCCTCCCATACAACTTGTTCTTCATAAATGTTGCCAACAAATGCATATGGAGGATTTAAAAGGGCTCATATCAAAAAACCAGTGCATTATGTGGAAACATGGAAGGATCTACTGAACACAATTTATGCTATACACAAACCTTTTCCTCTCACTACACACACTTTCCTTTTCTTCCTTTACTTATATGTGTATATTTTTTTCATCTGAAAACTTTAAGCGCTATTGAACCTGGAAAATGTCTACAATGTCAGCTCTGTTTCTATTTTTGTTCCTGGTACAGAATCTAGATTCTGGGATCTTTGTACACATTAGCTCTTTAACAATTGTGCTTATATGGAAGGACACTATTAAGTAGCACTCTTGGGATCTGAAAGATTTTCTGCAAAATTTTTCCAACTTTTTTCAGAGAATAGCTTAGCTAGTTGAATGAACAAATTTATAGCTATTAATGTTTTACACTAACTTCACAAACTTTACAAAAATATAATTAGCTCTATATCATCATATATTAAATATAGGAAATATGACCAAGTTTGTAAACTAAGCCATATTCAACAAACATTAATTATTTATTCAATTAACAGTTGTTGAATTATTAATAGGTCCATGCTAGGTACAATTGTATATTGAACACTGGGAATAAAGCCTAATATTTACAATCCATAAAGAGATAATTCTCTAAAACTTTATTAAATACCTCCTGTATATAGAGTATTACTGAAGATGTATTACCTGCCTTTTCTCATTTAATTAACACAAAAGTTTATGGTTTCCATTTTATAGATATGAAACTAATGCTTAGAGAAGTTAAGTAAACTTTTTTTAAAAAAATACCTTTGCTTTATTTATTTATTTTTATGTGGTGCTAAGAATCAAACCCAGTCCTTACACAGTTAGGAAAGTGCTCTACCACTGAGCTACAGCCTCAGCCCCAAGTAAACTGGTTTTCAAAATCGAAACTTGCATTCAAGGTTTGTATGATTCAAAAATTTTGGCTTACATATATGGCCAGCAGACAGGCTTTTATTGTGTGTTAGTCACCTTTTTGTCACTCTTACAAAAATACCTGGCAAGAAAACATTAGAGGAGGAAAAGTTGAATTGGGGTTCATAGTTTCAGAGGACTCAGTCCCTAGTCAGCCAACTCCATTATTTTAGGCCAGAGTTAAGGTATAACATCATAGCAGAAGGGCATGGCAGAGGAAAGCTACTTAGCACATGGCAGCTGGAAACACAGAGAGAAAGAGTATGGAGCCAGAGACAGATAAAATCAAGGCCATTTTCCCAGTCATCTACTTTCTCCAGCCACATTCCACCTGCCTACAGTTACCACCCAGCAGTCCATTCTAATTATTAATCCATGAACTGGATTAATAATGAGGTTATAGCTGATGTGTTTACACCTCTCATAATCTAATCTTTTCATCTCTGAAAATTTCTACATTGCCTAAGAGATGAGCTTCTTGAGGGACATTAAAGATCCAAACCATTTCACCAGTAATTGGTACTTTTCCAACACTCAGAATTTGAGATATTTCACAGATAATAGAGATATTTGGATTCCTTTGAAAACCCAAAAAATCTGGCAATAATAGGTCTACATTGCACCTGGCAATAATTGGATACTGCTGAATAACAACTACTGTCAGTTCCTCTCTGGGTCTGATATAGTTTTCATAGGTTAGCTCCACTGGTCATGCTGTTTGTGTCATTCCTGTAGACAGTTGAGTTTTAGGTATCACTGTTATTTCTTTTTTTCTAAAATGCTAACCCATTTAACCTCAGGAAAAAAAATACTGGAGCATAATTTAGGAGCAAGGTAAGAGGTTAAAATAGTCTTTATTACTGATAGAGCTATAGGAAGATAGTTCTAGGTGTAGGACAATAATGGGCTTCCTCTTACTGAACTCCAATATCAGACAATCTTACCCAGAATGTATATATATAAAAAGAACATTTTGGAAAAGAATCAAATGGAATTTCTAAAATTTGACAACTTGATTGTTGAATATAAAACACTGTGGATGGATATAGACATAGATGAAGAAAAATTTAGTGACTTGGAAGGTGTGTTTGAATAAGTCATCCAAAACAAGACATAGAGAAAAGAAAATATAAATAATGAGAAAGAAAAAGAGAGATGGAACATGAATTGAACACAATATGTACAGAGAGCATTTATTCAGAGCAAAGAGAAAAAATGGAGTAAGAAAATATTTAAAATAATAACTTCTGAAAATTTTTTCTTGAATGAAAGAATACTCAAATCTGCAATTCATAGATTTAGTGAATCCAAATCATAATAAATAGAAATAAGCCCACATTAAGACACATACTGGTAAAGCTGTATAAAGAATCTTAAATGGCAATAGAAAAGATAGATAATAAATGATTGACAAATATTTCTTCAGAAGGTATTTTATTACTGTCTTTAATGAACTTAGGAAAATTATTAGTGGTAGTATTTTGCATGAATTTTAATGTCTAGCCAGGTTATCACTCCTGATTAAGGTTGAGACAAAAGCAATTTCAGACAAGAAAGACTGAGCATCTTTATTACTGACAGATATTTTCTAAAAAAAATTTTGAAACAATGAATTTTCATAAGAAGAAAATCAAACAAAAATACCTGGCAAGAAAACAAGGAGGAAAAAAAAAGGGAGTTTAACTAACATATGATGGCAATCAAGTCAGAAGAAAAATATATTTTTGGAGGATTAGAGATCAAATGAATGAGGGACCTAAGTGAGAAATAATAATGTGGGAGGTAGAAGGAGATAATTGTTGTAGAATTTTCCAAGTTCTTGGTAATATTTGCAAAGAGGTCAACTATCTTCAAAGGAATTTGGGGTAAAAGTGCATGAAAAATATTTAGGGCAGTACTATTCAAAGAGTTTAACAATTAATATTTTCTGGGCAACAACTCATTATATAGAACCACTGACTAATCAAAAGGGCAGGAGGCTGCCAAGCAAAGGACTGACATTCTCACTTGTAACAGCCAAAGGATGCCATTAAGATAACAGAAAGTGATGTATAATTTCCAAAAGTGTAGATGAACAAAAGGGTTCAGAAATTTTTTTTATCAATTTTGTAAGAATTAAAAATCAAATCTAGAGAAATTAACTTGCCTAATTTATACTGTGAACCAGCTGGAATTAAGACTAAAATTGGACTTTTAATTAAGTCTGATATGACTCTAGTGTGATAGTCTGTCCCACAAATTTAAATTTCAAGTCAATATTTTAAAAATATTTACTATATTTATCTCCTCATTTCACATGTGTATGTTACAGTTGTTATTACTGACTCATATTTTAGTGTTTCTTTAGCATCCCCATTTATACTTTATAGATAATTGTTAGCATGTTTATCTCTAAATGATAGCGTGCTTTAAAAATATTATCCATAATTTAAATTTGTAAAAAGTCCATGCATTATAAAAACTGTGTTAAATAGGAAAGGATTGCTGCTTTTATTAAAATCACCCCCAAAATGGACATTATTTTAAAAAAGTAGGCATGCATTCTCTATATTTTAAAGTAATTTATTTCTATCACATGAATATTCCTGAGGAAAATTTATGTTTCAAATTATTTCTTCCTTTGTAACATAAATTCAAAGAGTAAAATATGATTTTCTTAATTAATTGATTTATGGTATCCAAGCAAATAAATTGAAAGCTGAAAAAAAAGGCATAAATATATACTCTAGAAAGATTCTCTTGCTTGAGTAGCTTTCCTTTGTCCCACGTTTATTCTCTGACCCAAATACTCCAGAAGCAATATAAATTAGCCTCCCTTTTCAAGAGAAAAGAAAAAAGGAAAAATGAATCTTCAGGGATCTATTAAAATAAGTGATAATACATTATTAAAGTTCTATAATCATTTTACTCCTCTTCATGTTACCCAAAGATTTTAGCTTTGTAATTTTGAAAGTCCAGTTATCACATCAAATCATTGAAAATTAAATTCCTGTCATCTAACAGAAAAAACATTTTTGAAGATCTACCAAAATTTAATGCTTTAACTACTCTTTTGTAATTGGTAATAGGTATAATTTCAATTAGCATTTTTTTTGAATCTGATGCTGTATAATTTACATGTAAGTGAAAGCAAAAACTGAAAAGTAGTGGAGTTCTTCCAGGGGAGAGAAAAAATTCTGGGTCATAATTAAAGATCTTACATTAGACTAAAGTTAGCTATTACCTACAGAGCAACTTGATAGAGAATAGTTTTGCTTTTTTTTTTTTTTTTCATAATGAATCAGCATAGCTTTAGAGCAAAAGAATGTTGTTATGGGATGAATATAAATAATGAGGGACCAGAGAGAAAAGCTGCTAAATTTCTTCCAGCACAAAAATAAAGGATTAACTTGTGCAGGCACAAAGGATTAAACCTAAAGCTACTGGAATTATGCTTATTAAATTCCTGAAACCCTGCTGGCAGGTTTATTTAAGTGCCTTCTCCCTTAGTTTCACACTCTACTTTTCTTACATGTGTGCAATGAGACATGCATCTCTTCTAAAAAATAAAGAGAAGTCTAACCTACTCATTGCCACTTCCAAAGATGATTAGCCCCTTCTTCTGGCCACCAGCATGTATTCCCTCCATCACCCTGCACACGTCTGACAGGACAATAGGGACAGCTGCAACAGTCAACAATAATGTGCTCTGGGGGTGTGGGCTCTGGTCTGGCCCTGGGTCACCTTTGAGGATGATGTCATGTCATCATGCTCTATCATATCTGGTTATTAATCCTCCTCTTCAGACCTGTCAGAGAGGCTGAAGAGCTTCTGCAAGACAGAGCCAGCATTTTGGAAAAACGTTGTGTTAGTGACACAGATGACATTGAAACTAGGACATTATAAAAATTAGTTTACAATGAAAATCATTCTTTGTCAGGAGTCTGGGTCAGAGTATGATTCATCTGCACACAGACTACTTTTGGCCATAAAGTCGAGTATATCGCATGCTTGATGCTAGGAAGAATTTTATTCAAATGGATTGCCAGGATGTTATTTTTGGATCTGGTCAGAATCCTATTGAAATTGAATTTTAGGACATCTTTATGTTCTAGTTGATTTCTTCAATTATAAAGCTTTACCTCTGGTATCAACTATTCTCAATTATATTTTCACACTATAAGTTTACCAGAAAAATTCATGCCAGTTATTATTATTTTTATGAGTTTATACACACAAATATAAAAACGCAAAATAGGCTAGAATTTATTAACATGAAACATTTAATACAGAAAGAGATAGGACATTATAAAGTTATATGTCATGAGCATATTGAATGTGCCCAATTGCCTTTAAATGTCTAAAGTATAACCATTACGTGCTATTATAGGGATTATAAACTATATTGAAGTAATATATTCAAGCATCCAAAAAATCAGAGTAAATAAAAATAATTCTGCTCATTGGCTCACAGTTAGGAAGGAATGAGAGTAATAACAATAAAATAATAATGTGCAAAGAAAGACAAATACATCCTGCAGCAGCCTGAGCTGCTGCAGTCTCTGATTCAAGGGAGGGAGCTGGAGGCTTCCAACTCGTAAAAATGAATATTTGTCTGCCAAGGAAAGGCTGCACACGTCTTTTTCCCACTCTTGCCCTCCAGGGGCCTGTTCTGACCTCCCTTTGTCCCTGTTGAGAGAGAGAACAGAGGGTATGAATATGGCTAAGAACATTTAGCTCCAGGAGTCTGTGACTCTGGGAGTCGTTCAGCACCTGCATCTCATGGGAGTAATTTAGCACCTGGATCATACTGACCTTGCCGAATGGGGTCTATGATGAACACCTTACTTGGTCCTTACCTTAGGGTTTGTTCTCATTAGGAGATGAAGTGAGGTATGATTTCAAGTTTTATCATGTAACAAATGGGAAAACTGAGGAATAGATATGCTCAGAGATAACTTATTCCACTTCAATTTTTCCAAGAGTTCCCTCTCTGAAATCTAAAGCCATAATTGTCCATGCTGACAACTATAGACTTGTTTTCTCAGGAACACAGAATAGAGGCAAGTGTGCCAGGATAGTGATTTTCATTTCTTGTCTTATCCCAGGTTTTCAGCCACATGCATTTGGGAACTTACTTGTACCATTTCACCTTTGAACATCAGGAGGGTGAGAACTGGGGAGAGAAGTCTACTGGGTGGGGAAGGCAGGTGCTAGGAAGAGAAAGGCAAGGCAGTAAAGGAGAACGATTCCTTGTCAGCCCTTGTTAGGCACAGACAGAGCCTGTATGGCAGAAGATCAAGCTCATTACATGGAAACATTTTTTCTTATGGCAAAATGTATGAAAATCTTAAAGGTCAAGCTGTATGCTAGGAATTGTTGAGAAGCTTTGAAGCATTTGCTAACTGAATCATGAATTATAGTATATGTTAAAAATGATTATGTTTAAAAATAGGGCAATACATGGAGTTGAAAGTGACTTTGAAAATTCTCCTTATTCATATATCATGCAATCATAGAAAGACATGTTATCTATTCATTTTAAAACATATTTCTAATATTTTTTTTTGTTTTAGGGTAGTTACATATTTTTTAAAAACATAACAAAGCCAATACAGAGAGTTTATTTCCATGTACCACAGACCAATTTCCCCTATTATTACTAACTTACATTAGGGTAATATTTTTGTCACAATACCTTAATGCACAGTATTGATATATCATTACCTAAACTATGACTTTATTTGGATTCTCTTGATTTTTACTTATCATCTTTTTTTTTCTATTCCAGGAACCAATCCAGGCAACCATATTGCATTTAGTCATATCTCCTTGGGTTCTTCTTGGCTGTGATTGGTTATCAAACATTCCTTGATTTTGATGGCCCTGACAGTTTTAAGGCATCAGGGCATCTCTTTTGTTGCATGCATGCCTTCAAATTCACTGTGTAACTACCTAGGAGCACAATTGCACAGTAAAACTACATTTACCTTTGCAAGAAATTGCTAATTGTTTTCTGAATTGATTGTTTGATATTTCTACCAGAAATGAATCAGAATTCTGTTTGCTCTATATACTCATCATGAATTACTTTTAAGATTTTCTTGGATTTCATGATTATTATAAAAGGTATGCAGTGGTATACTATTGTTGCTGTAATTTGCATTTTCCAATGACAATAATGTGATTAATCCTTAGATATTCTTACTTGCCTTCTCTATTTTTTCTCTAATAAGGTGTCTACTGAGTTGCCCTGTTGTCCTTCAATTGGATTGTTTCCCCCCACCCCCGGGTTGTTGAACCCTAAGTGTCTTTTGTATATTTTGGTATAATTTCCCTATCAACTAAGTGTGTAGTAAATATTTTTTCAAGATGTGGCCTTATTCCAGATAATCTCAATATTATTCTTCAAAGAGTAGGTTTCAGTTTTAATAAAATATAACCCATCAATTTTTTTCTTTTTTCATGAATTATAATTTGATGTATTCTAAAATACCACCAAATCTAAGACCACCAAGAATTTTTCCCATGTTTCTTCCAGAAGTCTTGGATTTTCCATTTAAATCTATCAACCATCCTGAACCAATAATGGTAAGAGTTTAAGTCTGGGTCTTGGTTCAATTTGTTTATATATGGATGCCCTCTGTTCTAGCACCATTTGTTGAAAAGACTATCTTTTCTCCATGAAGATTATCCTTGTCAAAGATCAGTTGACCATATTTGTATGGGTTCATTTCTGGACTCTCTATTTTATTCTATTAATCTATGTGTTTCTGTACCATAATTGTAAGTCTTGATATCAGGTCATGAGTCTTCTGACTTCACTGTTCTTCCTCAGTCGTATCAATTATTCTAGGTCTTTGCCTTTACACATAAACTTTAGAATCAAATTGCCAATATCTAGTAAATAGCTGGCTAGAATTCTGACTGGAATTTCTTTGAAACTGTAAATACATTTGTCTAGAACTTATATCTTTATCATATTAAGTATTCCTCTAAATGATCATGGAATATCCATTTATTTAGATCTCCTATAATTTATTTCATTAGAGTTTTGTAGTCATATAAATACTGTATAAATTTTGTTATATTTATATGCCAAAATATTTCATCTTTTTTTGTGATTGCAAAGGGTATTTTAAAACATTTCATTTCTAATTGTTTTATTGATACTATATTGAAAAGCAGTTTCCCTTGATGTTTGACCCCATATGTTGAGACTCAACTATACTTGCTTACTAGTTCCAAAAGTTTTTTTTTCCCCCTTTTGGTGTGTGTTTGTAGATTCTTTAGGATTTTCCATGTAAACAATATTTCAGATATGAACAAGGAAGGACAGTTGCTTTTTTCCTTTCCAATCTAACTACTTTTAATTTCCTTTTCTTGCCTTATCACACTAGCTCATTATACTCCAGTGTAATGTTAAATAGGATTAGTGACAAAGAGCTTCCTTACCTTGCTCCAGATCTTAAGGGGAAAGCATCCAGTCTTTTGCCATTATCTACTATGCTAGGTATAGGTGTTTTGTAATTTTTTTTTTAATCAAATTGAGGAACATCCTCTCTGTCCCTAGTTTTCTGAGAATTTTTGTGATGAGTAGGTATTGGATTATATTAAATTCCTTTTCCACATTAATTGATGTGATCATATATTTTTTTCTTAATCTGTTGAAGTGGTGGATTACACTGATTTTAGAATGTTGAATCAGACTTGCATACCTAAGAATAAATTCCACTGGAGACTGGAGGAGTTTTTATAATTATTTTATGCATTGTTGAATTTGATTTGCTATTGTTCTTGCTGAGAATTTCTGGATCTTTGTGTATATAATTCTTTATTGTGGCTGTAACAAATGCCACAGACTTAATAACTTAAAACAACACAAATGTATTTTCTTATAGAATTAGAGGTCAGAGATCTGAAATGAGTTTTATGAGGCTAAAATGAAGGTTTTGAAAGAGATGGCTGTTTTCAGAAGCTACAAAGAAGAATTCAATTCCCACCTCTTTCAGGTTTAGAGACTACATGCATTTCTTCGTTTTTAGTCCAATCTCTGCTTCCTATGTTACATAAGCTTCTGCTGTAGTCAAGCCTCCCTTTCTGCTTCCCTCCTAAAAGAACACCTGTGATTACATTAAGTCATATGAATAATCCAGGATCAACTTCCATCTCAAAATTGAAAACTTATTTACATCTATGAAGTCTGTTTTACCATGTAATATAGCACACTTACAAGTTCTAATATTAAGATTTGGTAGGGGGGACTGGGGTTGTGGATCAGTGGTAGAGCACTTGCCTAGCATGTGTGAAGCACTGGGTTATATCATCAGTACCACATAAAAATAAATAAATTAATAAAATAAAGGTATTGTGCCCATCTACAACAAAAAGTAAATTAAAAGTTATTTAGGTGGGGTTTTATTATTTAGTTTTACCTTATTTATTGTAAGATACATTGTAGTGTACTTTCTTCTTTGGTAATATCTTTGGTTTATCTTTGGTTTTCCTTTCCAATCTAACTACTTTTAATTTCTCTTGTGTTGAATGAATTAGGAAGTTTTCCTTCTGCTTCTATTTCTGGAAGAAATTATGGGTAATTTGTTCTAGTCCTTAATTATTTGGTAGAGTTCATTGGTAGAGCCAGTTGGATTGGCTTTTTTCTTTTTATTTGGAAGGATTAATTATGATTCAACTTCTAAAATTGATATAGTCTATTTAGATTATGTACTTTCCCTTGTGTAATTTATAGTAGTTTGTATCTTTCAAGAAATTGGTTCATTTTATCTAAAAGATCAAATTTATGAGCATAGAGTTTTTCATAGTGTTCCTTTACTACTTTTTCCACTATTCATGGGATCCAGTAGTTATAACCACTCTTTGGTATCTCTAGATTATTTATTTTACTTTTGTTTTTTTTTTCTTTTTTGGATTAGTTAGAATTATAATAATTTTGTTAGTCTTTTGAAAAGTTGACATTTTTATTGTTCTCTAATATTTTCCTATTTTCAAATCCACTAATTTCTGCTCTAAATTTTAAATTTCTTTTCTTCTGCTCTGTTTGGGTTTAAATGAATTTTCTTTATTTAATTCACTGAAGAGGAAGCTTAGTTTATTGATTTTAGGTTTTATTTATTTTTAATATATGCATTCAATATTATAAATTTTCCTCAGTATATTGCTTTTGGTGCTGCCCACAAATTTTGACAATTGATTTTTTGTTTTAGTTTATTTCAAAATATTTCTAAATTTATTTTGAGATTTACTTACCTTGGGTTATTTGGGTATGTTTTATGTAGTTCTAGATGTATAGGGATTTACATTTATCTTTATGTTATTGATTTCCAATTAGATTAATTCTTTTGTGATCTATAGGTGTACTTAGTATAATTTTTATTCTTTTAAACTTTTCAAAATATGGTTTTGATCTTATGTGTACCTGATCTAGATTAAAGTTCCATCTATGCTTGTGAAGAATATGTATTCTGTTGTTGTGAGATGGAGAATTCTACAAATGACTACTAGATCAACTTGATTGATAACATTGTTTATGTCATCATTATTCTTGCTAATTCTCTACCTGCTAGATCTATCAATTACTTAAAAATCATTGATATTTCCAACCATAGTAGTGAATTTATCTATTACTCTTCCACATTTCTGTCAGTTTTTGCCTCATGTGTTTTGACACTCTGGCATTAGTTATATACATATTAAAGATTGTTGTGTCTTCTAGGAGAATTGGCCTCTTTTATCATTATATAATGCCCATTTTATCATTGATAATCTTCCTTGTTTTAAATTAAATTTTTTGAAATTAATATAGCTACTCTGAATTTATTTTGATGTTAGTATATTTTTATTCTCCCTTTACTCCTAATCTAAGTCTTTTAGAAATGTGGTATTTTTCTTTTTTTGTAGAAAAAAAAAAATTGTCTAACTGCCTTGTTTTCTTATCCACTCTGAAAATTTCTGCCTTTTAATTGGTATATGTAGAGTATTGGCATTTAAAGTGATAAAGTGATTATACAGTCATGTGTAACTAGCAAAATCCTTTCTTTCGCAATTTCTGTTGATTACATTTGATTTTACCACTTTTTAAATTTTCCCCTTGTTTTATAATTGTTCATCTCCATTTTTCATACATAAGACAATTGATAATCTTCATCTTAAAATTACAATATATATTTTGAGGTTATATACTTCAATTTTTCTTACATTATTTTCATTCATTTTATTTACCCATGTGTTTACAAACACATTCTTACTATTATTATATTAAGTAGCATTTGTCTTAATTAAATAAGTTAAAATAAGAAAAAATATTAAAATTGTAAAATGGCTTTATTAATGTATTATAGTTCTATGTAATTGGGTTCATTCTGACATAATCCTATATGCATGAATAATCATGTATTTGCTTCATTTCAGGCCCCAGTACTTCCTCTTTCTCCCCTCCTCCCTCTCCCTGTTCCCCTTCCTGTACTGTACTGGTCTTCCTTGTATTTATTTGTTGTTTCTTTTTCTTTTCTTTCTTTCTTTTTTTTTTTAATTGGTTCTTTATATACAAAAAGGTGAAACTCACATTTTGGGATATTTATATAGCTACAGAGCATGATTTGGTTAATTTCATTCTTCATTTTCTCCCATTTTCTATCCCACCTCTGTTCTCCTCTATTATATTGATATCCCTTCTATTTCCATGGGATTTCACTTCCATTTTTTATTTTATTTTATTTGGTACCAAGGATTGAACTCAGGAGTGATTAATCATTGAGCCATATCTGTGGCTCTTTTAAATTTTTTAAAAACTTTTGAGACAGAGTCTTGTTAAGTTGCTTAGGGCCAGGATAAGTTGCCAAGGCTTGTGATCCTCCTGTCTCAGCTTCCTGAGTGACTGGGATTAAAGGTGCTTGCCACCACATCCAGCTACCTCCTTTTCACCCCTTGTTTTTCTCTAGCTTCCACAAATAAGAGAAAACATTCAATACTTGGTTTTCTGAGTCTAGCTTATTTCAATTATCATTGTTCTATAGTTCCATCTATTTACCAACAAATGCCATAATTTCTTTCTTAAAACAAAATATTTTAACATTTTTCCCTTATCTATTGTTCTTCTTTTCTTTATATAGAAAATTTCTTTCTGTACAATTTTTCTTCTGCCTATGAAGTATATTAAAGTTTACTGGCACTGTAGGTGTCTTGACAATGAATTTCTTCAACTTTGAATTTTCTGAGAAAATCATTATTTCTGATTCAGTTTTAAAGGAAAATTTCACTGGTTCTAGACTCTAGATTGCCAATTTTTTTCAATACTTTTAAGTATTTGACTCCATTCTCATCTTGCTTCTGTGGTTTCTGGTGAGAAGTCCACTGTAATTCTTATACTAGTTTTAGCATTAAAAAAAGATTTTTTTTTTTTACTTCTTTCCAGATTTTTTTTTGTCTTCCACTTTCTGATATTTGAATATAATATGACTAAGTGAAATTTTTTAAATCTGTGATTTAAAGTCTATCATTTTGGAAGATTTACTTCAAATGTTTCTATTGCTCTTTTTTTTCTTTCTTATTCAGAGGTATTCTAATTATGCATTTGTTATGCTTTTTAAAAATTATCCCACAGTTCTTGTATATATTTTTTATCTCCCTTTCTCTTTAAATTTCAGTTTGATAGTTTCTATTAACCTATCTTCACATTCACGAACACTTTATTTGACATTGTGTCTAGTCTACCTAGGAGTCAACTGAAGGCCTGCCTTACTTCTATTACTGTGTTTTTAGTTTCTAGCATTTTTTCTTACTTAGAATTTTCATTTATTTACTTACACAATCCATTTATTTTCCTACACCAACTGTTTTTCCCATTAAGCCTCTTACCTAATTAATCCCACTTATTTTAAATTTCTTGATTGATAATTCCAATATCTTTGCCATTCCTAAATATAGTTAAGATGACTGATTTTTTTTTCTCTTTAGGTATTTTTTTCTTGATTTTGGCATAATGTTTAATATTTTCATAGAAAGCTGGACATATTTTATTGGGTAATGACAACTGAGATCAATCTGCCTTCATAACTAAGATTTAGAAAATCTGACTGTGAGTTTGTGTTTAATATGTGCTGTAGCTATAAGATCAGAGGATTCAAATTCTTCTATTATTATTTTTTCTCCCCTCAACATTGGATTTCCCTATACTCTTCCTCAGAGAAAGTCTCTGTCTTGCAGTTTTCAACTGCAATCTAAGGTTATCATACTGGTTGCTGTGGTGATAAAATATGGGGGAGGTGAAAAATTCTGTTGTCTTCAATTAATTACTGGTGTTTTAGTGGACCTAATTCTTGGGTCCATTAAGCACACTACCTTCAGAATGTGCTTCTGGTGGTCTAATTTCCTTACCTGTCCCCCACTCTGAGCTCATTGACCACAGAATTCCTAATCTATTTCCTTGAAGCTCTCTCTTAAA
>NW_026000026.1:51745037-51817453 GCF_001458135.2 Marmota marmota marmota | reverse complement strand
CTCCTCCTCCTCCTCCTCCTCCTCCTCCTTCTTCTTTTGTACCAGGGATTGAACTCAGGGGTATTTGACCACTGAACCACATTTCCCAGTCCTATTGTTTATTTTGAGACAGGGTCTCACTGAGTTGCTTAGTGCCTTGTTTTTGCTGAGTCTGGCTTTGAACTTGCGTTCCTCAAGCCTCAGCCTCCTGAGTCTCTGGGATTTCAGGTGTGTGACACTGGGCCTGGTGTGAATGAATTCATATTATGTTTACAACTGGGATATGGCTCAGGCAAATTCTTTTTACCAGGGGTCCAAGCCTTTGTTACAGAGAAGACTCTCAGAGTATTTGACAATGGTTACTCTTCCATAGCTCCTGCCAGACCTATATGGATATCTTTCCCAAATCTTTAACTTGAGAACCTGGTGATGTCCTGGAAGTAAAGCCCATGAAAGTGTGGTGCCCTCCTGAGACTGTGGTCCCCAGGAGTTTCTTATTCTCCTACAGCCCAAATTAAATTTGTAAAAATTATCCTTTAAATATCCAACTAGTATATGGTCCCAGGAGCTTTTGCTCTGCATAAACACATCTCGGTTGTTGTATCTCAGGTTGTTCCTCTTTTCTAGAGTTTAGGGTGGTAATTTCCCCTACAACATCAGTTCCTGAAAAGTCTGATTATTTTTCATATTGGCTAAATATTTTTTCCTGTTGAATGGATGAGGTGATTACTTTTAAGATTTTTTACATATTGAAGCTGACACTGAAAGTCTGTATCTATTAATTTAATTTTTTTTCTATAAGCAATGCAGAATCAAAATGATACATGTTGGATTTATTACACGTATTATTGCAATTTTTCTTGCTTTTTGTCCCTTGCCTTTTTTGGAAACAAAATATGTCCCATAACAAATCCTTAAGACTAAATTCCTCTGTTTTGGTCTCTTCATTTGATAGATACTTATCAAACATTGAATAAATTCTGAACAATTGAGAGAAACAAACTAGAATAATATTTTTTTTTATACTTGAAGGGTTCAAAGTGTAGCATTGTAAACAAAAAAGTGCTAGGATAAGTGAATGGACAGGGACAAAAATTTACTGAGTGTTATGGTATGCTTTAGAAATATGAAATTTATAATGTCTTTTGATATGAAATTTAGAAATATCTTTGTCTTTTAAGGGAATGGCATGTTAGTGAGTAAGCAAATTTAGTCTGTGACTTTTCTAAATAATCAGGACCATCTTTTAAAGGCGCTCATATTAATTTTTTTAGTTCTTATATGAATAACTGAGTCAGTTCTCATTATCTGAAACCACTAAAGGCATCATTTGATTATGATTCACCAGAGAAAGCAGGCATTTTTGCTTTAAATAAACAGAGAGAGATTTTTGTTGACGAAATGCATATGGAAGCAGATAGGTCACTAAAATGAAATAAAATCAACTTTTAAAAAACATGAGGGTGTTCATATTGGAGCTCACAAAGCCTCAAAGAAGTCCCACAAATCTTCAAAGTCATATATTAACATAAAAACACAGTTTCAGTTAGGGATATGCTTAAAGTTATAGGTTTTTTGGGTATAATATTAGCTTCCTTTTACAATAAACTATGGCTCCTTTAAATGTTGGAGTTGTGAGGCTTTACTGATATTCATTTTTAATTATGCATCAGCAGGTTCACCCTGTTCTGTTCAATTCATAGAATAAATGGAAACTAACAGCTAAACATACACTGTACCAGTTAAAGATTTACCAAATGGGTTCTCATGGTTTCCTTTCCCCACTAAATGCATGCCCATATGCTGGAAAAGATCTCTGAAGCAGAATCCACCCTGGCGTTTAGTTCTGGGGGTGTGTTATTTCAAGTATATCAGGCTGCCTGGTCTAGTGCCTTTTACATGGGAAACATCTAAAGTCCCTGTTCCCTCACCAAGATTTTACTAAAAATCCAAATAAAATTGATTCCTCCTTTAGCTTTGTTTTGATTTGGAGGGATAGAAACTCTGACATGTTTATTCATTTATATTGTTTTAGCTCTTACAACTAAACACAAGAAAGAGAAGAAGGGACCACATAAATCAACCCAGGCTTTTAAAAACATGTGCAAGTTTCATTTTTATTAAAATAAATGTTATTGTAAATCTATTAGCAGGAGCTATAATTATTAGAAATAATATAAAGTAAAAGTAAGGCTATCTTGCAAGCACTTAAACTTCCATAATTTCATGAGATTAACTTAAATCAGCATAAATATAGTGCTCTATAAATCAGATAAATGGCATATGCCAATTTAAGTGGGTATTTAAAAAATTGTTATATTTTCCTATTCTTTTCCTTCCTTAATTTGTGAATAAAATCATGTATCATGCTTTAAACTTTAAAGACAAATTTATTGGTTTACTAACTAAAGCATGATATCATATTGGAGGCAATTGGTCTGGTTTGAGAATATCATTTGGTGGTGCCCTGATTAATGCACTACCATGAGCAAAGACGACAGATTAACCATAGCAAAAATGGTAACACACTAATTCCTCACTGAAACTCTCAACAGTCGAGTCACATGCTGTTTAAATTAGTTTACCTGTTTGGCAATCTTTCTTCCCCAACAGAACAATAAACATTAACTCACTATTCTGAAAGAGGCTTATGAAAACATGGTTGACATAAATTACTCCCTATTAAAACTTTTTTCTTTCATTACAATACCAGATTTCCCTTTCGCAACATGATAGATTGTATTTTATTTTAAATGTAGGATGATCAAACTTCCCACAAATATCTCAAATTTTTCATGAGTGGCTAAAATGATAGTTGTGTCAATTCCTTCTTTTACAGGGGAGCAGGATATATTCTAATCTTAATACTTGAGCGGTTGATTTTGAATAATAATAAAATAATCTTAGAATAATCACAATGCCTTTTGTTCCAAATTTGTTTTTTAACACCAAAAATTCTTAGAAACATTTAAATTATAAACTCGACATACTTATATTTACAATGATGATACTTTTAACATGGAAGTTCATGCTTTGTTTTCCCATTTTTCAGTGTTACTGAAAACACAGAAGAGATCAGTGGACACTCTCTGCAGGCTATTTAGAGGCAAAGCTGAAGTCCGGGAAGGTTCTGGTGGGCGGCCTTCTCTGTCCAGGCCCCTTGTGAAGGAACCTTCTGTCCTTCAGTGGGATTGCAGCTTCTTGGAAAGGGGAGCCATTTATCACAGTCCTAAATGAAAGCATTCTTTAAACACAAATGTCTTTTTCTCCTTTTGTCTAATTACTGAGAGGAAAAGTGAGAAGGAAATGTCAAAACAGAGAAACAGTGGTGTATAGAGAGAGCAGCCACTCTGGAGCTCAACCAGCTTTTGTGAGGGTCTGGGCGATTTGTCAAATGGTTGTGGCATAAGTCAAGCTCTGAGGTTGAAAGGTCCTGACCTAAGGAGTCCTGGAATCAGACAGTGTAAGCAAGGGGTCTGCTAGAATTTTCAGCTGTAGTGGAGATGAACAATGATGGGAGCTGGACATAACAAAGCCTCATTTGCATAATTCAGGTAAGTAATTTTATTGAAACTGACAACGATGTGACAGGCTAAGAAAGAGAAGAGAACACATTCTTGCTGGGAACCACTAAAGCTCCTCAGTTAGGTATGTGAAAATAAATGACAGCTAATCTCTTCACTAAAAAATCTGTAAACAATGCCATTTTACCCAGGACTTACCCATGACCTTTCGTAGAGCTGGCTATAGATTCTTTAGTCCACTCTGCCAGAATATAGCAAATGGAATGGACTAAATTTAAATTATGTTTTAGTCTTTAACTGATAATAATTACTTCCCTGAATAAGAGCTCCTTCTAGGGCAGTTCTATATTGAGAAAGAACGGGTAGGAACTTTCTAAAGTGGATGGTAATCAAGTATTTGAAAAGAATTCTTTATGAAACATAGTTTTACTTATGGAAAATATTTTTTGGGGGGATTTTAACTTGAGCTGCTTGAAGTAAAATGTAAAAAGTGAAATACCTTTAGCACTTGAATTTGTTGATGTGAATTAGAGATTACATTAATGTTTTCCAGTTGATCTTTTCAACTTTTTAAAATCTATTTCTAGAGGTATAGATTTCAGCAAGGCCTGAATTTAATATTGATGCACTTAATTTAAAAATTAAAATATTTCATGAGTAATTAATACAAAAATTGTTTCTGAATTTTGATAAAATCTTATAACATCAGCAAATCTGAAAATTAGATCTTATGTAGTCTGGATATTCTTATCCATAAAAAGGCAACAAAAATGATAAGACTATCAGTAAAAGGGTTTCCTTGTTTTAGATAAGAGAACCTAAATTCTTAACAGCATTTTCCATGTCCTTTATGTTTGGCTTTGCTTTTATGTGTGGATCACCAGGAGATAGCTACATATCTTTTGTAATCCAGGCTGCTTACCAGTCACTGGTGACTTTTATAAGCAAGGGCAGTAATGGATGGAAATAGTAATCAGGCTAGAGAAGAATGCTACTCTAACCTAGTTTGCCAGGGGAGAACCATTTCTGCTGTGCCTTTCAAACATGCAAAAAATAGGAAACTCACTTAGTCAGATGTGAGTTGCAAATCTCTAGGTCTTTCTGGGTAGCAAATATACACACACTCCTTCTGCAGTGTATAGAACACATGCATAGTTTGACCAAAATGTGGATCATTCCATCAAATGGGAAGCAGTTGAGAGTTCTGGCTAGATCAAATGTGGATCTCAGTATTATAAGCAGGCTAATGCATAATTCATGAGTCTTAATGAATATTCCAATTCATGACAGCCAACTGGCTCCATAGGTCACACCTCCCAGTCTCATATAAATAAAGAATGAGATACTGGAAAGCATACCAGCTGAACCAAACTGAGTGCCAAAAACATGCATATTAATGAGGCACTATAATAGATACTTGACTCTTTGGAAGTGCCTATATTGGTTTCCAGCTACAGAGGGAAAGAAAGTTCACAATGTACCTTTAAACATACCATACTGTGCACCATAAAATACAGCTCTTTCTATGAAATATGGAATCAAATTACACTGATGTGATTTCAGATTCAGCCATTAACTCCATAACATCCTCTGACAGTTCCATCAACATTGAAACATTCTGGAAAGATCCCCACCCCCTGCTCCCATGTTCCCTTGCAAATCTCAACTTGGTAACTAGGGAGAGGAAGTCCTTCCACAGTGCTGTTCTTTTATGTGTTCTGTTTAGACCTTGGATCAGGATGAATGGTAGCTCAGATGAATGCATTTGTGCCATTTTTCTTGGCCCCAGACTATGTTTCCTCACTACCATGACATCTGAACAGAAGGAGAAAACATCTCCCTTTTGTAGCAGGCTAATTTAATTTGTACCTTCCACCTAGGGGTAAATATGTTTGTCTGTCTGTCTGAGCTTTTTGCCCACTTTCTTTTCTCACGGGAAACCCTACTGAGTCGAAAGCAGGAAATTGTTTAGTGCTCTAACTTTATTTTAGAGTAATTTAATTTTAAGCCTTCTCACACCCACCCTAAAGTGAAGCAACTGTTGGAACCCCCTCGGGATACCCTTAATGACTTCTGCATGTCTCCTGTGTCACAGATGTCAAAGGCTTGTTGTTTCCGAGAAAAGATGGTTTAAAAGAGAAGGCTTTGGGCTGTTTTACCCACAGAAGATGTGCATTCGTTTTAAAATAAGGAAGAAAAAAAATCTTGAAGCTTCTACATTGACCTATATCCTTTCAAATCCATACTACAAGTCATTGATCTTTATTTTTAGTTTATCTTGGGTATTATTTGTAAATTTACCTTGTTTAATGTGCAGAGTTGTCAACTATTTTAAACAACCAACAACACATCTTTTCCTTACTAAAATAGCATTAATACGTAACTCAAAAATTAAATATATTTAAGTGTTTGATCTAGACATTGTAACAATGTCTTAAGGTATCTCAAATATCAGAACAAGGCTCAAACTAAAATTATGGCTAGTAAGAAAAACAGTCTATTTATTGAAAAAAAGGCTTAAATAAAGGAAAGTTTCTTTTTCCAGTAAAATGGACATCAAAATTCATTGTTTATTTAATTCTTGTAATAGTTTTTAATGCACTTTAAGGAAAAATGACTTCTTTTTCTTATGGTTGTGAGTACACATTCTATTTAAATTTTCTCTCATGGTACTTATATCTCTACATCTATTTAATATTTAGAGTTCAGTGACAATTCCACATTATAAGATATAAGATTTATCCTTGATATTATATCATGGCACAATTTGATGTTTAAAAAAGAAAATAATTTTGTTAACATTATTTTATTGCTTCATATTCAATGTACAAACCTATCTGGGAATAATACTAAACAGAGCAATCTTATTTTTTGGTTCTATATAATAATAGTTGCTTTTCTGTGCATATACTTAAATATTAATATGAATTATATAATACTAATGATACCACTGCATTAATTGAACTTGAATTCTGAACTATATGAAGTTAGTTCACAAGATAAAGAAGCATATTAAAGGATTTTATTTTATTGACCAAACATTTAAAATTTCTTAGATTCAAAATATTTAAGTGTCTTTATATAAAACTACATATTAAAAATCATGGAGAGATAAGGCTTTTCCTAAAGAAGAATTAATGGAAAAGAATATTACAGTTGGGTATAAGAATTTGACATTGTCTTGAGTAAGTCTTAGTTTTGTACTTCAGATCCAAGTTTCATCTAAATATGTCAAATAATTTGCTAGAATGATCGCTAAACAGATTCATTCCTAATAAGTAAATTTTCATAAGGGAGCAAGCTCTATTTCATGTGATTTAAGTAAAAATTTAAGCATTTGATTTGTTTCTAGGAAAATTTTTATGTTTTCAATACAAATGCCTACATCAGAAGAAAAGCACCTAGTGTAATAATGTGGTATTTCCAACTTAATCCAAATGCACATTCAAGCTCACCACTAGTCCATTAGAATCTAAACATGGGGTTGGCGGAAGATTTCTGCATATGGCCAGATAATCAATATTTTAGACTTTATGGGCCACGTATGGTCTCTGTCACATATCCCTCTTTGTTTTGTTTTACAACCCTTTAAAATTTTAAAAACCATCCTTAGTTTGAGGGCCATTCAAAAACAGACCACAGGCTGAATTTAGATTGCTGGATGCCTAGTTTGTCAACCCTTAGTTTAGGCTTTTAAGGCCTTGTTTAATGGAGCAAAACATCTGCATATACTCATATATCATTATACAGAAGCTCATTTCAAGCTTAAGGTTTCTTTCTTGGTTTATTTTATATTATGCTATGAGTCATACAAAATTACCTGACCTATAAAATAATCTGATCTATCTATATATATACTATAATTGGTTGACTTAAAAAAAACAAATTTCAGTACTTATGCATAACAACCCAACATCACTCAAACTATTACACATACACACACACACAAACACATCTTTCTGTACATGATATTCTTTTATTGGAAAATGAATTTTGCTGCTGTTGGAGTGATAATGGTGGAGGAGGGGGCTGGGTGTCTTTCACAGAGGATTATCTTTTCCATGTTGCTACAAAGTGAAAGAGACTATGTAAATCATTGGAGATATTTAGTGCATTTTAAGATAAAATCCCATATTCTTTTAATTATAAATAAACACAATATTTAGAAGAACTTAGGATATTTTTGCCATAATTATTTTTAACATATCATTAAAATATTGTTTTTTTTAATCTTCAGACTAATATGATCAGCATTGCCTCTGACATATCTCTGTATGGGTGGCTTTCTTTAAATAAAAACATTTTGACAAAGTGAAGATTATCTATAAAATACCAAAACATATCATTCAGCTTACTTTCCCCACCATCATTGTCAATACAGTGTATGTTTCATGACTGTGCTTTTGGGCCAGATTTCCTTCAGATCTGCAGAGCTGTGATCTTCATTGCATTGCCTGTCCCTCTCAGGTTCTGTGCTTGCTCTGCTCACACCATGCTCTCTCCCAGTGTCTGGAGATGGATGCTCAGTGAGCAAGTGCTGAATGTGAAATAGACACAGTGTGGTGAAGGGAAGAGAATTTTGCCTTTAGGCAGGTTGCTATTT
The DNA here is from genome assembly GCF_001458135.2 of Marmota marmota marmota. Classification (NCBI taxonomy): domain Eukaryota; kingdom Metazoa; phylum Chordata; class Mammalia; order Rodentia; family Sciuridae; genus Marmota; species Marmota marmota. Next base: position 51,809,347 of record NW_026000026.1, on the reverse strand, counting down.
TAAATGCAGTGCCAAAGATATTATTTCATTTTACAGCAATACTTAAGCTCTAACATTTTATCTTAAAACAAAAGAGAGCATGGTCTGATGGCCAGAGGGTTGAGCCCTACCAACAGCAGCAATTTGAAGATTATTCAGACTCTGCCAGAGGCAGCTGGGAAAGGAAGGATATGAATCTAATGGGGAGTCTTTACCTTAAAGTATTATAAGACCCATTGAGCAGCAGGCAAAAAAACTGTAGGGATGCATATTTAGTTGGTGTTTTATTGAGTATCTTTATTTTTTTCACCAAAGGTTATTTTGTACCTACCATATATATGGCAGGGATTGCATTTGACCTCAGGGATATCAAAATGAAAAAGACTGTTCTTACCCTCAGGTTTCTCAGAATCTTCTTCTTTTCATTGTTTTTTAGTAAAATATCTTTTAAAATCATATCTCTATAAGTGATCCATGATCCTAAATTATGTGATAAATTTTAAGTCTTCTAAATATCATGATTTTGCAAATAATAGAACTTAATATACTTTTTTTGGTAATCATAGTGAACTTGATTAGATAGCATAGGAGTGGAAAGATCCATTTATCTATGTGAAACATTCTCTGTGTGTATATTCCTGTGTGGCCCATTCAATAGAGAGACCCATAGCTTTCTTCTTTGCCTCAGAATTCCTTGATCCAAGACGGATTAAAAAACACTGAATTAGATTATATATTTCTTAAAGGCAGGGACTCTCTTACAAAAAAAAAATAGAATGCCAATTTACTTATGTACCAGTTGACCAAAGTTTTGAGTTCATAGTTGACCACATTCTTACACTGTAGGTATTACCAGCCAAGGCATCAAAATTATAAACATCCTCTCTATAAACTTTTATGTCCAAGCAATCTCTTTCCAAAGTCTTAATGATTTAGATAAGATTTCTGATGTTTTGTAGGATTATCTCAAATTGTATTTTACTAACAAAAGTGGGAAAATGGTATCAGATTAATTATGTTGAAGGGTGATCATTTTTGAATGCTCAAGAAGTATTTATGAGAATGCTATTAAATTAAAACCTTCACTATTCATTATAAACATTCAACATAAGACAGAGGGTATTTTCACCCATGGGTGCTTTTTAAAAATAATGCTTTGAGCTCAGTATACATTGGAAAGCAAGACTGTAAGCCCTCTCACTGAAGAGTAAGATCTGAGGGGAATATTTTTGCATACTCAGTATCCAGCACTGTATTTATCATACAGTGGGAACAAAGTAAAATTCTTTTGACTTATTGAATAACAGAATGAATGAAGATGTTCTGACTAAAGAAAAAAATTGGATGGAGTGTATGGGTGAATTTTAAGTTCCTAGAGTGAAATTTGGATATTCATTTTAAGGGGAATACATATTCTGGAGTTTTTATCTTTAAAAATTCTACTCATACATTAAGATAAAACAAGGGAAAAAAACCAAATGGAAATAAAACAAAAAATATCAAATTCCTCCCCACTTTTTGAAATCTTCCCATTGCATTTTCTCCCCAGAAAAATACATCCCTGTTCCTCAGAAAAATTCTGGTGTTAGTTATTAGAGTCATTATACTTTCAGCATCCACTGAAAGTGATACTCTTCTTTTAATATCATGTAATATCATGAATCTCTCACTGCATTTTTCATTACTTATCATGCATTACGCTTAACTCCGCATGCAGCTGGGATGGCTGAAGTCTTCTGTTCTCTCAACCATCTTGGTAAATTTGACTAGAACTCTAAATTTCTGAGCCTATGATTGGTCAAGTCAATTCAGCTTTTATGGATTTCTGCTTTATAAGACAATAAATACTGCCTTCTTTATCTTGGCATGTGGTATCTCTTTTCTATCCTTAGCCAAAATGAACTTGAAATTTAGTTCTTCTACTGGTTTCTGAAAAAATCTACACACATATAGCTTTTTGTGATTTGAAAAGATTTCACAGACAAGTTAAGATTATTGAGAAGTGGTCTTCTTTCCTAATTCCTCTATTATAAATGTTTACTTGAATTTCTGTTCCTTTTTGCCTTCCTTGAGGATTTTCTATACCCCCGGTTATGGATCTTCTCATCTATTAAATAGAGGAGGCTTCATTTCCTCCCAGTCATTTTTCCAGCTATATCTTACGTCTATAACACCTAATCAATGCATTTTTTCTAGAAAAATGCAATACTGTTCCTCAGAAAAATTGGGTATTAGTAATTAAAATCATTCATTATACTTTCAGCACCATGCACATAAACTTTACCCTTTGTTCCATTTCTTGTCTGCAAACTTCTCATGGTTTTATACAGAGCTTCTCAATACTATCTCAAATGGAACAACAATTACAGTTATGTTTTTGAATGTACTGCCTCCTTTGGTCCTTCAAATTAACTAAGGATTTGACAAGGGCCTTCCTACTTTAAAGCAATAGTAACCGCCCTGAACAGGTTAAGTGATAGTTTTTACAAGGTCTTATGACTTATCAACAGCTGAGTGAAGATTAGAATTCAGGTCTTGCATGTCCAGTACACTGTGTTCTCTTTATCACACCAAAATTAATGTTATCTGGATAAATGAGTATTTATATAATGTCACCAAAATACATCTACAGGCAACTGACAATAGTAATCGGAAGGAAAGATTCAATTTATTTATTCTATTTATACCTTTTTTCCTGTAGAAAATTACTTGATTATATCAATATCCAAATCCATACACATTGCACACACATACAAAAAAATAAAGTGAATTGTGAACTTCAGAATTGTTTATATTCAAGGCCAGGTAGTACTAGAATACTTTTGGTATGGTCAGACTAATCAAGTTTGTAAACAGTGTGTAGAGATTGATAGATTTTTAGATATTGGCACATGTACATTTATAGCTATTGACAGAGCTTAACTCTTTTCAAGAAGATTCCAACTAATATTGGCATTCTGTTTTATCTGTTGACACTCAACATGATGTACTGTGGAAGACTTTAAGACTTTCAGTGTTTGACTAAGCTTTACAGTCATTAATGTTTAATCACTTACAATTCCGAAAGCATTGTGCTTTCATTTTTTTATGTGGCTTGTTTATCTATGTAAAGTAAATCAACAGTGCCTTTCTGATAGTCTCCTAGTACATTTATAAGCAGTCCCATTTGGTGATCAGTGATGAATATGGATACAACTGCTATTTGGAATTACTTTATCATTCTATACAGATTCTGAATTCAATTTCCCCTTTGCAACAATTATAATAAAAGCAAATACCAGCCAAACTTTTCAAAGCTATGAACGTATTAAGGAAAGGCAAAGATAATATGATCCTCTTTTTTTTTTCTAGTGTACTATTTAAAATGTGTTTTATTCGCAATCACAATTTCTATGCTGCAAAGGTTTAGAAAAAGGTTACATTAGAAATCTTGTAGATGAAATATATTTTTGCCACTGCGAGAGTCAAAATTTCAGTGATGACTACTATCCTTAAGGACAAGAGCAACTCACTCTCAGGAATGGTTATACCAAGGGAACAATGAAGAGATCTTGAAGCACAGCTCTGTACATGCCACTGCAATGAATGCACACCATTGTACCATCATCGTCAGGGCACTGGTGAGAGACAGAATGCACTTGGCCAAGGCTGGGGGAAACGGGGACACAAAGAGCCCAATTCAAGCAAAGCGTAGTGGGTAGTGGACACATTTGTAGAATTTTAACAGACTCCTGGCATTTGTATTTATTCTTTGTTTACATTTGGGCTTTTAGAGAAACCCTAAAGTGATGTTGCAAGTCCTCTTTGTATACTGAAAAACTGAAAATGTAGATAAAAGCATAATGTGTTACTTAAGAAAATATATTAAAGTTCTCAGAAATACTTTTTAAAATTGGCTACAGAAGAAACTGAGAAACAATTGGAAACTATTCATATAACAAATAAAAATGTCATTTCCTTTTTACAGCTCTACAAATGGAAAAATACAGTTCTATTATTCCCTTTCATGAAACTAGCCCGATGTGTGAACAAACAAGCCACAACCAGGCTGACAGATACTCAGTTATACTTTATTGCCCTCAGTGTCCCACCATCATGTCAGATGCTATATCCTCCATTCACCTGTATATATCTGCAAGAAAAGGATTCTTGGGTATAGTGAGGTTTTTTTAAAAATAAAAGTCTGAATACATTCTTTATTCTGCACCATAGAGACTAAATATATACTCATCTTTTATTGAAATGCAATTCATGGTCACAGAGGATGGCAGGAAGATATAGTTAAGTAGCAGAGGTTTAGAAAAATGGATATACTGTAACTTCTAAGAGAATAAGGCAAAAGGCTGAAGCCAAAATGTGTCTGTGCCACATAAAGGGACAGCCATGACTGAATTGCCCATAGGGGAAGGGCACAGCTGGTTTCCTACTGTCCCTACTAGATTTGCCTGGTGACTAGTTCTACCCCTGGAGTTGTCTGACTACATTCACTTCAGCCTCAGTGCATAGAGCTGCCCTGGAAGTCAGATGCCAAGGTTAAACATAAGGTCCATTTTCTGGGTGGCGGAGGGTACTTTGGACTCTAAGCTGATTTTCCAGAGTCCTTTAAGTGGCAATGTCTCACTTCATGTGCTTGCTTTTTTTTATAGCTGTGTGTTCTGGAGGCATGTCCATGACTCCTGATATGTGTCAGTCATGATTTTATTTTTCTGTTTGCTTCATCTAGATTGGTGAGTCTCAAACTTGAGTATGTCAGCAACTCCTGAAAGTTGGTTAAAAATTCAGGTTCCTAGGCTCATATAGGCCTGGTTGTGACCTAAGTCATAATTAGACTTCATTTTGTAAATTACCATGCTGAACATTGATGCCAGTTATGATAAAGAAATATAGAATTATTTTGGATTTTTTTTTCAAAGGAGTTTGTGAGAAGTAGCAGCAATTATTTGATGGAATGTATTATTGGAAAATGAACCATAATATTTAAATCTTTAACTATTTTATTAAAATGCTGATGGAAGTCACATTAAATCATTTTTGTTCTGCATAGTGATAAGATTGGAGAGAATTTCTCTTTATTATAAAGGGAATCCTGATTTGGTAAAGGCCATCCAAAGAAACAATTTCTATGTTGCCAGATTGTGACTACCTTACTAATTACTCACCAATACCTACAAATAATGATTTTTTATGTTTATTCATTTGTTTATCCACTATGCTCATACAGGATTTCATGGTGGATTTAAGTTTTATTTCTTCTATTATTAGACAAATTATTCATTTCCTGATTTATCATTTATATTTCTGCTTATTTAAATTTTATTACATATCATTTGCCCACTTTTTCCTTTTTCTTTTTCTTTCCCACACAGGTGTTAATGTTTTGAATATTGATTTGAAAAATGTCTCAGTATATTAAGGATATTAACCATTTTATTTACTTTTTATTTTCATTTAAGAAAATTTTGTTAAACTTATATTTTAAAAGTGCATTGAAGATATTGCCAACAAACCAAGATAAAGATTTGGAATCATTTTCAATACATCAATCAAGCAGCAACTACCAAGAATTAAATTTTTATACAAACGGATACAACCACTTAATACGCCTATTCCATGGTTTTGTTCTTTGTGCTATTTTTATTGGATTCATAATTAAATAGCATTATAATGGGCTTTGAAACAGTTTTGCTAATATAGGGATTACCTCTTTTTTATTTTAATTAATTTATTTATTTACTTATTTTGGTATGGGGATTGAACTCAGGGGCATTTAACCATTGAGCCACACCCCCAGACCTCTTTTGTATTTTATTTAAAGATGGGGTTTCACTGAGTCGCTTAGTGCCTCAATAAATTGCTGAGACTGACTCTGAACTCTGAATCCTCCTGTCTAAGCCTCTAGAGCTGCTGGGATTACAGGTGTGTGCCACTGAGCCTGGTGAATTATCTCTTTTTAAAGTTTAAAGAACTCTTTGAAAATAATTCTGGCCCTGGAATCTTTGCAAAAATATATATACATTCCTTCTCCAATAATTACCGTAGCTTAAGATTTTGCAGGTCTACATCTACTGATGGGTGTTTTTGTTGACTACTGTTTGTTCCTGTTTTCACAGTGCTATCTTCCTGGGACACCACTAAAATAATCTTTGACCTTCTTTTTCAGAAGGGAACCCGAATTTATACAAAATGTTCCATCTATCAAAAACGACTTCCAAACCTAAAGTAACTTAAAACAAAATTTTTATTTTGCTCATAAATTTGTTGATTAGCAATTCAGGAAAGGCTTAGATGGGTAGTTGGCCTCTGATTCACATGATATTATCTAGGGCAGCCAAAGCAGGAAAATCCACATCCAAGATATTTTTTTTTCTTCACATGCCTGATGCCATGGTGTTGCTTAGCTCGCTTGTGCTCTCTCTCTCTTTCTCTCTCCCCTTTTAATTGCTGTGAAATTCTAGAACCTTTCCATGTGTTTTTTACTTCCCATAGCAATGTCTCAAGGGTAGTTTCCCATCTTTACTGGCATCTGTTTTTCAAAACACTATGAGCAAAAGCTTCCCAACCAGCCAAGGCCTCACAGAGGATAGGAACAACCTCAGCGCTGTGTTCCATTGGTTAAAGTAGTCACAGGGCCTGCTCAGATCCAAGGGACCAGAGAACCAGAACTGGCCCCTCAATGGGGAATTGGCAATGTCCATGGCTGAAAAACATGTGGGATGGGAGGTACTGCAGTCATGTTTAGAAAATATTTTGTCAAAATAACATGAAATCCCTGCTCTGACTTTATGTGAGGCTGGGCTTGTTTTTGTGCCTCTTAGAGAAGACCAAGGTTGAATTTGACACTCATCATCTCCCTGGTAAGTTTTTCTCCAATGTAACTCTCTGATCTTGATTGTGGTAATACCCTCGTAACTCTCTTAGTGCTACCACTCATGGCACACTGCTGTCAATTCAACTCAAGCAACTAGAATGGTCCTTTAGAAAACCATATAATCCTATGGACTTTTCCTATTCCAAAACAGATAATTCCCATTATACTTAGAATAACATTCTTTCAACATGGCCATAGATGATGTTAAGTTTCATGACTCCTGCTTTACATTCTTCTTTAGACCAATTGTCCTTCCTACTGTTCCTTAAAATCACCCCAATCCACTTCAGCTTCAGGACTTTTGCACTTGTTATTTCTTCTTCCTGAAGAAATAACCCTATCACTTTACTGAAATTTCTGCTCAAATTTGAAAGCTTTTTTTTGTACTTGGGATTGAACCCAGGAGCAATTAACCCCTGAGACACATTCCCAGCCCTTTTTTATATTTTATTTAGAGACAGGGTCTTGCTGAGTTGCTTAAGGCTTTGCTAAATTACTGAGGCTGACTTTGAACTTGTGATCCTCTTGCCTCAGCCTCCTAAGCTGTTGGGAATTCAGGCATGCACCACCGCATCTGGCTTAAGAAAGTTTTAAAAGAGTCATTTATCTAATTTATCTATTTTTACATATTTCTGCTTCATTTTTCACAATATTCTATATAATATGTAACATATGCATTTATTTGCCTCTCTATATTGCATTCATGGTAATGCTTCCAGATACTAGAACATTAGTTGAGTAATAAACACATGGGTATGCCTAAAGTGATGAAGCTAAATTCCACACGGAATTTTTTTCTTTTTATAATCTGTAACTTCAAATTTCACCAATTTGAGATAATATCAACACAATAGAAGACTAAGCAAGAAGTATGGCCATACTAAATATAAATTTAACTTGGTTCCCTAAAACTCATCCAGTTACTCACAATAATAAAATATAATAATAAAATTAAACATAATAATTAGTGCTAATGATAAGTAATATTAATAATTCATTAATACTGACTTGATATGATCACCAAGATAATTTTAGCAAGTAATTCTTCCATTCTCATGTGCCTAAACTCTTTATTAGTTCAATGCTGAGTACTACCTTTATACTCCTTAAAAGAAGCTATTGATTATGCAATTATAACCAAATTATTAATTTTGTCTAAAATGAGTTCCACTTTTCTCATTTCTTATGGTATAAGCTATGTTGATCAATTAGTTTCACAGAAGCAAACTTTAAACTAATACTTAACATTGGGCTTCTGAGTTTACTCAAATCTTTGTTTGAACTAATATTGTCATTTTCATCTCATCAAAAAAATTGATTCTTAAAATTACTGAATTTAGATAATGGAAAAATGGCTCTGTTTTCTGACAATTTACCATTTATATATGGGTGTGAGACATTAAAAATACAGAAGGAATCATCTCTCTCTTCCTTTTTGTCTTTACAAGTTTGCACACATGTGTATGCATGCGCACATGCACACACACACACACACACGCAAATACATATATCCTAGCTCTGCATTTTTATCAGATAATTAATGTTATTTCTATCCCATTCTATGAATTCTATCTTCTCTAAGCTCTCTATTTGATTGTTTTTATTATTAGTTTGATACTTAATTGTCTCGTGTTAAATATATTTCTCACGTATCATTTTAACTAGAGAGTTATTTCTTATTCTTCTTATTTGGTATCCCCTAGTTCCCAGCACAATGTCAAAGAAACCTATGTACAGTACCTAAGAAGAGAGTGGGATAATGAATAAAAACCTCGATATAGTGTGGTTTGCCATGGTCATCACATGCTGTTTTTCCATTCTCCTCTTCTTTGTTTTTCAAATAAATCAGAAAAATTACATTTCACATCTTGAGAGTGATTTGATAGTTAAGTTAGAAAAAGAAAAAAATAATACAAACAGTAGTGATAATAAACATTCATAAAAACTAATCTGAAGATTGTTCTCCCTAAAGTAAAATGTTAAATTACAGTAGGCAGATTAAAATTGTTTAAAAACAGTTTTAAACTCTTTTGGCTTTTTCATGGCAATAGTCACAAAATAAAACAAAGACAATCTTGAACATCAAACAAGTAGGCTTTTTGATATCAGTAAACATTTAAAAATGTTCCTTTTATTGTTGAATGCAGTGAAATATGTTTGCATCCTTCTGACTCTGTTCTTCCTCCCCCAGGGGAAAATCACTTTGAAGAATGCAGCAAATTATTTTGTATACTACATCCAAGGCTACTGAACCAGAAGAATAAGGACATACTGCTTGTGAGTTCAGCTGGATCAATAGCTCAGCCCTGGGATTTGCTTGTCTGCTGGATATTGAATGAAAAGCTCTAATCTGCCAGTTTGTACCATGGATATTGAAGACCCCAGTGCAGCCAAACGACATTTTTCATAAGACAGAAAGTAACTTACCTGTAAAAATGTTCAGATATATGGGCCTACAACACATTAAGACTATGAAATGTGCTTTGGCATGCTCTGTAGGAAATTCTCCCTTGTATTACTCAAGAGAAACGGTGCATGTGTCTGTGTGTGTGTGTGTGTGCGCACACACACACACATATCTACACAAAAATATATATTGGTAGAATGCCTCAAAGAACTTTATAGTCATGGTCAAATCCATTCTTATACCTGTGTGGATAAAATGTGAGTAGTTGTTATTTCCTCCTTTTTCCTGTTAGAGAGCATGACATAGCTGGCCAACTTGCTCAGGAGCCACTATTCTTCAACCCTCATTTTCTTGACTACAACTGTCGCCACTGTGGGCCATCTGGTAGCAGAATGTGTTTGCAGTTTATAAGTCCTCACATGAAACACCTGAAAAGGAAGCGTTCCTGACTTCTATTCTGCACTCCATGTTTGTCTTCAGGACATAGGTCCTAATATCATAGCAGCAACATACCCAAGCAGGACTCTTCATAGAATGAAACTAACAAATACAGAGATATTAGATACAAGTTTTCATGTTTAGCTTGAGATCCCTATGAGACTGTCCCTATTCTGGACAAAACAGCTTTTTGAAGTGGTATTTAGAAACAGCCATGAGAAAAGGGGCAATACAAATGAAGCAATTAAAAATGGAAAAATAAAAGTCATCCTGCTGAAAATGGCTATGCACTGAACCAACGAAAGATTTCAGGCATTTGGCTGCACTTATTATGCTTTCCCTCTTGACTATACTCAGAGTAGAAGCTTGCCATCCAGAATGATAGGATAAGTGAAAGCTTTCAACCTCTTGTTCGGGCTCAGCTGCCTTCCTGAGGATCTAAGAGTGCTTTCCTGGCATGGGGCCCAGCTGTGGTTGGCAAGAGAAGGCAAGTTGCCACTTGAAACTCTTTGTCACTGCAAAGTGGCCCTTGCCTTTAGAGTCTCCCCTAACTTCAGCTTCTGCTTTGAGTGGTGGTTTGGTGACTGAACTGACAGAAATAATGCAGAAGCATAAAAATGATTGGTGAGACAATACTTTCCACTGTAGTGAAAAGAAAACTTCTGCTGTGATTGGACAATTTGCCTGTGCTTCCAGACCAAGACAATAGGTTGGACCACCAACCAGGAAGTGAGGGGGAATTTTCTTCTTCCTTCCTCCCCTCCTTCCCCCCATGCCCATCCTCACTTTAAAAGATGTTTGATACTTTTAGGAAGTGAGGAGTGAAAAGTAATCACCTGAGAAAGTGATCTTGAGTCACATTACTGTTGTCTCTCTCCAGTCAAAATGTCCTTTCAAGGCCACTTGCATGACCTCTGTGAATCTTAACCAAATGACTCATGTAGCACAATCTCTGCAATCAATCAAATGTGAGTCCAAATTTCCACTTATGCTGTTAAATTGTATGACTTTGGATAAATTGTTCAATGTTTGCAAGTGTCTGTTTTTTCTCTTTAAATTACCAGAATAATGTTTTATTTCATAAGATGGTTGTGAGGATTAATTTAGATACTGCAAGTAAATAGCTAAGTTCAATACCAGGCACTGTTGTAAGCTTTTAGTGAATGGCATGTGGTCAGCATTTCTTGATTGTTTAATATTTTCTTTTCCCACCAATGAAGGTCTAGACACAACTAGCTTCAAATTTTGCCCCTGGTACTTCTTTTATTGTGTGTGTAAGTATGGATAAATCACTCTATTTCTCTAAATTTTCTTTATTTTTGTTTTTTCCTTTTGCATCAGTGATGATCGAGTATTAACTACTTCAGAGATTGTTGGAGGAATAAAGCAAGGGTAATTCTTGATGAAATGGAGAACTTTGTTCTCTATCTTCTTTATTGAAATAATATGTCAAAACGTCCTATATAACCAACTCATTCAATCACTCAATATTGTAAAATGAAGATATACACCACCAAAAGAAGCAATAGCTAAATAAAAATATATTGAAAACAATTTTGTATAAAATAAATTCTTAAAATATGATTTTAATATTATGTGTTCTGTTAATTTTTTCTTAATTCCTGAAACAAAATAAAGTGTTCAATTCATAATGCAATCTGAGGGTACAGTGTTCCCATCACTAACTACCAGGCAATTGTGTTTTTCACAAATGAAATTTAAGTCTTTTAAAAAAAGATAAACAATGATACTTGTATCCATACCCACTTCAACCATATTTGTTGACTAAACATGGACTCTTGACTTTTTGACTTTATGGGTAAATGGGATTGAGGTTGTCAAGAATGACCAGCTCATCAGTACATAATATTTTTTTTTAAGTGGACAGAAAATTGTGCTGAGCCCAAATTCTCTTTAGCTAGTAAATGTTCTATAAAGAAAAATGTTCTTATCACACTTTAAACTATGTAGGTGGGGAGTTATAAATAATAAAATATTTTAAATGGAGGATGTTGCATATATCCTCCTCGGGCCATACCTAAAGAATGAGCACTGGAAATAAGAGTGTTACAAATAGGCTTTATTGTTTTGCTTTATGGATGGTACATTTTTTAAAATGTAAAACTAGAAAATGGCCATTAGCTTTCTGGAGAGCTCTTCAGTTACCAGTTGGCTTTCAAAGTACAAAAACTTTTTATAAAACCGCTGATATTAATGTAAGACTTAGGCTAAAAAACTGTCTATGTTTGATTAAAATAACTTAGATATCTTAAATTAGTAAATGAAAAACTTCTTCAATAATAAGTTGAAATAGGGGGAAGGCATTTTCTGCTTATGCCTTATAATAAGCATTTTCTGCTTATTATACCAAGTCTCCTTAATTAAACTTCTATTTCTAATTGATAACACATTTTAAGACAAGCAGAAAATATGATAGAAAAATATTTTCCATATTAACAGGAAATCATTCTAATTCTATAGAAATCATTTTGGAACACTTGAAACAAATATTCTAGCTTAATTTTAAACTGGCATCACTGAGAGGAAATTAGGAATGTTTGTTGAGATCAGCGGACATTTAAAACAGATAGGGAGATTTGAAAATGTCATGGGTATTTTACAGCATAATGTGACTGTTTTTTCCCAGTTCCTTTTGGTTATTTTGGTAATTCAGTGGGAAAATGGTAAATTGTAAGTATAAAAATGATGCAAGCATACCTGGGATTTCTGGCAGCCATTACAATACGCTTTCCAAAATGTCGGCTTGGACATCAGAATTCAAACACTTCATGGCCAAAAATGGTGACCAGAATTTTTCAACTAAAATTTGTTTCATTCAGCAGCAAAAGCTTCTAGGGTTTTACCTCTCTGTATTCATTCTTATTTTATTTACAAAACAAAACACTTTTCCCCTAAAATCTTTTATATTTCTGCTGCTATATGAATCTCAGTCTGTTCTGTTGTTCTATAATGATGACAATTTCAATATAACTATTTAATTTGCCATTTCAGAATCATCTACTGAGATGTTTTCTTGTACCACTGCTCCTCCACTGCCCTGTTCCTTACTCCTAATGGATACTGAAGAGAGGACAGGCCCTGTCTTGAATGTTCATGGGAGTGTCTTCAAAGTATCTGGGGTTTCCAGTGTTGCTATGGTTACCTTCTCCTCACTCTGTCTAGATATTTCTGTAATCCTCCAGCCATTTTGACCTGGAGTAGGAAGATTAGTTTTTAGTCCTCATCTCTTATTTTTTTCTTTTCTTTCAAACCCAAATAATATTGTCCTTTGTCATAACTTCTGATGGAAACTTGACTTTCTCATATTTTTTTTTCCATGACATTGAAATCACCCTCTCCTTTTGAGGTAAATAAGTCTCATAGCTTAGTGTTAGTAGCATACTAATTTAATGGTTTCAAAATCTTATTTTCAAATATTACAAGTGTGTCAAATAGAGTGGTTCTAGAAAACAAAGAAGAGGCACATCTCCAGCTTTCAAAGTGTTCATGGCTTAGTGAGCTGGCAAGAATAATTGGGAGCCTGGGAGAAGACCTCTAAGAGAGGCAGTGGAAGGGAAGGCTTCTCTGCAGTAGGATACCAAGTTGAAGGGATTTTCCTAAAATTTCACTCTAGTATGTTCAACAGTATAGGAGATACAAAAGAACATGTGTAGGAAATGGGTTCAGCATGGCTGAAGCCAAGACATGAAGAGGAGATGATTAGATATGAGCATGGCCCATTCATGGTTTCCAGCATGTTACAGAGCCTGCTGTCAGTGTAAGCCTCTGAACTATTTGAGACAGGTTTGGTCTGAATACTGGGAAACACATTGAAGGTAAGAGTTGGAATTAGGTAGGGAGGAGTTAGGCTGAGAGACAAGGAGACCAGTGTGCCCTATACATGTATATAGTTACTACTTGTCAGTAAGAAATAAAAATTTTACTTAAATAAATAAATTATAAATAAGCTGGTGGTAATATAAATTAATACAGTCATTTTGAAGAAGAGTATAGCAATTCCTCAAAAAACTAAAACTAAAGATAGAACTATTATATGATCCAGCAACCCCTCTACTATGTACCCAAATGAAGTGAAATCAACATCTTGGAAAGACATCTGTATTTGCATGTATATTGTTCCATTATTCACCAAAACCAGGATATAAAATTAAACTAAATTTTCATCAATAGATAAATGGATAAAAATATGTGGAACATACATAGAATGGAATACTTTTCAGTCATAGAAGCATGGAATTCTGTCATAGTAGCAACATGGATGAACCTGGAGGGCATTATGCTAAGTGAAATAAGCCAGGCACAGAAAGACAAACACCATATGCTCTCACTTATAAGTGGAATATAAAAATTTGATCTCATAGGGTTGAGAACAGAATAGTTACCAGAGACTGAGAGTAGAAAGAAGGGAGAAATAGAATGGATGTAATGATATGTTTAATAGAAGAAAAAAAGTCCTGGAGTTCTGTGGCACAACAGGGTGAATACAACTGGAAATAATGCATAATATATCTCAAAGTTGTTAGAAGACAGGAATTTAAACATCCTTACTATGAAGAAATGCTGAAAGTTTGAGGTGGTAGATATGCTAATTTCTCTGAGTTGATCACCGCCCATTATGAACATAAAAAAAAATATACCTCATAAACCTGTACCAATAGTAAATATTATGTATCAATCAAAATATAAGAAAAAAATTATAAAAGAAATAAAAACCTGAAATTTTTCTCTCTCAGAGAACAAAACAACAAACAACAGTGAGGAGTGAGGCTGAATTTTGTTTTCTGGTTCAATCTATTGAGTAGTCACTTTTTTTTTTAATAGAAAGGTGTTGGGCAGATTCAGTGGTAAAGGGGCCTGAGATAAAATGAATTCATGAGACCTGCAGAATTTCAGATAATGTGAAAGGACCCAGTGGCAGAAAAAAGGCAAATTTACTTACTTATTTCTGGTATTCATTGGCCCAGTAATATAATTTAATGACTAAAAACCTAGATTTCAGATAAAGCTAGAGCCATATGTCACCTTTTCTTAGCATCTGTTAGAACTTTAATTTTATACAAATTATATAATTTCTTTGAGTCTTTGTTTGCTAAAATGGATGAAAAACTTATTTTGGAAGCTGGAGTTGGGGCTCAGCAGTAGCAGCACACTTGCCTGGCATGTGTGAAGCACTGGGTTCAATTCTCAGCATCATGTATAAATAAATAAAATAATGGTCTAGCAACGACCAAAAAAAAAATTAAAAAGAAAAATTCTTACTTTTTGATTTCTACAGCTGAATTATTGTAAAGCTCCTAGAAGAGTCTGCATTAATTGATCGGGAGCTACTATTATTAATGAAAAAAAGTTAGGATAAGAAGAAAATTGGCATCTTTCTTTTGTTTTAACCTGATAGTTTTAGTATCTAAAGGTTAAATTTTTATTATATGTCGATTAGCTGAAACCACACACTTCAATGATATTATTCAGGACTCTTCATTTGAACGTGATAGAAACTAATAAAGAGAAGTTTTAGAAAAAATAAAACCCACTGGCACGAGTAACAGTTAATTCCATGAATGTGAATATTCCAGTGGTGTTTGCCAGGTCTCTCCGACTCTGCTGCTCTGGTTCTAGCCTTGTTCTCACTTGTTCTGCTCTCTCAGTTTTAAAGTGGTCTCCATCCCTCCTGTAAGACAGACACCCTCTTTGTGACTAAAGAACTCACCAGTGGTTCCAGGCTTTCATCACTCCAACTGAAACCGGGGAAGGGTGCTTCTGGGCTCCTAACATCCATGATTTAATCTGTTGGGCTTTACCCCTTCACCCCTAACCACAACTCATCATTTTGTCACTTGCATTGTTTTCTGTGGCTTAACTGAGGAATTCTGGTTGAGGAAGGCTGGGTACCAATGCTATATGGATGCCCAGGTAAAGGTCAAAAAGTTGGCTATAAATAGACTAGAAATACAGGTTTGGAAAATAATGGCTATCTAAAAATGACTTGAATTCACCTAGGCTTGAATGATAACATTACAGAGACGTTGTCTCTGTGCCTAGAAGACCACTGATATCTTGGTGAAGAGTCCCCATTCCCACCAGACACGGAGGGGAAGCTGTTGTTGTTTCTACCTTCAAAGGCACAGGGGGGATAGGTTATGCCATCTATAATTCTGGCTGGCTTCCCAAGTCCGCTTCTGGAGCTCTTTATTGAAATGCCTCAAAAAGTCGGGGGAGAACTTGCAGGTGAAGAGTAGTAATATTCCTTTGTTTGCTAGAGTAACATTCATGCTCTGCCACAAAATGTCCCTTGGTGCCACTGTCAGAGCCTTAATAAGGCTCGTTTGTCAATTCCAATGTGACATTTCTTATGTTTCTATATAATGCTTCTTAGATTACGATCCTTAGATAGCAATCATTGTCAGCATGATCATCTTTGAAAACAAAGGAAAACATGAGCATCCAACGCCCCAAATCTGAACTGTACCGTTTGCTCTAAGCAGTGTGCGACCGCTGAGGTGTGAATCGCTGTCATACACGTCCTTTCAATGACTTTCGTGATTGACTTGCTTCTCGCAATGCACAAGGCCCTGTTTTCATTCCACTTCTAGGGCTGTTAGACCGGCCTTCATTTTCTCTTGTGCGTGCATGTGTGTGGCAAGTTTTTGCTCAGAAAGATATTACCCCTTTAATTTTATTTTAAAGGTTACAAGGCCCATTAGGTGAGAGCTGTGTGGAGTTTGCTGAATCCTTGGTGAAAGGCAATCATTGCTGCTCAGTTTCTTTCATTGGAACTTACATACATTTTAACAGATTGGACACTTTAGCCCAAACTATGTTGCCTTGTTTGATTTTTCATCTTATGCTAAAAATCTCAATTTTAGGTCTAAGGAAATCTAAGAAAAAGGTGAAGGTCTCTACATCAGTTAGCAGGTAGCAATTCCTAGTTTGTTTTATTTCTTAAATAATCTCCTTTAAAGAATGTAAATCATCTGTAACCAGTCTGTTTAGACTGAGAAAAGCTGACAAAATGAGCCCAATAATAGACTTTCTCATATATAATAGAAGCTCTTTTGTGTAAGATATCTAGCTAATTTGGACTAAAGGTTTTGTGTGCTTATTTAATTATTCAGATAATTACTTTAATTTGCAAATGGAAATACAGTTACCTAAATGGAGTTAAGGTCGAGAATATAACCCAGTGCTTTTGATTTTGTTTTATTACCTTCCTCAGAACATTGGTTTGTTCAATCTGCTATTGTTCTCTACACTTCTCTTCCAGGCTAATTTATTTTTACAGCCCCAAATTGCACCTCTGTGTGAATAACATCTAAACTATGGATAATTTCAATTCTGTCTTCTCAGACATCAACTCCCATCTTTCTAGATGCCTACTGGACATTTCCATTTAAATGGCTCATCACAATCTCAAATTCCATGTACTTGAGATCACGCTTATAATCTACAATCACACTTACATTTTGTGACCTCAAACCTTCTAACTTTCCTACCCTCCTTCTAGTACCAACCTTCATTTTTTTCTTTGCAGCTACAACTCCTTCCTCTTGTATTCCTTTAAGTGAAGTTTCTTAAAGAATTGCTCATGTGTATAGTTTTCAAGTCATCTTTCTTCCTCTTTTTGAATCCAACTCCTCCGTGGAAACAGCCCTTATCACGTTTGACCTCCATGTTGTAAATTCAGAGCTCAAATCCCATTTTATTTGAGCTATCATCAGCATTTTCTTGATACTTTGCATTTTTTGGTTTTCAGCACATTCTTTGTCATGACTTGATATTGTCTGATCCTGTTTAGCATCCTTTGCTGTTACCCCACTGCCTGATACCTACAGATTGGAAACCCTCAAGGCTCAGTGCTTAGGGTTTTTCATGCTTATACCTTGTTCCTGTTCTCTTTCAGTTTTGTGGCTTCAAATGCCACCAAAATGTTGAGTACTCCAGAATGATATCTCCAATTCAAAATGCTTCTTTAAACCCCACACATCGCTACTTGAATGCCTAATAGGCACCTCAAACTTTATATATTCCAAATTGAGCTTCCTATACTTTCTTCATAATTCTGTGCCTTCTAACCTTTTCCATCCCACTAAATTCAGTCTTCCAAGTGCTCAGGACAAACACCTGGGAGTAATCATTGACTTGTCTCTTTTCTCTTACACCTCAAATTCAAATCCTGTCAGCTCTATGTTCATAATCAGGACTGCCCATATAACTTGTGGGGCCTGGTGCAAAATAAAAATGTGAGATCATTTGTTTAAAACTCATTGAGAATTTCAAGACTGTGA
Organism: Marmota marmota marmota; assembly: GCF_001458135.2. Lineage (NCBI taxonomy): Eukaryota > Metazoa > Chordata > Mammalia > Rodentia > Sciuridae > Marmota > Marmota marmota. Next base: position 51,791,352 of record NW_026000026.1, on the reverse strand, counting down.
CCTTAGAGGATTAAACCAGGCAGAGTCTGGTGCAACTGACTCAGATATTCTCCTAAGGAGCCTGTTCACAACATACTGATTACAGCTGCATATCTGGAGTTGAAAATGTGTTTGAGACACTTCATCTACAGAACATCATAGCTCATCAGAGGTATTGGCTAGGATTCTGTGGCTGATTGGGGGCTGTGACTCCCTGCTGCTGCCTAGCCCAGCATCTTCAAAGAGTTTCAGACTGCATATCTCCAGCCCAGGAAAAGATCAAAATTAAAACTTTGAAGCACAGTTTCTAGCGAATACCTATCACGTTTGTACCATCTTCATCAAAGGGATTCTAAGTAGAAGCATGATTAAGTTGGGGACCATTTGTACTTCTCACCTCTTCCATTATTGCAAGGTCAGTAGCCAGTATCATTTCATCCTGAACATTTTTTTTAATATTTACTTTTTAGTTGTATTTGGACATAATACCTTTATTTTATTTATTTATTTTTATGTGTTGCTGAGGATTGAACCCAGGGCCTCGCACATGCTAGGTGAGCACTCTACTGCTGAGCCACAACCCCAACCCTCATCCTGAACTTTTAAAATAATGTCCTACTATGTGTCCCTATTGCCCGTGATAATTTTATAAATTTGTTCTTAAATGAACAGTCAGTGCCACTTGACAGGTCTTATCACTCTCCTTAAACCCTCCAGTGACTCCTGTTTTGCCAGAAATGAAACCCCCATCTCTTTTTTTAATCCTACTTGGTACATCATCATGTCACACTAGATAACTGCAGCATCCTCCAAGCCTCCTATACCACTCTTTTGACTTTGATCTGCCTGCACACCTCAGCAAGGCCCATCATTACTCAATACTGGTATCATCATTTCACTTCACAATCAATATCTGATACTATTTCGAGTAAACACTCCTCTAGTTCTTAAAGATCTTGATGAAACAAGTGCGTTATCATTTTTTTTCTCTAAGAAGCTTCATGTTAGTCAAACCAGTCCCAATTTTACTCCATATTCACCCATAATTCTGTGAACTTTATTTGCTTTAACAGAAAGCACGCCCCATTACTCTGTGCCTATATGTGTTATGTCCACCATGTATGTGTTATGTCTTCCCCAGAGCCTTTTCTGACTATCCCAGTCCTCAAAGATTCACCTACACTTCAACATTGGTTGAATCTAGTTTTTTGTACTACCCATACAACACAAAGATGTCTGTGGAATTGATCACAGATTATTTCACTTAATAATCACTTTGGGGCAATGTCCACTGTTTTTTTTTTTCTATTTGATTATCCATTATAATCTGAGCCAGAAAAAGTTCTCAACATACAGTAATTTATTGACTGATGGTAGACAGGATCATAGGTTATTAATAGTTGCTGATTTATTAAACACATTATAAATGTTATCAATAAAGCACAAACATAAAACAAATCAAAGTAGAATGGTACTAGAGAGAACATTCAAGACACAGGAGAAAAAGAGAGTTATCAATTACTGAGTACTTGCCAAGCACTCCACAATGGTTTCACATGGGTTAGATCATTTAGTCATTTAGTCTTCACAATCACTCTTTGAGTTAGACACCATTATAGTAAAAACAATTCGCAGTTGAACCATCATGAGTTGAATTATCATTTTAGCTATAAGTAGCCTGAAGTTCCAGGGAACACCCTTAAATGTCAAAGCCAGGAGTAGAGATTGGGTTTCAAATGTAGGAAGTCTGATAGCTGAGCCTATCCACTGTGCTGGATTGCCTCATAGTCTACATTTGTTTGCTATAAAATCTTAAACTTCTCTATATGCTTTCCTGAATACAAATAATGTATTTTCCTTTTTCCTGAATCAGAGCACCATAGAGATTTTGTACTTTGTTTCTGTCAAATATCAGAGAGGAACATGGTAGAATACTCACCTGTTTTCTGTTATGCCCTCTTTGAAAACAGCACTTGGCAGCCCAGGGCCCACATGGCCAGCGCATGGTGCAAACTTTCAGTCATCCCACCACTGGGACAAGAATTTCAAGGATCTGCCAGTCTCACAAATTAGTTTCAGAAAGACTTGTTTTCAATAGTTGAGTTGAAAAACATTCTAAATTACATTTACTACAGTTTGTTTAAAGCTTTTTTTTTTTTTTTCCTGGGCTATCTTTCTGAGTTGCAGCTTAATTTTTCACTGTCTCATTTTAATTTTCCTCTTTTTTTTTTTTTTCTGGATTTCATCCTCTCATTCATTATTCTTTGTCTCTTCTGTGCTTCTGGCTTTTCTTCCTGCAGCTGGGCTTTGGTTAAAAGGGATGGACGCAGCTGCCCAACCATTTGCACATTCTTCACTGATATGATTTCTTGAGGTAAAACATCATTTAAGGAGTATTACTCAACAATTAAATGTTTCTGTCCTCTTCAGATTCTGTGTCTGAAAGTCTGCCAATAAGACCCTTTGCAGTTGTTTGTGTTGGTTCAGATCCTTTCCTGTTGTGCATTATTTTATTTGTTCTGTGCTTGTTTGCCTTTTATGTTAAGATTTTGTTAAGAGTTCTAATTTCCTGTTTCTGTCTAATCTTCAACACGGACTTGGTTCAACTGTTATCTTTCTTTTTTTTTCAGGGTGTGGGGGTTCATCAACTACTTTCCACCACAAGCTTTGATTGCCTTTTAAACTACATCTTTCTTCATTTTGATGGGCTGTTTTTACAGGGTGTAGGGGCAATTTTAGAGCCTGGAGTAGGACTTTTGCTTAGCCTTTGATGACTCTGGCTTGTTCCCTGCACTCTTAGTTTGAATCAGGGTCAATTTGGGTTGATATCACTATTAGGGGCACAAAATTGAGCCCATGAGAATTTTTTTTTTACAGCATAAATCCAGCACTATTGGATTTTAAATGTTATTTCTAAGTGGAATTGACTCCCCATCTTTTAATAGTTATCATAGGCTTTTTTAGAGTAGCACTTCCATTGACTTCTCAATCGTACCATTAGCTACTTAATTATTCAGTTTTTATTAATTAATGGAACAATTATTTATTATGCATAATATACTTTCAGGTAAATAGGGTTTTGATGGAGTACTCAAGGCAAATTCTGCTGTTTAGCATTTATGGAGGATAAAGAAGACAGGTTTGTTGGGGGGTAATACTAACATATTTAACAACCACAAGCACCGACAATCAGAATGGGAACCACACTTGGAGAAAGATTTGGGTCTGTCAGGCCAGTATTCAACACCTGGATTACTGAATTACTGGGAGGCCTAGTTCTCAGCAGAGGTGTAGGGTGTGCTGTGGGAACTTGAGTTAGTATGGGATTATTTTAATACTTTAATAAGTGGTTGCATGGTAGTCTTGGATCAAAGTGTGCTCATTTGATATATTTTCAATTCAAATTCAGTTACCCCTTTATAATTTATACAGTGTGGCAGATAGATCCCTAGAGATGTTGGGATGGTATATGATTTTCCACAGTGGTTTCTAAAAAAAATGCCATGTGCAGGTCAAGTTTAGATCTTTATGAATTGAGTTTTTCAAGTCTATGAAATCAAAGCCTATCTCTGTTTATGGAAAAAACTTTTAATATACATTTCAGATGCATTGAACTTGAATAGTTGAATATTGATTGTACCATTTAGTGATGGGCATTTTTGGATAAATTGCTTAATAATTTTGGTTTTCACCCTCTTTCTTCATCAATTAAAAGGAGGAAATTGAATCAGATGCAGTCCAAGTTCTTTCAATATCTACAATCCTCTAATTCTAGTTAAATACCAACAAGAAGAATTATTTTACCTGAAATTTAATAGAGTTTAAGATAAAAACAAATTACATTTGATAATATGTGATAAAAGGCATAGAATGACATAATTTGGAGGCATAAAAAAGCATTGCTGAAAACTACTTATTCATTTGTGTCTATAGGCTTTCAACCTTCTGTTTAAAGACTACCTGGCTAACATTTTCTTTTCTCCTTTGATTTGTATACAAAGGCAAATAGTAATTGTTTAAAAAAGAACTGCTTTGCCTTTGCTCCATATAGTATACACTTAGCATTCCATCACATTCTGAGTATCACTAAAGTCTAGTGCAATGTGGGTGTGGTGGCACCAAATTCTTCTCTCTGTCTTAAATGGAAGAGAGAATTTTCAAAGTTTATTTCAATTTGAGATTGAGTTGAACTGTGTAAAACTTTGTTTATTGAATTTACTTTATTGTTGAAACAGTATTTGTCATTTTTAGAACCATAGAAACAAAACTGTTTTTCACATTAATGACACCTATGTAGTAAGTCAGAACTACTTGTACTATGTGATGCAAATAGTCCTTACCACTTAGATTCTAGAAGGAAACAAGAAGTGATTTTTTCCTCAAAACTTAAGTCACTCTGCAATTAATCTAGTACACACCAGAATTTTCTTAGCTTTTGCCAATTCATCGGGGCTGTGAAGCACAGCAAATAAATTGTTTAGGTCACATGGTTTTAGAATTTTACAAACAGTATCTTTAGTCCCTCATGAACACATTTTGATAATTCTCTTATCCAGAAGCTAAATCATGAGCTTTCACACAAAGCTGAAGATCAATATTTTGCCTGTTCTAGTTAGAGTATCAGGTAAGATGGTAATAGAGCCTTTGGAACAAACATGCCTTCAGTGAGGGAACCAGCCCTAAAACAATGAGTGTCTTATCTATGTGTGGGGTTCAGTATATTTTTATTGATTTTTTTTGTGAAAGCTTTGTTGGTTTCAATTTACATGAAGTATATGTATATTAAAGACTATATAACCAGTTAGAGAAATAGAAGTATAAACTAGAAAGAGAAATGATGGCAGGAAAAGGTTAAGTCTGATGATGGAGCTGCAAATGTATTTATTTGTTCTTCTATTTACTCATTCTTATAGTCTGAAAGAAATATTCAGGGCCTAATACTTTCTGGAAAATGCACTAAATTTCGAGAAGCAAAAAATGAAGGAAAACAGAACTCTATCCCCAGGAATTCATCTTTGGAGAGAAACAAAATATATAAATTATTATAATATAATCAATATCCTCAAATTAGAGAAATATAGGGGACAGTGGTGGTAACAGTAACAAAAATCTGTATAGATCTTATCTATGCCAAGGCTATCTTTTAAGTGATTTACATTCAGTCTTGACAAGAACAAGTATGATGCAAGTACTACAATTATTATAATTCCCACCTTACACATGTGAAGCTGAAGTATAGGAGCTTACTTGTCTATTATCACTGAGTGCATTCTGGGTCCATTGAGAGAAATCACTTTTCGTGAAGGGGACTTATATCTGCCAGAGAAGAGAGATTAGCTCCTGAGTATAATTATGGAAGATGTGTGCAGCTCGTCTGAAGCAGGTCCTTCTCAGGCATGTGCTTATAGAAGGACATTTTTATTCAGGATATCACCTGTCCTGCTGAGGAAGATTTCAATGAACACTAGTCTTAGCCTCATATTTCTCTTCCCAGTTACATATATGTCACAATCAGTCACTAATTTTTAAAGTCTATATCTTGAAAACAGTTTTACAGCTGACAAATTTCTCTCCTTTCTCACCTTAGTAAATATCAAAGCATGAAGATCTATGGGCGTATCACATACAGGGAACACAAAGAGGGAGAAATCCAGAACTGCCAGGAGATGTCCAGGTCCTTCAGTGGACAGGCCACAGACATCTCTGGATGGCTCCCATCACAACCTGCCAGTTTCTGATGTATGCATTGGTAGAGAAACCTGTCTTGCAATTCACTCAAGATAAAAAAAAAAGAAAGAAAATTGTTATTTAGCTTGTATATGTGAAATTTTATCTGGCATATGTGAAAATAATATAAATTTTTAAGTTTTAAAATACCATGACAACTGTCTTTTCACCTAAAATAATTAGAATGATTAAGCCCAATATTGTTGAGAATGCAAGAATTGGTTCACCTATTCCAGTTGTAGGGTTGTAAGCTGGCACAGCTTTGGGGGAAGGAAATGTGAATATATTTTCACATGATAAGATATAATAGATATGCACCAAGACAAGTGAACAGATGTTCATTAAGGACAATTCTTTTTGTTTATTGTAAAAAAACAACAACAAAAACTGAAAAATTAGAAAAGTTTACCCCATACTAGTGGTATAGCCTCATCAATTTTGTTATCTCCAAACAATGGAATAGTATGCAGCCACTGAAAATAACTTTATGGAAGATGTTTTAAAGAAATGGGGAAATGTTGATAATATATTTAGTATTAAATGAATGGAAAATAGGCTATCAAGTAATCTATTCAGCATATCATTTTTATGAAGAAAGATAATCATAAAATGTATATAACACAAAAGTGCATGCATGTAAAATTGTATATATATATACATATAAATAAATACACATGCATGTTTATATATAGCCACGTTACAGGGATTAAAGACTAACATTTTATGAGTGGTGAGATTATTGGAATTTTAAAAAATCTCTTTTCTGCATTTAACATGCATTGGGTAATTAGGAAAAAAGCAAGTACATAGATTTGTACAAGGTTGATAGTAAGAAATTTAGATAAAATAAAATATCTCACTATTTCCTCATGAAATATTATTATCGTTGTTATTTTTAAGCAAACCTGCTCCTTCTCATTCACATGTGATCTGCACTTTGCCCCACCAGTTACCTATACTTTAACTAATGTCCTCCCTAGGGTCTTTATTAAGGGTTAGGGTAGGTTTTGTTTTACTTGGCTGCCCTATGTTATCATTTCCACGTATAATAAAATAGATTATTTCTCACAATTAATGAAAGCTAATGTTTCTGCACTGTCATTATTTTATTATATTTTTATTATACATCAGAATCATTATGTGGCAATGCCTAGGCTGAGACTGCACCACAGAAGCTGGGATTAACTCCCATAGTATCCTCAAATATTTAAAAAGCTTGAGGTTTTTTTTTTTTCAGATAAAAATCCACATATAAGAATTCCTCTTATATACGGAGGTCTTACAACAAAGAACTGAATTCTTACCAAGTAGTGACTGGCAAGACATGAGCAGCCACTGTCCTTTGTCACCAGGCAGACATGCTCCAGTTAGCCATGGTTTCCATCACCCCTTATTTTCTCTTACATTTGGCTCAAAGTTCTTGTTTAAACTCATAGACATTTTTGTTTTCTATCCCTTTTTGAATCATCCCTATATTCACTATATTTAAGGATAAAAATAACTAATAAATGAATATTCTTTCGTCATTTTAAGTAACACCATTCAAGTGAAAAATCACCCTCTAATTTAAAAAAAAATATCTATTTATTTATCTGCACTATAATAACATACAATGGTGTGATTCATTGTTACATATCTGTACATATGTACAGACACATAATTCTGCCAATTTCATTTGCCAATGCCTTCCCCTTTTCCTTCCCTCTTCTCTCCCCTGGTCCTTTCTCTACTCTACTATTCTCTGTTCTGTTTTCATGAGATCTTTTTCTCCCCCCTTTTTCCTTTTTTTCTCTCTGCTTTTCACATGTGAGAGAAAAAATACAACCCTTGAATTTCTGAGTTTGGCTGCTTTCACTCAATATAATGCTCTCAATTTCCACTCATTTTTCTTCAAATGACTTAATTTCATTCTTCTTTATGGTTGAATAAAACTCCATTGTGTATATAGACCACATTTTCGTTATCCATTCATCTGTTGATGGACAACTAAGCTGTTTCCATAGTTTGGCTATTATGAATTTTGCTGCTATAAATGTAGCAGGTATCACTAAAGTTTCATGACTTTAATTCTTTAGAATAAATGCTGAAGAACGACTCTTTAATTTCAAAGTACATTTCTACTTCATTTCTCCCCAAATATAAAAAGGTGAGTGGATGGTAAAAGAGAGAAGAGGTGGGGGAGAACAATATAAGAAAGGCATTATCAGAGGACTATATGTAAAGTAAAAAAAAAAAAAAAGGCAATTAAAAGATTTTGTTTTTCAATATCCATAAAAACACTTTATTTATATTTGAACAATTCAATATTTATTTAGTGTGTGCTTTAAAGTAATACTCAAGCCTTTTTTTCTAAATGCCTCTGGAAATAGATGGAAGAAAATAATGAAACATTAAAAGAAAACTAGCTTTGCAAAATTATAGAAATCAAAAGAACAGAAAAGCAGATTCTCTGGGAATGTTACAAGGGGCAATGATGTTCTGGCTTGTTAAGACATGAGGCATCAACCAATGTGCAATTAAAAATGAACCTGTGAGAAGGCAATGCGGGAGAATAAAAGCCTATTACAACGCTCCTAAGAGTTAAGGATCTTGCCAGCAGAGCCATCTGTCAAGAGATTATGGAGAAGGAAATTTCTGCAGGAATTTTCCCCTGGGACTAAATGAAGTGCCAAGAAAAGGTGTGTGGCATCAGGAGTGAGGACAAACTCTGAGCGTCTTCTGCAGCGCTTATCACAGGCAGAGAGGGACCATCAACCCAGTGGCACTCAGGGAAGAGGAAGGGAAGACAGGGTAGTCTCTGCATTGCTTTTGACCAGAGAAGTGAGGTCGTGCTGAGAAGAGTTTATGACAACAAATTCCTCCTTAAGGTAAGTTAAACTTTGTTGCATTCAACTCTTAAAATTTTCCATAATTCAAAGACAATAAAGTAATTTATTGAACTTTTCAGACTAAGAGCACCAATAAAAAATGGATGTTAAGTTTGAGTCAAATTGCAGAAGAAGATCAAAAGTACTTGAGAAAAAGTTAAATGTCATTTATTTGAAACTTGAATCTTTAGCATTTGTGAAAATACTCGAGATATTATTTAGATGAAATGTTCCACTAATATGCTATTTTCTTCAAAGTACATGCTGGTTATAAAGTAATCAAGATAAACTCATGAGTATTTGCCTCTAGAGAATTAAGTTCATTCCATGCTGTGAAATAATTAAAAACCATATGACCATGAAAGTTACAAGAGTTAATAATAAGGACACACATTTCAGAAAGTTCCTAGAGTCATTTGAGGAAAGATACTTTAATTTAGCAATTCCAAATAGATCTCAGTTTACATTCCCTGAATTGTGTTTCTATATTGTAATATTTTGTATTTTTTAGGATACAATTATTCCTCATTTTGTTTGGTGATAATTTTTAGTCTTTATTTAAGACAAAAAAGTGTTGATTATGAGGTAGAATAAAATATCACAGAACTATTATCTTGACTATTAGATAAAATTATGCATTTTTTCTTCAGTTTAAGGCAAAAAAGAGAACTCTATAAGTATAAAAAATGCATTTAAGGTATGGCTTGTACTAATTTAGCAAATGTTTTTAAACCTGTGACATTGGTAAGATAACTGCTAGCCAGAAATTAGGACTAAAACAAACTTCAATTTTATTTATATTTATTTTAATTGACTATAAATTTGTATGTATTTATCATGTGCAATATGATGTTTTGAAATATATTTATATACATTGGGAATAGCCAAATCAAACTAATTAATAAATGTGTTAATATATCACATTAACCGAATCTCTTGAACTTATTCCTCCTAATTATATTTATACTTTGTCTTGATCAAATTAGGGACATAATGTTTAACTCATTTGTTGCTTAGAAAAAAATGGGGATGAGCAAATACAGTTTCTAAAAGGGGAAAAGTAATCTTATGTGTTGGGAATAAACACAAAGTCAAACAATACACTGCTAAGTCTGAACGATCACAGTGACTCAGTGTACGCTCTGTCACTGTGCCCATACCAGATTATTGTGTCTGTAATTGGAGAGAAATTATTCCACAAATCTAAGTCAAGTTATTCTGTGAATTCAATTAGAGGGGACAATTAATTTTAATAACCCAGACTTTTGAATATTGCTTCCTTTCTCTCCTACAAATGAACAGCTTTGCCTAAATTACCAGGATATTGCTTATATTCTACCTTCTATTTCATTTTCACCCGTTCTTGGTGCACTTCTTCATTGACTAGCACCAAGTGAGTAACGGCCAGGTGGAGGGGCTGTTGGACCAGGTGTTGGATGACCCGTGGCTCTGCTTCCTGCTCTCAGTGGGCTTGCACTCCATTAACACAGCACTATCACCCTTTAGCGTCAAAGTCACTTAAAATATAAAGTTTAAATCTGATTTCTCCTGCATGAATGTAAGGTTGACACAATTAAGTGATGACAATAGGAAATATCCGTGTTACCTAATTTAAAACTTTCAGTACATTTATTTTATTTGTACTTCAGCATTTAAAAAATTGTTTACATTAACAAGGACTGAAATGATAATTATTTATTCTTCTTTTGGATTCTCATTAAATCTAGTTTTTTGGTTCTTTAAAAAACACGTAACAGGATTTTTCTTTAACATAGAAGAGGTCAAAGAATTACTGTGCAATAAAAGGCAAATTTAAGTTCTACAAAAGATGTGCAAATAGCATGTATTATCTGTGGTTGGTCTTATCTCCTCTACTGATGTATGAATACATTTCTAAATACTATGTCTATTTTAAATTGGAAAATAGATTGTTACCTGCTATATCCATTCTTGTTCCTGATATTGATTTGGGGTCATGTGCATATTTAGGATTTTTGGCAGTATTACCATGGTTTTTCCTAAACAAAATGATATTTAATTTTTTGAGTTATGGACATGCTCTCTGGGATCATTGCCAGAAATAATGATGTTCTTTCTTGGATGAGTGGATCTGGAAACTGTTGATTAAAATATGTTTATGAAAGGGACCTAACCACCTTTACATCTTTTCAAAATAATGAAATATTAAATTGAGTAGCCAACATTTTAATAATATAAATTCATAATATGAATGTAATATTATTTTCATAATGCATTAATCAAAACAGAATAACTTCCATATATATACATATATATAACTATATATATGTGTGTGTGTGCATATATATTATATATATAAAACTTTGTGTGTATATATGTACACACACACACTATATACACACACACATACACACAATTTCCAGTTGTTAATAAAACACACACACTCACACACACACTCACACACACAATTATTAGGCTAAAGTCTGGAGCAGTAGTTTAAGGGCATGCAAATAAAAAGAGCAACTTTTGACTCTTTTTTAGATAAAGTATCTATTAGGCTTCTAGGTAAAGTTTGATGTTTTTATTTTTCAATCAGAGAATACTTATTGGCCACAGAATATTTTCTTATACTATATAGTTTGGATTTTTGAATCCCTTTTTTTGTGTACACAGGGATGGATGGAAAATATTTCTTCAGTTTATTTTTAATTGTACATATAAATGGAGTATGGTGTGTTACTTTGATAGGTGTATACAATGTGCAAAGATCAAATCAGGCTAGTTAGCATTTCCATTTGCTTGAACATTCATCATTTCTTTATATTGAGAACCTTCAGTTGTTAATAAAATATAAAACAATATTTTGGAAACTATGGCTAAGCAGCTGCCAACATTGGTACTTATTTTTCTCCTATTTAACATTATTTTGGTACCCATTATTCAGCTTCCCTGTACCCCATTCCTTTCTCCACTTTCTGCCTTCTTAACTGTTATTCAATCTCTTCTGTGAGGCCGACTGTTTCAGCTTCCATATATAAGTGAGAATATAAGGCATTTGTCTCTCTGTGTCTGGATTCTTTCACTTAACATGATGTCCTCCAGTTCTATATAAGGTCTTCCAGTTACAAGCATACATTATTTTTGAGATTTCCAGATAAGTAAAAGTTGTTGCAGTCTGCTCTCTGCCTAATGCCTGACAATGTATGTTCAGAAGATGGCAGATCTCTAATCAAAACAGTCTCTGGATCACTGTTCAGATTCAGTGAATCACCTGAAGTGGTGAGGAGACACAGCCAAGAGTGAAGTACCAATGCCAAAACTCCTGAGCTCAGTAATAACTCTGTGGTTTACCATTTTTTGAGGACTGGTCTCTTACCTACTTTCCCAAATATAAAATAAGAATAATAAAGGCACCATAGTTATTGTGAGAGTAAAATGAGATGGTTTATGCTTGATGTTTATCTTCTTGTGGTGGTGATGATGGTGGGGGTGGAAATAATGATAAGAGTCTGGAGAAATTCAGACCTTTCCAATCCTGACTAGATTCTTGTATCAGCACTTACCTGTGTCCAGTTTGGAATTTCTTTATTGCATCCCAAGCAAGCCACCAAAGTCATCTTTATAATGATAAAATATGATGCAGTTACATTTCCAAAGTGGCTCTCCATTCCTTTGGCTACAAACTTTTTGGTGTAGATTACAAGGCTCTTGCTCTGCCTAGAGTTTCTCACGTCTCTGAGTCATGGCATATATCTGTTCCTCTGCCTTGAACACCTATTCTTCTTCCCCACCTGTTTCATTCAAATTTAACCTTTAACGCTTAGCTCAAGCTGCCAAGAGGCGTTTATGATCCCAGCGTTACCCACCCTTCTCCATACCCAGGACTGTGCAGAAGTCTCTTGGCTCCAAATTTTAGTCTGTCAGCTTGTCATTACCATTTAAAAAGCTGTGAACTATTTGAAAATGGAGGCTATATCTTTTTTCATTAGCTCAGAATGTAGTTCACTTTTTGCCACATAGAGGGGCATAATAATGTTAATAGATGAGTGATTGTTCTAGTGAGCTGATTGGGGAAGTGATTCCTTTACTTTACACCTCTGTGTTTGTACTCTGGGTACTGATGTCATGCAAAGATACAACATTAACACATGGATCCATGGAAGGCAAGCAGAATGGCCTTAAGTAAACTCAATAGGTATAGCTTTTGCTCCTTTATGCACAAAGAAGTCTTTTATTTTTGTCTTTTATGTTGCTGACCTGGAATAAGATATTCTGCTGTAGTGGTTTTTGTTTTTAAAATAACTTTGAAAACAACATAGTAACATAGAGAATGAATTTGTTTGTTGAAATTTTTGACCAAATGAGTTGTCTTTTTATATCACCAAAGTGGTGGTAACAAACTTCGGATCTTTGATGATCACTCTTTCTTGTAGAGGGGTTATGTTAAATCTTGTGCTTGGAAGTTATCATTATAATGGTTCTTAGAATAATGATATCAGCTTGGGTGTAAAGACATGATATTAGAAAATAAGATTAATGACCTCCAAATACTATTAGTGTTGTTATGAATAAATTCAAAGTGTTTTTGGAAATAATTGAGCTGTGTTATGAGACTTTTCTTAAATTGCTCACATTATGCTGACATTTTGAATATGAATTGGAATTTTAATGTGGTTTGCATATTTTTGAATAAGCAAATGTAGATGACTGAGATCTGATCTCTGTCCCTTCTCCACCAATAGTGAGCTGCTTCAAGAATCTTTAATCTTGAGTTTCTTACACTCCAAAAATAATATTCCCTAAGTATAGCAAGAGCATATTCTTCCAGATTTTGTCCTGCCTTTTCTTGTGAGAAGAGATCCCTTGGGGTCTCTTCCTGCTGCTATATGTAAGTGGAGAAGCAGAAAAGAAAAAGAATCTCACTACTAGTCTTTCCCCCTTGCTGCATTGCTCATTCTCATGCCAGCTTCAGCTCAACTGCCTCTGCTTTCTCTTGCTTCCAAGTTGATATGACCTTTCTTGTCTCAGCATTGAGGTTCTGTATCCTCAGCACAGTGCACTTAACCAAGACTCAGCCCCAGTTAGTTGCACAGGTCTTATTGTAGCACAAAACTTTTCTGCCAGCTGTGTTGTTTGCATGGATTTTCTTGTCATTTACTTAACATGATAAAAAAAATGTGCATGAACTGGTTTTAGATGAAAATAGAAGCAGAACACACAACTTAACCACAATGCATGTACCTAACACCAGAATGATAGGCTGCTATACAAAAATTATGATATTTTCTAAGTAGGTGTCTAGTTTACCTTCTATACTCAATTCTTTATGATTATTCAGACAGATGCCAAGGACTTTTAAAAAAATTTTCTTTCAACAATATTTAATGAACATCTACTGTGTTCCAGCTTTTTTGAGTTAAACTATACTTACTTGGTAAATGAATCTATGTCATGAGTTCACTAATTGCTTCTTGGTGGTCCTTGGATCTGGCATCATCTTTGGCACATAGCAGACACTTAAACTTTGAATGCCTTAAACAGAGTTGCTGTATGTTCTCTGTGTAGGCAAATTGGAGAAATTGTGTAGAGCCTATTTCATTTTAGGAAGAAAGTTTAACAGCATTTGAAAATAAATAAGAGGTCATTCTTCAGAACTCTGGGTTTCTTTGGGACATTTTCAAGGAAGGAAAACCACAGGAGCTTTTTTAAAGTCTTCCTCTAAGGTTGTACAAGAATACAACTCTGAAGGAGCAACATAAAATCCCATTTATTTCCATAGGAAGCAAGGAAAAAAATACCAAGGAAAATATCTAGCATAAAATAAAAATGTCAATTTGAAATTATTTTATAAAATTCAGAAGTCCAAATTAAGAGAATAACAATTAAATTGGCAAACTGAGAAATCAAGTGAAAAATTTTATTATGTATATATTTAAATTCCAATTTTATTTATTTTTTTGTTGTAATAGCAGTTTCCTTGCTGCCCTTCTTTACAAAATTGCTGAGATAAACACCTTTCCGTTGTCTGAGTTGCACAAAATTATATTCAATACTATTTTGTGGTGCATGTTACATAGAATTACTTTATTATTATTATTATTATTATTATTATTATTATTATCACTAGCAATGAACACAATAGAAGTCTGCATTTATTTAATTTTTTATTAGTCATAAATGTTAGCAATGTAGGGGACCTTAGCAGCACTCTAAACAAATTCTATCATTTTACATATGAGGGAACTGAATCATATAAAGGTTAACTTATTGTTTTTTTTTTTTTTTTTAAATTAACCAAAATTGTCATTCAAAGTTATGTTTTTTTGTTATATGAAAAGTGGTTATCAATGAGACACTCAAGGTCAGGGTTGATATCTGGCTTTATCTTCTTTTAAAAATGAATTTAATGACTTCATTAAAATCTAGGGTTATATAAAGGCAGCAATGCTATCACTCAGTTAACAGAGATTTACTTATCATAATTTCAAACAAGGAATTCATCAAGTTACAAATTCTTTCCAAAGAGCAGAACAGTCCTGTATTCAAAGAACATGAGGGTCGTATCACCCGTCATGCCCTTGATGAAACTTCTGACAACTTATTCCATTACGTGGCTGAAAGAGGACTGCCTATGTCCCAGCTCAAAAGTATTGAAGCTTCCCAGAAGAGAGACAGAGTTAAGGACTTCCTCTGCATTAAATAGCGAATATACTTTCAGCATCCTGGCATGTCTGTCCTGAGCTGGGTTTCTGAACTCTGCAGTCAATGTTTCTGGAAATCCTTAAGGCTGTCTATCCTTCTAGGTATCCCTAAGTCTGAGAACTGGCCTTTGGAGCAGAGTCACCTGCTATGATGGCTTTAAACCCCAGGCTTAAAAGAAATAGCAGAATTAAGCACAAGACGACAGTAAGCAAGGTACGGATAGACAGCCACTGAAAGAAGAGCAGCACATACATGCACATACAAAGACACAGAGACACCATTTATAGAGAGAAAAAGATATCCCATATTGTTAATGAAATTCTAAGTTTTTAAAAGAAATAGAACACGATTAGAATAAAAATATCATAACTCAAATAATAACAGTGTTTGAATATATTTTGTTTCTCAAAAACAGTTTCAAAAAGTATTTCTGAATATATGTTCTCTGGAACCACAAGTCCCATGGAATGTTCTATCACTATGTAACCCACCCACTCCGAGATCTTCTAAAAATTTGGTGATCACACAATTCTTGGAAATTTTGGTTTGAACATAAATACATAATCATCTTTATTTCAAGGCTTAAAAAATATCTTTGGGGGCTGGGAATATAGCTCAGTTGGTAGAGTGCTTGCCTCGAATGCCCAAGGCCCTGGGTTCTATCTCCAGCACCACAAAATATAAAATTAAAATAAAAAAGTCTTCCTTGTGTTATACATATATAAAAAAATCTTTGTAAATTTCCAAAGGAATTATTTAAGATGCAGAGTTTTCAAATCTATCTGACTGCAGCAACTTTTTTGATTTGAAGAATCTCATGATATCAATGTTCTGTGAAATATATTTGGAAAGTTGTGACTTCCATCATTTCACAAGGCATTGGGCATTGGGAGTAACCAAGATATTTTTTTCATCTTGTGTGAAACTTGTATTTAAGTACCATAAAAGAGAGTCCTAATTTGTAAATTTAATGGCTGTGACAGCACCATTGACCACCATGTTTATCCAGAAGAGAACACCAGAGTTCAAATGATTTGTTCAGAACTGATATGATTTAGGTTACTTGTTTTACAGCTTTAAAGCAGCAATAGAGCTTTATTTTAAGCATACTTTTCTATAGATACTCAATATATATAATACATATAAGACAGATTGATTGACTTGATTGCTGGGGGTGGCTTCTACAGTGGTCTGTGACTTATATATTTGAATGGCAGAAATAAGAAGAAAATGGAATAAAGTCACCCTTAATAAATATTTGTCAAACTCCTAGTAAGGCAACATTATGAATTTTAAAATTTGGTTAAAACAGCACCTGAAAATGAGGGCTTGACTTATCTTCATAAAACACCTTGTTGTGTTTGTCTTTTTCTTCTTTTTTACATGAGGTCACCTATGTAACCCTTCATGATCCCCTCACCTCAAGGTCTATGTCTTTAATCATATGTGTAAAGTTTTCTCTGTCAAGCAAGGCAACATATTCACAGATATCTGTGATTAGGATAAAATCACCTTTGGGAATCCATTTGTCTGCTTATCAGAGTATTTTATGTCTTTTCCCCAAATGCTATATCCCTAATATATATCTGTATCTATCTATATATGTATATGTATATACTTATATACATATATTTTAATGTAGGTTTATAAATATAAATATATAAAAATATACATATAAACCTATATATAAATATATGTATATGAGTATATATATTCATATATATAAAGAATATATATATATACACACACATATATATGTATATATATATATATTACAGTTTCACAAAATTAAGTTTAACACAAATCTTTTTTCATGTTTGCATGTGGAATGTTCTCCAAATGAGAGGAAAATACTCCTCATCTTTCAAGGTCCTGGGCTGCTGACCCACTACTCTGGGAAACCTTTTTCCACTGCATCTGATTGCTTCTCCTTCTGGGTATCTTCTCTATTTATAGGTAGTAATTTCTGTGTCCATCAACATCTGCATCCTCCTGGGTTGTTGCCAGTGATGTGAATTTCTAAAAGCAGGGACTCAATCCAATAAGTTGTTTTTTAAATAAAAGTTTACCTAGGCAATATTTCTAGAGACATGTCTTAGGTGACCCTCCTGTATTTTAAACTGTGACCTATATGGCAATGACTCCTAAGTCATTATCTTCAGTTTGAATTCCTCCTATAATACAATTAACTTAGCCAACAGCCTCTCAAATATTTCCTCTTTGATGCCTAATAAACATCTGTGTTGGGGCCCCTGTGCCTAATCTCAGGTTCAATGATTTGCTGGAAGGACTCATAGAACTCAGAAAAGCTTATAGTCACTGTGACATTTTATTACAGCAAAAAGATACAGGTTAAACTAGGCAAAGGAAAACATGCACAGAGGACAAAGTCCAGGAGAAATCAGATGGCTAGCTTCTAGTTGTCCTGAATTATGAAGTTGTGTGGTCAATACCTAATGCTCCCAGCAAAGATGTGTGACAACACATGCAAGGAATTGGCCACCAGGGAAGCTCACTTGAGCCTTGATATCTAGGATTTTTTTTTTTTTTTGTCTGTGGGTCACTCACACAGGCACCAAGTTCCTATGAGACAAATCTTTGCTACTTGGTTTCCAGCCTTGCCAGAGACCAAACTGACACAGACTGAGGGCCCCAGTGAAGAGAAACAGGTGTTCACTGTAAATCACATTGTTAGCATAAATTATCTAGGATTAACCAAGGTCCCATGTATACAAGGGCACTCTAACCAGGCAGGATAGTCCAAAAGCCTATAGGTTGTCTACAAGAAGCTGGTCACAAGTCAGACCTTTCTTTGGAATGTGAAAGGATCGAACATCCTAAGACTGAGTTGACCTTCACTGCATAGTATCTCAAACTTTACATGACTAAATTGGTGCATCTCATTTCCCCCAAAACCTGTTTCTTACATAAGTCTTACCTAATTAGGTACATGGTATTGGAATCCACTAAGTGACTCAAATAAGTAACCAACACAAAAACAAATCTAAGAACCCTTCTTATCAATTTCTTCCTCTCATTCTTTATACCGGTTTCATCAGTAATTGATAGCAACCCTGCTTTTAAAACATTTCTAAAATATCTTGAATCCTCCCATTTATTTCTGTCTCTACTACTATGACCACAGTCCAAGCCACTTTGGCAATAGTCTCTGAAATGATTCCTCCTGCCTACCTTCAATCTGTTCTGCATGGAGCATGTGGAACAATTTTAGTTTTTTTTTTTTAGAATAGTTAAAATCATGTCATAACCTGGATTAAATCCTCCAGTGGCTTTCTTTTGTTAGGTCCAAACTCTACTCTGAATTTAAAAGCTCTAGGTAATCTTGGTCCCCTTTATGGCTTTAACCTCACCTCAGTGGTTCTTTCTCTTCCCATCTCTGATTTTGTGGAAGTGGATTTCTTCTTGTGCCTCCAACTTGCGGAACTTGTCTTTGCCACAAGGGCTTTAGGCACCAACTGCTCTGCTGCTTGAAATACTCTTCCTCTATTTTCAGATGACCAATTTCGTTCTGTCATTTATGATTTTCAACTAAAATATCAGCCTTCTCAGAGCAGCTTTTCATGCCCATCCTAAAATGGGATACTGATCACTCCCCTGACTCCACACCACTGTGATTCTTTCCATTGTACTATAGTCTTTAGTGTCTAATAGTTTTTTATTGTTTAAGAACAGTAATATTCTTTTCTCTTACCCCACCCCCAAATAAGATCCTATGAGTTTAAGGTCTTGCTTATTCCTTTGTATCCTTTCATTGACACATTACAGATTCTCAGTGAATATTTACTCAATTAACTCTTTCATTACTAGAAGTTTAAAAGTTGCTTGGATTATAACTGGCACTTAATAGAAAATTGTTTAACTGGATTTGAAGACTCATAATAGTGGGTAGAATTTCACTAGGTTTATCTGCTTTTATCTCATAATTGTCTTCCCATTTATTAATTTGTATAAATTGGCCTTGATTTGTGGACCTGTTTAAAAACAAAACAAAACAATTCATACAAGTCTTAGTAAATAACAGCAATATGTCAAAGTTGATTTTAAAGCAGACATGGTTTTTATATATTTTTAAATTGATAGCAAATAAGCCAGAAATACACTGAAGGGTCAGGTTTATAAGACTTCTTTACATTTTATTTTATATGTCCAGGTTTTCAGACTGGGAATGTCACACATAGACTTAAACCATCATGTTATGTTAATTTTGTTTGGTGATGTATTGTTTTTCTCTTTGGTTTGTTATTGATGGTGTTTTCTTTTACTGAATAACAATGACAAAGGAATGTCACCAAATTTAATACAGAGTTGAGCTATCATGGCTTTGTGAGAAGCAGTGTCAATGACGAGCAAACCAGCTTATTTTCTTAGTTAACTGAATTTGAATTGCCAAATATTTATTTTTTGGGCAAATTCAGTAACCTAAAATAACCTCAGTTTGATCGAGGGCACATTGTGACATCCAATTCCAAACCATGTTGAGTAATTTACTTAATATGCTGACAACAAATATGTACCAATTGCTGAAAACACTGGAAGTAGATGAAAACTCCAGAATGGAGAGATCATTTTTGGGTAACTATGGCACACCTCATTATCAGACCTGAGACTGAGATGGACACATACTAAAATATGTCTCTAACTCTTAATTTACTATGTTATCACAATCAAAGTATTGCATAACCAGTCACTAGCTCAGGATAAATACTCTTCTTGGTACATTCCCTTGCTGCCTCTAGCACATGTGCCTGCAACTCGATTCTGATGCTGCTGTTCCTGCTTGAGCATGGGGAAACAAACAACATGAGCGTGCTTCTGTCCTCCACTGCCCCCTGCCCCTGGTGTCCTGCCAGATTTGGCAGACATTAAACAAAATCTTTAGGGTTCAGGAAGGCTGGGCAGGTGCACCAGACACATCAGAGGCAAGTGTGTAGCATTGGAGCATTTCTGCTAAGCCTGTTGGGTTTGACATGCCAAAATAGCCCAGGAGGAATAGCAGTGCCTTTTGAAGTGGCTGAGATGCTTCCCCCCCCGATGTCACATCTCTAAGTTTTAGATCAATGCCTGGAAGATGAATCGGAACATGTGAGGAGAGTCACCAAGGGGAAAGGTGGTGGGAGGTTGTAGGAGTGAAGCACCCACGCCTAGAGGAAAGGTGCGGTGAGATGTGCGAGCAGGAAAAACAAAGGCTGAGTCATTGGAAGCCTAATTGACAATGGCACAGCTGTGACAACAATTTGCCTGCTGCCTGACCTGTGTGATGAAAGGGCCTCCGCTTTCCTTGGAACCCCAGAGTTGCAGTAGCTCATAGGAACACACCACTCGTGTTTCCAGCCGGCTCAGCCTCATAAATACCTAAACTCACAGATGACATTTTTAATGCTCTGCAATTGCTATTCTGCATTTATATTTATTGCAATTCAACATATCCATTAGTGCATCTATCATTGATAAATTTGTCACTGCTTCAGGAATATAGTCCATCATGCTGCATCAATTTCATTTTACAAGCTATTAATGTACTATAAAGCCGCTTACAATATCATGTGGATATATTTGATTAGAGATGTGCCAGAGTCAGTCAGATTGAACTGAGAATTGCAAGAGGACCCAAACTCTTAATTTATTTATTGTAGAGATGAACAGCCTTGGTGCACAGTGAATGTGTTAACATAACAGGTGTATCTCTTCCACTTTCTCAAATAGGCACTGAAAAGAACAAATTTAAGTAATCTATTTTGACTCAGTTTGAAACATAGCAGACTTACAATATTTTGTTGATACTTGGCATGTTTATTCTTTTAGCAGACTCATAATCATATTTTAATATTTTCTGCATTCAATTAGCAGCTTTTATCAAGAGACAATGGTGGCATAGGAGTCCAGGAGATAGGACCAACTATGGCTTTCTGAAATACGGTAAATAAAAATGTTGAAACCTTAGTAAATGAAACACAGATTTTCAATACATAACTTGAGATATTTCTGGATGCTGTAACAATTTCTGTTAAAAATAAACAAAAACAAAGGGCACCTGTGCAACAAAAATTTGGGATTTTATAGAAATTGACTAGGCTCATGAATATGGACATTACTTCTTTCTGCAATAAAATCTGGCAAATCACTGTGTCCATGGACTCCAGAGACTTAACTAGATCAGGTCAATCTGAACTATTTTAATAATTCTGGCCCCAATAAAACACGGGGTCCACTTTAAAAATCTCATCATACCAATTATAAAATATGCAGAAATATCTGTTATGCACTGACAAATGTCTGCTTATGAGGCACTGTGAAATCCACAATGCAAGTAATTTTTCTAGAAGTGTTATCAATAGTTTACATAGACATGTTTGAACCCTTATGGAGTTACTTTTCAAACTTATGGCATCAGGCAAGGCAATGATTTTTTATGCTGTTCATATGGTTAATGAAGATAATAAGACCCAATCCAGAGACTTGTTCTCATAATTAAATGAACTTTAAATTGTGTTACACCCATTCCATGATATATATATATATATATATATATATATATATATATATATATGCAGTTTGAAAGGTTAAGATGACTCTATATGTGATATTGAAAAACAATTATCAAAAACTACATAGATTCAAATATCTAAGACCAGACTACTGTTATACACACACACACACACACACACACACACACGAATAATGTTAAATATATAAACATGATGTATAATACATATGCACAAAAATATTTGGCAGGATACTTGAAACATGGAAATTTGAATTTTCATAGGATAGTAGAATAAGATTTACTTTTCATATTATCCTTTGATACTATTTTAGGTCTGGCTATTTCTTTTTATTACTTTTATAACAAATTTAATAGTTTAATTTTTAAAGGATATAATTTATTAAAAAGATTAACACATTGTCTGGCATATAGCTAGAGCTCAATAAATGTTGGCTGTTTGTATAATGCCAATAATAAATGCTCCCTTTCCCCAGTGAAATGTGATAGACATCTTTGCTGCTGCTTCAATAAGTAATGTTAAGTTTGATTTTGAAGTTAAGTAAGAAAGTTGCACAGGAACAGATAGATTTACAAAGTCCATTTGACAAATGTCTCCAAATGTGGGTACATTACAAACTATACATTACCAAACTACAGAGACACCCAAAGGACAAAGGGTTGCTTTAAAAGACTGCTAGCGACTTGAGGTTGTTTTCATAGAGTTCACAGAATAAGAAGGGTGGTAGTTCTTGTCTACTCTCTAGCAAGCATAGCACTCTGGAACCTCTTATTCTGGGAGGTTTTCTATTTGGGGAGTGATGCTGATAAATTTGGGTATGGGCAGAGGAAGACAAGCAGGACAGTGTGGGGAGCAGCC
This sequence comes from Marmota marmota marmota, assembly GCF_001458135.2. Taxonomy (NCBI): domain Eukaryota; kingdom Metazoa; phylum Chordata; class Mammalia; order Rodentia; family Sciuridae; genus Marmota; species Marmota marmota. The sequence goes on along the minus strand of NW_026000026.1, from coordinate 51,768,716 downwards.
TCCATATCAGCATCCATAGCTGAAGGAACTGACAAGCTGAGCAACTCAAGTGAAGGCAGCCCTCGTAATGACAGTTCAAGGGCTGCAACACAGAAAACGGATTCAGCTTAATCTGTGTTAGTTCCTAAGGGCAGAACTAGGACCACTGGGTAGAAGTTAAAAGGAGACATATTTCAGCTTACAGCCACAGCTAAAACACAGCATGTCATGATTTATAGCAGCAAATGCCACCCTAGGCAAGGATAGACTCTTCTGTTCAATTCTGAAGATAAAATGTACCAAAGCATCTGGATTCTCACAAGGATAATGTCCCAAATCTAAACTAAATAAATAATCCCCGCAGACACAGCTTGACAAAGTTTAGATGCGTGGAATGCTGGACTTTGTGTTTGATGCGGCTGAACAGGCTGCAGAACTCCACACTGCCCTTGGATCATCTCATTACTGTCACACATACATGCAACAAAACACATCATTGCTTGGTTTCTGCTTCTCTGTGGTTTCAGTCCCCAACCCTTCATTCTGGCATCACAGACTAAGGAGCTCAGATCTCCAGTACCTACCACTCCCCTCTGACACTGGACTTGTTCCATCGTCTCCAACCCTGGCCCCCGCCTTAAATCCTCAATTTCTCCAGGCTGTGCTTTCATATTTCTGCTGCGGGGGTTAGCTTCTACCTTGTATCAACATTGGTTGGGTAATATTTGTTCCCTCTCACTGAAATGTGGGCTCCTTGAGGATCAACATGTTTTTGTATTCTGGTATCCTTGATTATAGTAAGCATTGATAGAATGATCACACCTTCATGAAGAACAAATGGGGCAACCACTTGTGGATTTTAATGCCTGTCTGCAAGATATTCACCACCTCTTTCTAGACTTTAGCTTGTCTAGAGATCATAACCAGCACCCTATGTACCAATTAAGACAAAAATCCAGAATGCAGAGTTCTGCTATGCTCAGCTTACAATGGATATTCAAACTTGGGGTTCTGGGGCCCTTCAGATCAGCCACTTATGGCTTCAGGTCAGTCGAATCTTAAGTGATGTCAGGACTTTTCAACAGTGACTTTATATATCTCTCCTATAGCACCATGTTCAAAAGTATGCTGGAGAGTTTTAAATAATAAAATGCAGATTTAATAAGCACCTCATCTGAAGGAAGAAGGACAGAAGTATGGCCTTTGAGCCACAAAAAAGAGGCCTCCAAATTAAGATCAATATTACAATAAAATAAATATTTGCCATAGATTTCTAAAATATATAGCTCAAATCTGAAAATCTAGCACACTAAAAACGGTTTGTAGAAATATCAGATTAAAAAACTTTTGAAATACTATTTAAGGAATGCAAACAAGTATAGTGGTGGGAGGCAAAAGACATTACTTTAAAAATTTCACAAATCAAATCAAATCATTCTTGCAATTGCATTACCCATATCACAAGAAATTATTCACATACTCATTAGCTCAACATAAGAGACTATTGTTTATTGACATCAGCTTTCTGCCTGAGACACCTAATTTTTAAAATGGTCATCAGTGTGATCTGTGCCTCCAAGAAAGCAGAAATCTTTTCTGCTATGTTTACCAAGAAGATAATACCAAGCCCCAAGCCAATAGCTAGCACAGTGATTGGTACATGATGAAAGTTCAAGAAATATCTGTTGCATTTTGGATAATTTAATAGTTGAACAAATCACTGTATTTCAAAGATGAGTAATAGAAGCACTACATAAGAGAACTACTAAGTACTGGGATTCAAAGGAGATGGATTTCTATCTGGAATGTCCCCCAAAGCCCATATGTTAAAGGCTTAGTCACCAGCTATCACTATTGGGAAGTGGTAGAAACTTGAAGAAGTAGGACCTTGTGGTAGGGCTTCCTGTCATTGTGACATGCTCTTGAAGGGGATTCTGGGATCCCCAAACATCCTTTTTCTCTTTCTCCTTCATGTCCCATGGTTTTGCTCAGCTTCATACTTACTGTCATGATGTGCTGCCCTGCCACAGGCCCAAAACAACAGGGCCAGTCAACCATGGACTAAAATCTTTAAATCTTTGGGCCAAAATAAACCTTTCCTATTCTTAAGTTGATTGTCTCAGGTACTTGGTTATAGCAAGAGAAATCTGTGAATTTGTGACTGTGTTATTTGAGATATACATTAATTTTTTTGTTAAAAAGAGAGAGAGTTGATCATATTGAGATACCCAATCTTACCTTTCATCCCCAAACAGTCTAACACTTCAGTCATCCAAATACATCATGAAGTGAAGGGGGAGTTATTTAAAAGATGATACTCAATTACCACTCCAACTTGCACCCACCTGCAGAGCCTATGCAGTCACTGTTAGTGTTCTTCCTAACAAGAGGGAGAGGGAGCACTCTTGGCTCCTATTTACAGATAACAGAGTTGAAGGTATTTCAAGCCATGTGTGTGAGTACAGACCACAAGATCAATGGAACCCTGCAGAGAGTTCCACAGCACAGTATGCATGACTTAGTCCTTTCCTAGCCTGGGAGCTACTGTGGGGAATCCTTTTGCTGTTAGGAACGCTTCTTGTGTGTTTACACTTAGGAAATATACAATTATTTCTCTAGTGTGAGTCACCCCATTTTTGACTGTTATATGCTAGCGTGCACTTGCTTTGCTGCCCACAAAATGATGGCCTTTCCTTGTTGCCTCTAGTGGTGCTTCACAGCATCCCTGTTGCTTGTGATCAACAGCTTAACTCCCCTTCCCACTGTTCTTCAGCATCTGTCTCTGCTGATCCTCTTGACACTCTCATCTCAGCAGTCTTTGGTGGCAATGGGCTTGGCTTTGATGCCAGTTGCCTTGCAGAGTAGGAACTCAGTACTGATGACCTCTTCATGTCATTCGAGGTGACACAGTTACTAACTAAATGGATACAAGATATCCTGAACTAGGTGGTGACTCTGCAAGTGCAATTCTCTGCAGAGCTGGAGACAATCAAGAGGTTGGGGGATGTATCTTGGTACTAACTTTTGAAAGAATCCCATGTTCTTTGAATTGTGTATACATATTTTGAATATCTGCTAATCCTCTAATATGTATATAATTCACATTTGGGGTTTATGAAAAAACACCATGTAGACTTTACAAACAATCTATAATCACCAATGGATTCTTCTTTCTCTGGATATTAATCCATATGCTCTGATGGTCATTGAACTTTAGGACTTCACAACCTGAAGCACTTTTTCTCCTATCAGCTGAATGGTAAATAAGAGTCAGCTTTATTATTATTATTATTATTTTTACAAATCCATTTATATATATTATAGTATCATAACTAAGTAATTTAATGTAATGTCTGCTTTCTGATGAATCATCTGTGAGAGTTGTTAAACTAAATGAAATACTTGGAAAAACTTAGTAAACGCAAATCATTGAAACAAAATTGCTCAGGAATCAGGTGTGTGTAAGACAAGTAGGAGTCTGGAAATAATCCTTACCATTTGGAAGAACTCTATATGCAGATTGTTTTACAATTGGCTTAAGACTCATCACATTTCAAAGAAGGTTAAACTAGAAATCATGCTTATTGAATTTTGGCTATGGTTTATATAAGAATAACAGTGGAAACTCCAATTAGCAGATACAAAAATAATTTGAAAATATGTATGAGCTTTACATTTTAAGTAAAAATAAAGTGTTTGTACTTCCCATCATTTTTATGATTTTCCAATTGAAATGCATTTTGTTTTTGATTAACCAACCATTGCTGGTCAAGATCCTTTGGAAAATAGGTCTCTATGGTAGCAAGAACTGACTCTGGCTAGAAGATTTGCTGAAATAACACCTAGTTTTGTACTGAATCCAAGAATGAACTGAACCAAGATCCTGGAAGGGAAGAAGTAGGAAAGCTCTGGGAAGCTCAGAAGTGGGAGTTTGTGGCTATTCTCATTTCATCTTTGCTCATGTTGGCATGTCTCAGTCTACATGCCTAGATTAGAAGTTTCAAGTTCCTCATAAAGAGAAGCTGATTCTACCAGCTCAGATTGGGTACCCTTGAATCAATCCCTCATCGTCAGTCAGTCATTTACATTCCAGAGGAAAGTTCTGGCTTTATAGTCACAAATCAAGAACGATTTTTGGAAAGGAAGAATCATTGCTAATCAGGTGCTTTGTCCCCAAGAAGGATGTACTGTTCCCTTAACGAAAATCATTTGATGTTAACTACCCTAACTTGATCATCATATACTTTTATACCTGTATCAAATCATCACACTATCTATACCTCATAAATTTATACAATTAAAAATAAAAATTAATTTAAAAGGATAATCTGAGGATTCAGGAAAAGGGTGCAGAAGATTTACTGACAAATTCACAGTGAGGACAGGGAATTTTTTTCTACCAGAATTCTGGGATCCTGCTCCCAGAGCTAAGGGAATTTAAAGGGGAATACCAGGGTCTAATTCCTGAAGATAAGAGAACAGGGAAAGTCACACATAGGGGAAGTATGGTTTTTGGAAGGGTAGAGTATGAGCAGCAAATATCTAGAAGGAAGAAATTAAAAAGAGGACAAAGTGAAATGTGTGTGTATATGGGAGAAAGAGAGAGGGGAGGCCTCTGGGGGAGAGGGAGGAGAGACAGAAAGACAGAAAGAGAGGCAAAGCAGTCTTGGTATCTGTCTTCTAAATGGGTTATGGAGAGAGAGGAGATCTAAATTAGTGTAAGAACATTTTCAAGATGCATGAGCACTGCACAAATATCTGTATCCTATATTTCAAGGAAACTAAAAATAAATGTCCAATGGTTGTTTGAAGGATCACAAGCAGATCTCAACAAGACAGTTGGTAATTATTTGTGCTTAAATATTCATGATATAATACACATTGATTAAAATAGTTTGAATTTAACTTTGCTTTTGGAATTATTCTTGCTCTCTACTCAAACTCTGAGGAAAAGAGGTATATTTCTTCCACTCAAAGCAAAGTAGAGAATTATAAACAAGTTCTAATCTTTGCTTCTATAGTTAATAGTTCTGTAGCCTAGTAGGTCTATGTCTAATTTTTATGATTAATAAGATATGGTAGATTGATATGAATATCAAATAAGCTGCCATATATAAATGCATCCAGTACCAAAGCAAAGCACAGTTCCAGTGTGAATTTATAAGTGACTTATTGTCCATATAGTCTTGTTCATTGTGAAACCTAGACTTGTAGAAAGAGAGACAAAATAAGACACATATTAATAAATATTAACAAAGGGATATTATTTCATTTGAAATTTTTCTGTTCTTTCCTTTATTATTCCTTTTGGAAGATCATGAAAATCACTTAATATTTTTTCCTCCAACTTCCCAGTACATCTAGATTCTCTGGGGATCCTCCCTTACACAGCTCCAAATATAATAGGGCCTCTTTCTCTCTTCCTACATGAACCTGAAGTAAATGTATAAGACACTTTTGTTTTGGGGTCTTACACTAAAAATTGCTGGAAATAAATACTGTGAAGGAAAATAATTCATTGGAGAAGATACATCAGCAAAGTTTCAGGACATTGGTCCAAAGCTACTTAGAACTGTCTGTGAAGCTTGCTTCATGATTTTTCATGATTTCTTCTCTAACTTTAAAAGATCAGAGGCATGTTATTATACTGTTAATATTTCATTCCCTGATTTCTGGGCTTGAATCTCCTAAACATCTCAATGAAAGTTCTTCTGCTCTTGAAGAAAAGTATCTAGTTTGAGAGATCTCCTAGTAGTCCTCCTCTCCCTGTCCCAACACCCTGTCTTTAGTGTAGGACCCTCTTATTATGGAAGATAACTTTAAAAAATATTAGGAAAAAAATAAGACAGCTCAGTACACTCAGAGTCAAGAAGATCCTTTACAAGTTAAAGAAACTCCTGGCAATACCTGTACTTTAATATCCCTTTGTTTCTCACAGGAAAAATAAAATCATTCTAGGTCATTTCTGACACATACAATTTAGGTTTCCATTTTATTTCAAATAAAAAGAGACATGTTTGAAATGGTTTATACTGTACTCTACATAGCAAAAAATGAATAACTTTGTTAACTTATATATTGACATTCCATATGAATCATTTCTTTTGAGAGAGATTCCCATGGAATGCGTGTAGTTTTGAAATAGTACTCATTGTTTATTGAACTGCTTAAAAGAAATCAAAAGTGATATGCTTATGTTTTCTTAAAGAAGAGAAAAGTTAGTTTTTAATCTATTCATGCTCCCTCCATGAGAGTACGTTCCTACTGAGAAATGGGACAAAACAGGAAATACTTTATGATTTTGTATGTGGGAGAGGGACTATAAACATCATTTCTGTTTAGCTTATAATTTTTCAAGTTTTGCCAGTCTTCCATCCCCTCCTGATGGGGCACTTCTTAACTCTCATTATGCATAGTTAAACAAATGAGTATTAACAGAGGAAAAATTACATGAATTATTTAGGAAATCCAGATGCTTCACATGTTACTATGAAAAGTAGTATTTCAACATATCCTTATCCTCCTTTGTGTATAAAAAGTCAACATTTATTTATCTTGGGAAAAAGTGAAATATATCCTTAAGCAAATTATTTTTTAAAAAGTTGTATATATTATTTGTTCCATATATATGTATTTCTAACAAATTGAATTTTTTTACTAAAATATTGTTACTCTAAATGTTAGATGTGTGAGTGGTATTTAAAGACTACTTATATAATTCATTCATAGTAATTTCTTTCACATAATATAAACCATTGAAACCACAATCACTAAGGTGCTTTTAAACAGTGAAGTTCTATTAAAGTAGGCTGTGTTATTATTACTTCTACAGTTTATTTATATTCTTATCCACTGCTTTCTGTATTTTATGTAATTTTTTATTTTTGAAAATTGTTGATAACATAATGAAATTTCCAGATTCCACAAACTATGATACATACATGCCCTCTGAGAGAAATATTTAGAATTTTTGGAAAATAAAAAGTGAAAGCATTCTCTATTTGTGCAAGTTCCCAGAGTGTTATGAATGCAATGTGATCTTGGTATTTGCTTATCAAAGGAATGCACTAAAATATTGCAGAAAAGGCCATGGGGCATGACAAACTTCATTTTATTACTTCTCTTTCCTTTGCCTATTAATTCTACATTCCACTCTCTTCTGTTCTTCTTATTAATGGACTTTAACAATGAGATGAAAGTCTTCAGTCTAGTGTTTAGCAAAAAAAAAAAAAAAAAAAGATGGTAGAATTTCAACATGAATGAAGCTTCATTTTATAGGGATCTTGTGGTTAATGGATAATCCACATTTTGATGTCTTCAGATCTTGTTAAGAAAGTCTAACTCTTTTAAGAGTTTCCAATTTTTCTGATGTGCTTCTCTTATTGGAAATTAACTCAACAGATATTAATTGAATCCCTATATTCCTGAGGTGGTTCTTTATAGTATTGTGTTTAGTCTTTTCTTCTGCAGTTATTCTTGCATTCTCTTCTTGTATTACTCTACTTAAAACTCAAACTCCCAATAAAGGGGATCCAATCAACCTAGTTTAAATGAACAGCTTTAACACAGTGATAAGAGGAAAGTTTGGAGAAGGAATCTGGAGGACTTCTTAATTTTCTTGCACGTAATATAGGAACTGGAATTTATTCTTATAAGTTCACTTTTTGCTTTTTTGTGGAAAAATATCTAAAAGTAAGATGGAGTGTGTTAAGCAAAGAGGAACAAATGATGGGTTTCGTAATCAGGAAGCATACATGGAGCATGTGGCAATAGAGCACAGCCTTAAAGAAAGTGTTGGGTTCAATGGGCCTAGAAAGACAGCCAAGACAACTCTGGAATGAATCAGTTTGTATTATTAATGTTCAGTCATTCATGTTCCTATTGTCTATGGAGAGAAACAGTGCAGATTCAATAATCACAGTTTATAGGCAGCAGCACTATGAGCTATGAGGAGGAGTGTACTGAGTCAGCTAAGTGAAGCCACTCTGGAGAATGAGTCTTGGCCTAGGTGTCTGTTGACTCTATTTTTACCTGAATTTCACTTGGTCATTATTAGCTTTCTTGTGAAATACTAACATGCACAATTTTTCACCTTCCTTGCAAGGGAATTGAGACAACTGTAAATTTATTTATGACTCTGATGCTCTCAGAAGAAGGTACAAAGGGAGGTACAAATAAGGTTTGTGATATGGTGATTTTCCCCAATCATTGCTCAATTACAATTTCAGTTGTGCCCTTTATTTGCCATGTGAACTTGAACAGATTTCTTAAATTCTGAGCTGAGTACCATAATGTAAATATATAATATTTGTAACATTGATTATTTAAAACTTATATATAAGACATTTTAAAGTATCTGTAGAACTAAGAACACTGCAGACTACATCCTTTACATTAAGCTTAAAGAGAGAAATAAATGCACTCTGAAATTAAAACCTCTACAACTTAAGAATTCCATGCCATTTTCTAGGGGAAAACCATCTAATTTGTTCAATATGAAATATGCATGCACAAGAAGAATGAAGTTGAAGTTCTGATGTCTCCAGAAATAACTGTCACTATTCTTTTAAAACTAAAACTCTTCTTACAAAATTGTATAAATGCCACTTTTGATTTTCCTAGTCTCTTGTAAGCCAATAAAAATACAGCTAATTTTATATCATGAATAATATCAGATTTCTTAGATTAAAAATATAGTGAGAACAAATATCTTTCTGTTATCTGCACCCAAACAAACAAACAAACAAACAAACAAAAAAACTATGGTATGGGTAGTCTAAAACAGTAGGTGATGAAGGCAATATAAACTTTATGAGTGTTACTGGCTTGGCAAGTCTTGCTTTAAGCACATTTGAACTCAGGTGTGTTAGATCTTTGAGGAATTATTAGTGAACAACCAGTCTTGCATAAGTTGGATTCAAAGTTAATCATTCGGTTATGTGGTTTAATTTGAGAGGGCAAATCAGAAATATCTACCCAGTGTCCAGCGTTCCCGAAAATCTCAACAAATTTATTGAAATACCTAGTTTTGAATTAAAACATTAATTGAGACGAGCAGGAAGATAAATCACTGATGACTAGAAATAGGTTTGTCTCCCCTCTTCCTCTGACCCCATCTCCCTGTGCTCCTTTTCAGAAAAAGCTTCCTTCATTCTTTATGAAATAGTCTTATAACTACCCTACTCTCATTTCTTCCTATTCTGGAATTGGCTCCCCTTTTCTCTCTACTCATTATAATTCTACATCAGCCTTTAAAGTTCAGCTTAAAGCCCATCTTCCATAAAACTTTTATTACTAACTCAAGTTGAAAGGCACTGTCTTTTCTCTGAACTCTTACAAGTGTTGTGGTTTATAGGACTCATTTGGTATGTAATCATTTGGTTTTGTCTTGTGAATCTATTATACGCTTGGTTTTTAATTGTTCTCTTTTTTAGTTTGTTTGTTTCTTTTCTTCTCTTTATTTCTGCCTGTTTTTCTTGTTCAATTCATTCTTCACATAGCTCCCAGAAGGATAATTCTAAATATCACTTTTCTGCTTGTGTACCTCTGCAGTCCCAATGAGGCCTAAATTTTTTACCTTGATTTATAAAGCCACATGAGTCTTATTTCAAATTATAAAATGCAACAAACTCTTTCCTGCCTTAGGACCTGTGCCAATACTGTTCTTTCAGCTTCAGTTTTTCTCCAATTCTCTCTAGTTGGTTGACTCATCACCCTTTAATACAGCACTTTTATGTTACTTCCTCCAGCATCTTGCTCTGACTTTATTACCAAACATAATTCTCTCTAGGTTCTTTATCTTATGGTTTTATTCATTTCTTTTATATATATGCTGCTATTTTGTATTAACCTCTAAAAATGGACTTTCCACCATTCTCCACCTTGCTCCCTGCCCTGGAATCTTGTCCTATAAACTGTGCTCTCTGCCCTCAGGATGAGGAGTGGGCTTGTCCAATGCCAGGGGAAATATGAAAAGAGGGGTCCAAGAGCTGAATATTTATTCTCCCTGCTGTACCTTCCAGGTCATCCAGCATTGGCTCTTTCCTGTAAAGTAGACATTGCTTATTTCTATTTTATAGATTAAGAAACTGAAAGAATGGTTGAGATTTATACAATTAGACAGTTACTAAGTGCTACTGTCAAGATTTAAATTTAAGCATTTTTTTTTCTATATTACTCTGCCTCATTTAACAAGTGAACGATCATACTTGATCCAACTTTTGTTTCTCAGGCCTGTTGAAAGCATTAGTCTGAGCTTCACTTTTCTTTCTCTCTGCCTCTAAACTCACTGTCGTGTTGACTTACATTTACAACACAGGGTGGAAAAAAAGTCACCATGGAATTGATATTGTGCCTGTTGAGCTGTAGAACCTTATACAATTTTTTTTATCCAGTATGTAAGAAATCATCTAGATCAATCACAAATAATCAAAGGTTGAAGAAATTTTCAAGAAAAAGTAACAGTTATCTTAAAATATATCCTGAAGACAAACATAATAATGGCATAATAGTAATAATTTATGTTTCAGGAGTTATTTGAATGGAATGTTTAGGTTATATAAAAAATTGCTAAAGATCTTAACAATATTGAATTATGTATATTATCCACCATAATATTGGTCAAACTCTGATTGAGAAGATTTTTAAAATCATCAGTTGACACACCCTTTAACAGCAATATTTATAAATTATATTTTATCTAGAAGAAAGATGAAGCCTTCTATTTTATTAATTCACAGAAAAAGTGCAAAAACTAGAATGTAAACTCAGGTGGAATGTAAAACCCTTAGAAGTTAAATCTCATAAATAATCTTGGGTAGAATCATTATGTAGGTCTTTAAAGTCTGAACCTACTACATATTTTGATAAACTATTCTATGTCCAGTACCTCTACCCTTACTTCTAACATGACAAGTTGTATAAAAAGCTTTCCTTCTCTGAAGGACATTCATGATTTTCCTTAAACATAGAAAAGGCAAAAAACATGAAAGATGAGAATGAGCCCCAATGTAAATACAGATAAACATGGCAACAACTGTAGCTGAATAGTAACAGAATTGGCTTGAGAAACGAAACCTCTGTAGTTTGCAGGTACACACACACACACACACACACACACTGGATTTATTTATGAAACAGCGTCTTCTAAACACAGAACCTTGCATTGCAGAAAAGGCAATTAAATAGAACAGCATGAGGTTGTCAATCACCTCAACAACTAACAAAAGCATCTACTATCAAAGCAAATAATGTAAATGTGCAAAAAGTTACCTTGCTATCAAAGCAAATAATGTAAACATGCAAAGGCAAAGAATTCTCTGTATCAAATGTTATCATTTCAATGTTCACTATTTTTGCATATGTTTTTGCCTATGCATGATACTATATCATTGGGATATCAGTTATTTTGAAAATTGATATAGAATTGGCCATTATCATTTCTTGGAGGATTTGGTAATTGTGCCTTGTTTTTTTAAAGAGGTTGGGACTTTCTTCTTCCTTCTTTCTTTTTTTGTTGCTAGTGTTGTAACAAATAAATGGACAGTCACAGCTTATCATCACTTAAAGATGCATGTGCATGCTGCAGTTTACTGAAACATGATTGGCTGCTACATAAATCAATCTGATAGAGATCGGTTCCATGAAGAAGAGATAAATCATTAGCCAGAGCTTTTGGAATGCAATTTATTTTAGATAGTGATTATTGATGATTTAATTTTAGCTGTACATGTACATGTCTAGACCATTTTATATAAAATGTTAACACAGTGGAATATATTCATTTTAAAAGTGAGTATAAAGAAACCAATTAGAAGTTTACATGCAAAACATGTTAATGAAGTGGCAGGATTGAGAAGTCCACAAACTTGTATTTATTTATTTATTGGGCACCAGAGATTGAACCCAGAAGCACTTAACCACTGAGCCACATTTCCAGGCCTTTTTAAAAATTATTATATATTTTTTTTAAATTTTGAGACTGGGTCTTGCTAAATTGCTTAGGACCTTGTTAAGTTGTTGAGGCTGGCTTTGAACTTGTGTCCTCCTTCTTCAGCCTCCTGAGCTGGTAGGATTACAGGCAAGTGCCACTGTCCAGATTAATCCATTTTTGTATTCATTTCGACAGTGTTTTGCAGGAGTTAAAAGGAGGAAAGATCCTGTGATCTGACATGTACTTTTTGTTTTCTATCATGTGGGTAAGTCAGAAAGAAGAGACATGAGTTCAGTAGTGTTAACACTAATAACTTCAGATTATAGCGAGATTAGACTGGCCAACTCACAATGAGGAGTAGACTAGCTAGGCAATGCCCAGGACTCCAGTCTCTAAAGGGCATTAGCCTATCATTGATAAATTAACAAGATGGAATAGTTATATTAATAAGAAAACTTCCAAGGAAAGTTATATATTCTTTCAGGTGAGATTCTTTGGACCCCTCCTGGGAGTGAGGATGAATGACAAATGGCAATAGTGGTCACAAGAATATCTTTTCAGAAAAACCTTTGATTAAGTGCATGCAGTATTTGAAGTTTGATCAGAAGTTAAAACTGCCAGGAACGGGCATCTTCCTACTTAGTCTTCCCATCATGAAATATTGCTCTGAATTAATGTGAACAAATATTTTAATAAAGTGGTTTGTAGGTATTCCAAATTATTTTCCCACCCAAATGCCTCTGTGTTTAAGTCCCAGAAGAATTCTAGTTCTTGCTCTCTCCCTTTGTACTTGTGATTTTGGTATTCACATATTTCAGAGTGCTCTTAAGGTTCTGTAACCACTTTGCAAATCACAGTGGGTACTTCGTTTTAGACATCGACTCATCAGTGGAATAGGGTGGTCAGGCAGACACCAATATTTGTCTGAAAAATTAGGATTCAAAGCAAGAAATGCACAGCTCTTTAAAGTGCATGGATTTCGTTGCAAATGAGAAGATTTGAGATGGAAGAGAAAAGCTGCTACATATGAGAATATAAAGGGTTATATTCTTTACAGATCACATCATGTTCCTTTCAGGAACATAAATATTCCCCTCTGTAGGGGTCACAAAGGATTTGAGGGTCTTGATTCCAGATGAGAGAGAAGTAAGTGAGTCAGTACAACATGAAGTAAGAAGAATGTGTGTGTGTGTGTGTGTGTGTGTGTACATGCACGCAAGCCCAAGTAAAGAAAGAGATGCTTGGCAGGGAACCCCTATGGAGGGTACACATTCTGGGGAAGTCATGCAATGTAGTATCCCATTCTCTATTTCTTTTCTTTATTTGAACTTCTAGTTTTGTTCTTATTGTCATCCCTAAGCCTGCAGCAGAGGTTTGTTAAATATTTCAGCCTGCTGTTGACTGTGCTAAGGGGAATACCAAGACAGACTGGTGTCCACGCTAAGCACAAAATGGCAAGAGTGGAGTGAACATGGCTTTAGGAAAGTCAGACTCTGGCAGCAAGAGGATGCCGGCAGAGGGTGTAGCAGCACGCTGCAGACAGATGTCTGGGGAGGGGAAGGTGTCAGCAGGCACAGGTTCTGGGACATATAAACAATCTATGGGATTCTCAAAGTTCCTGGGCACAAGAAATTGCTGAAAAACTCAAGTCCCTCAGGGTGGGGTCTCAGACTATTGTTGTGTAGTCATTAAAGGGAAGGGTGACCCCTGGAGGCCAGAGTGGCCTACAGCGGGAGCTGGCTTCAGTCACAGATTCCTTCAAGATTCATTCCTCAGTAAATAATAAAAATGCTCACCCCTCCCCAAATGCCAGCTAAGCATTTTGAAAACACATTATTTTATTAGACCATCTTATTGAATTAATGTACAGTTAGAGCTAAAGGAATAAATGCAGACTTAGCAGTGTTTAGCCTGCCAGGCACCACCTGCTCCGTGATTCTCCTGAGCTAGGGATTCAAAAGCCCTTTCTCTTCCTGAAGACTCCACAGCGTATTTCAGTGCCCTGAATGTTTTCCTACCCTCTTCAACCCTCATCCACCACCAGAAAGACAGCTGTTTGCTACTGCAGTGCATTTGCTACAGCTAATGTTGTTGTTTTGTTCTTATAGTCTAATGAATAAACTTGTTATTAGGATTCAAACATGTTACATACTTGGGCTTTACCATCGAGCCTATTGGAGGGAATTCTGTCTGCTGTAAAGAGTCATTCCGTACTGAAACTGCACATCCAGAGAGTGCAGTTTTCTGTTTGATCCTGAAGTTTGTAAACTGGTGTGTTCACAACCAAGCAGAGGTATACTCAGTAGCTCTCACGAATGCCAACCTGTACCCCAGCCTGGTGGATTATCTTTGAACCTTTGACAAACGTGTTAGTCTTTTTTCAAACAATATCTTCAGTATCAGCAGTTCAGAAATGGTTTTTGTGTCATTATGTCGTTATGATCCTCAATTGTCTCAGCTTATTTTCTGATCAAAAGTAGAATTGTTCTGTAGCTTCACTTTTGCTTCCTTAAAACAAACCATCTAATGTACATATTATGCCATTTCTAATGGAAATATTTTCTAGGACAATCTTAAGAATTATTTGATTTTTTAATTAACATTTCCATTGGCATTCTACTGAAGTAAAATAAATTATGTTTAGATAATTTAGTCTTTTAAAAATCTAATGATTTTATTTTAAAACTGTTGGTCATTGCAGCTATTTTGGCACCAGATGTTCAGGGCATGATCATTGTCTTAGACTTCAAAAATCAGAGCAAGAAGTTATCATTTCTGGTGTTCTGAATTTATGGAAGTCTGTATGAATGCTACAAACTTTTTCCAAGTGATGTTTTACAGAATTGCTTTTAAAAACCCCAGAGGGTAAATAGTATTCTCAGAATAAACAGAAAAATGCTGACCTTGTCAGATTTAGCTGCTGAAAGCCAAGCTGTTTTAAGACTTGGAGGATCAAGGGTCATGGTTATAAACAACGCAGATAAAAAAAGGGGAAGAAAGTAAGAAAGCTGGAAGGGAAAAAAAAAGTTTAGTGAGCTGCACCATGAAAATAAGTAATAAATATGTTGCCCTTGACAAGAAGGGAATGAGATATATATGTAAAAATACGAAATAAAAGTTAAGAGGGAGAAAAAAGTAATCGGAAAACCTGAGGTCCCACTCTTCTTGAAAACATATTTCTTAGAACATATTTAGAGCCGGAAATGAGTCACTTTAGCTTCATCTGTTTTTGGTTTCAGAAGGGGAGAAAGGTCAAAGCTCCTTTGTTTTAAGTAAGCTGGTCACTCCTTCTGAAGTGTAACACGATAGGGTCAGGAGCCCTAATGGAACACGAATTTCCCAGACACACACAGTTGCAGAAGAGGTCCTCCATGGTGGCATGCCAAGAACTGGGCTTCAAAAAGGTGTTTCCAACAAAGGCAAGGCGAGCTTGACCCTTCTTGACTTTTACCATATGGACAATAGGATGCAGAAATTGGCTGTTCCTTTCATAGTTTCATAAATTATCACACATTACAACACTGCAACCAAATCATTATCATGCCATTCACACCTAGGCACCAGGCACAGAGTTGTACATTTTATATGTTGCTCTGATGCAAGTGATGTTTAATGTTTAGCCTGAACAAATTGAAAAAAAAATAAGTTAGGAACAAATTCTCCTTGCTGGGGACAAAAGAAGACATTCTTAAAACAGAATCTGAGTCCTTAAATTAGAGTCCTTTATCACCCTTCTAATGGGATGTTAAAATTTCATGTATCTAGAACTGTGGTGGAGATGAAGCTGAGGAGACATGTTTTAAGAAGTGAACCCCATCCCTACTCTAAACCTAGAAGGCCAAAATAAACCACCTTCATCAACAGGAAAGATAACACACATTCCTTTCCATGTCTTCAGTGCATTTGTCTAGATGAGGAGGTCTGGATTATGAAGAGGGAAGTTGGGAGGAAAGAAAAAAACCTGGTAAATGCAGTTATATGCTGGGGATTTCCACAGCCTCTCTCCTCACCCAGCTGGAATGTTCTGCTCATGTGTCTGAACTCTAGCGTGGTTCATCTCATGCCTCTGAACTCTAGGCTGGCTTTCCTAACTTTGACTTGGCAACTTTCTTTGAGGACTGCTTTATTCCTGACCTTGCTTCTCATGTGCAATATATTCACTCTGGGTCCTCACTACCATGCCGTCACCATTTTGCTTAATGGTTGGGGTTTGATGTTTTTGACCTTGGGTTGAACCCAGTGATGAATAACTTCTCTATACTGGCTCAGTGGCTGAATTATCAGTCGTTTGCCTGACAATGCGCATGTTTTCAATGATTAGAGATGCAGCCCCAAAGTAAGAAAAGGCAATGCTGTTTACATGGGCTCAGCTTGGTTGCAAGCTCAAGATCTGGAGATATTCCAGTGTAGATGATTTTTTCAAGAAAGGCTCAAAATTTCTGCTTAGAATGAGGACGGATGCTCTTCAGCCCTGTATAACCTTCTCCTTCCACCTTGCCTCCCTTAGAAACACAGAGAAATATTTCTCAGCCCTTCCACACAATTCTTTGTAGTTCATCAAGATTTTCTTTAAAAACACATTATTTTATTAGACATACCACAATCTTGGGAGCTAACTATAAAATTATTACCGCTAAAAGTTATACCATTATCAGATGCCAGTTCTTGACAAAAAAATCTCTGCTCCATATTTCTAATATCAGTACTTTTTAAATATTATGCTATGTCTTTCTCCTTATTTTTATAAGAATAATACACTCATGTTTGCAGTTTTAGTTTTAGAGCTGTATGAAATTGAAAACATTATCTAACTTAACCACATTATTATTATTAAAGAGACAATTTGGCTCCAAAGAAAAGAAGTGATTTACACAGAATAATTGGTGAAAAACATCACATCATCTAACTTCAGATCTCACACACATATGTGGTAGAAGAGAAACATAAGAGAGATTGAAACAAACTAATAAGGCTTAGACAAACCAATAAGTCATAGGGGAACATGGAAGCTTAAAAACGATAGCCACGAATTATTTGATATTTCTCCCATCAAAAGATGGAAATATGCCCACTCTTCATGAATTTGGGTGGACTACCTCAACGGTAATGGTGAGGCTGGACAACTTCTGAGGCAAAACCAGATAAGGCAATGTACTTGATGACTGAGCTGGCAGTCACCAAGATGAGGAGGTCTGTACTGTGAAGAGGGAAGTTACGAGGAAAGAAACAACACTGGTAAATGCAGTTATATGACCTCTCCAGGAAAGAAGCCCAACTACCATGAAGCCACCCGGCCAGAGAGATAATACCCCTACTTACAGATAAGTACTACCCTCTTGACAGTCCCAGCTCAGTTCAGTCCTCCCATTGGCCTTGTGAAGACACCAGCCATGTCAGTAAAATTATCTTTGACTCTCCAAAACAGTTCTTCTACCAGCTGAATGCCCCAAATAACTCTCACTTGTCTGTGACCTGGAACAGAAGAATCATTTGGCCAAACCCTGTCCAAATTCCTGACTCACAAGTATTGTGAGATATAAAGATGGATATTTTTTTCAGCAACTAAGTTCTGGGATAGTTTATTATATAGTAATTCAGAAGCAATAGAAATAATAAAAGACAGGATCCCAGATCACTACACAATTTTAATTTCACTTGGGATAAGAGACGAGAATCACATGTGAAGCTGTTAGAGAGATTGGCAAAAGCCAGAAAAGTTAAGAAAGTCTTAGAAGAAAGTCAAAATTGAAATGGATCTTGGAGAGGTAACATGCTTCAGTGAGTGGGTAATTTAGGAAGGAGCAATGTCATATTTAGCAACCTTCAAACCTAATATTATCGGTATTAATAATGACAACACCATTTAGTTTACTGCTTTATGTCAACTCTACCAAAGCCTTCATGTTATTTCATTTATATTTTTGTGGACTTTAAAAACTACCTTTTGCACCCCGGAGGAAATAGGCCCCTTTTACCCAGATAACACAGGCAGGAGGTAGTGAGACCATGGCTCAGAGCTGTGTCTGATCCTAAAGCCCAGGACGATATCCACTGGTCACAGTGTGCTTCCAAAATCATCTTTCACCAAAATTAGAAATATAACTGTGCTATACCTATAGCTTACATAGAACCTGATTTATATTAACAAGATGCAAAATAAATTCTTTAATTTTCTAAACCTTTAGTAAGTAAAACAAAGATGGCACATATTTTACTTCCTCTTAGAGTCCACAATATAAATCTGGTAGTGAAATTTTTAATGATATTTTTGAAAAAAAATATAAATAACATAGAACTTTGGACAATGCTCTGTTTTCCAATAAAATCCCTCTCTCAATTGCCTGATTCTAGCTTTTCTTTTTAATTTTTTTCTTCTAATTGAGACACACTGACATTTCTAAAAAGTCCTCTTTGGGGGATTTTCTTTACAAGTCCTAAGAAAATATGTTCTGTTATGAGGAAGAATACAGGTTTTGCTATTTCATTCAAAGTATTTAATCCTTATAAGCATTGACCAAACATGAAATAAGTTAAAGGAGCTTAAGCTTTAATGCACTAAAATAAATGAATAATTAAAATCATATTCTTAGTTTTAACTAAAAGAAAACACATGTGAAAAGGTGCAAAGTTCTGCAGAAAGATAGGTTGAAGTGGTCTCTTGATAGATAATGGATATCAGTAGGTAGGGCAAAGTTGTTCTCCACATTTTAAATTGTTATTAAAAATGGTCTCAATTCTGAAGTGATAATCACAAACTTTAAATCCCTTACTCTGAGTGTCTCAAAAATAGAAACCACCTCTCTCAAGAAGAAAAAGGGGACCGAGTAAAATCTGCTCACTGAGAGGCAGCTCTGTATAAGCAGAAGGATGAAGAGGTTCCTTGTCACCTTCTTTCTAATGTGGACTAGAGTACATGTCATTGTTGGCGAGAAATATCTCATGAATAGCAATAACACTTTATCCAGGAGATATGAAGATAACTCAAAAATAGCCAGAGTAAAGGTGTTTCAGAA
Source organism: Marmota marmota marmota (assembly GCF_001458135.2). Taxonomy (NCBI): domain Eukaryota; kingdom Metazoa; phylum Chordata; class Mammalia; order Rodentia; family Sciuridae; genus Marmota; species Marmota marmota. The sequence goes on along the minus strand of NW_026000026.1, from coordinate 51,749,792 downwards.
GTAGAAATTTGTAATACACACATATTGCCTAAAATCTATGGCATTACATATTGAATTAATAGTACTGAAAAATTGATGAAATGTTTGTCAAAAGAAGTAAAAGAGTTATAGTTTTGTAATTGTTTGATGTATATATATTAAATACAGCTTTCTATCATTATTTATTCTATTATATGAAAATAACAAAATTCACTATTTTAATCTTCTATCAGTTTGGCATCAGCTTATTTTCCTTTCTTTAAATAGAAAGAATGAACTTACTTGAATATAAATCTTTTTGTACATTTGTAATACTTTCCTCAAATACAAGCTAATAAATTAGCTTACTGGGTCAAATACACATTTGCAAGGCATTTGTTACATACTGTCAATTTGCCCCAGAACAGAGCTTTCCCATAGAAAAGGGCAGTGCATGTTTCTTTTCACTGAGTGCAAAAATTTAAGGTTTCAGTTTCTGTTATAATGTGAAAAAACACATCATTTTGAAAAAGTGTGGACGTACTAATCTCTTTCTTCCATATATTATCTTTCAATTTTCTAAATGTATTTTCTACTGATATATTATTTTTATCTATCAATTATATCAGTATGTTCCTTAAAAGTTCTCACTTTGTTGTTATGCAAAATCAGCTGACATGTCTTCTAATTTTTCTGATTTAATTTAAAAAGGACATTTAGTTCACCTAGAATTCCTATTGATGGATAATGTGAGAAAAAAATTCTAAATTTTTCTACTTTATAAAAAGTATATTCAAAATTAGACATCCAAATGTAATTTTTATTCAAAGTCATTATCTTAGGATGTTAATCACATATTCTAATGAAACTCAGAGCATTTTTTAAACTTTTATCTAAAACTGTCTTCAATGCCCATAGAAACTTACAAAGCCACATAAACACAGCACTCTGGGATTTGTAATCATGCTTTGATTTTGATCAGAAGTGGAAGGACTCAGCTTGATCACTTATCTCATTCAACACACTTGGCTTTGATTGGCTTTTTGCTCTCTCTAAAAATAAAATCTGACCTCAATTGATGAAGATGCACCATCCTAGGAATGTTTCAAAGAGTCTGCACCAAAGATACCCAAAAACTCCTAAAAGAGTATTTCCAAAAATACCCTGAGCAGTGAAACACAAGTCTGTCCTTCTAAGGTGACTAATTTGAAATTGGAAGACTCATTTTGATAGTTCAGTTTGATGTAGTTGTTTAAATTTTGTTTTCATCATCTACTAATTTTACATTTCATATTTTTAAATAATTGATCTGCTAAAAAACCATTCTTCTGTATTAAATATTTCTTGTATGATTTCAACATGTTAATGTATTTGTGAGAAAAAAAGAAAAAATATATTTGTCAAAGTAGAGCTGTGTGCATGGGTGTGTTTTAGCCAAATTAATTATTGGATACATATAACATTATATCTTACAAATATAGACTATGGTCAACGTTCTTATTACATATATATTCTTTTTTGGTGGATTTAATAGGCAAAAATAGTAAACTTAGGACACAAATAATATATTATGCAAATTTTAATATACATATTGTCGAATAATACCTTTTATGAAACAGAAGGGTCATTTCCAGAAATACCAAATAATAGAGATTTATTCTAGGTTAAAGAAGAAATAGTTTTATCTGGAGATGACAAACTAGTGAACCAAAGTGCTTCCTATTCACTTACATTATTTTTTCTTCAATATAAATGTGCTCTATATATGTAATAAGAATTGTAATGCATTCTGCTGTCATATAAATAAAAATTTACATTAAAAATAAATAAAATAAAATATAACAGGCATTAAATAAATAAATAAATAAATAAATAAATAAATAAATGCCATGGGGGAACCCTGTGCCCTGAAGCCATGACAGAACCCTTACTCACCTCGGGCCCTAAGTTCTTTAGGTTTGCCATTCTCAAGTCAGAATATTCCCAAAACATTAAGCACTAATTTAACAAGAAAATCATATACATTTGATAATTCTGCTTATTCTTTTGAGAATTCTATGATTAGAAAGAAAGAGGGAAGAGAATCTATCCTTCAGGTATGAAAGGAAGAGTAATGAGTCCTGTATACAATCTTTCCCTTTGGCACCTTCTAACCTTGTGATATATAACTTCTTAATTTCTGCCTGAAAGTTCAAGGAGAGCTTGGCTTTGGGATCAATTTCTCTCTCATCAGGAGAGTTTCAGGAAGATGAGGTAAAAAGCACAAATGGAAGCTCCTGGCTTCCTCCCTTCTTTTCCCATTCCCAGTTTACTTTTCACCTTGACTGTTTTTGTGTACCCATGGATAGATATTATAGCGACACGTTCACATTTAAGCTTTGTGGATCTTTCATCTTTCTCCAACTGTCACTTTGTAACTATGGCTCAGGACTAGTGATGCCCACACAGATGATATTGTCAGTAACTGAGAGAATACACCAAGGAAATGATTATTCAGGCCCCAGGGTTCTGTCAGGGTCATTTGGGGGAGATTGTGAAAAGATGGGTGCAGGCTCTAAATGGGCATGTCGTCTTGGCATGATCTAGAAGATTAGACACAGACATCAGATAGCCTGTCTTCTTAGCCTAGTGTAAGCAGCATGGCTGGAGGAAGAAATAAGGAGGATTCTCTAAGGCATAGGCATCAGAGCAGGCCCCTTTTTTGGCTTCAGTTGTTTTCTTGTTTCCAGTAACTAGAATCTTGGTGATGCATCCAGTCAAACCAGCATTTATTTATGTTCTGTTACATACTCCCCAAAGGCCCAATCTGACTGGGACTCTAATTGGAAGAGTTATGTCTCCACATTCTTGGGAATATGGCCTGGATTTAACAACCCCTTTTGAGTCCATTTTACCTTGGTAATTAAGAGGCAATTTCAATTCTCTACCATTGGTCTACATGTCTGTTTTGGTGCAATACCACACCATTTTTGTTACTATGGCTCTGTAGTATAGTTTAAAGTCTGGTATTGTGGTGCCTTCTGCATCACTCTTCTTGCTAAATATTGCTTTGGTTATTCTGGGTCTCTTGTTTTTCCAAGTGAATTTCATGTTTGCTTTTCTAATTTTATAAAGAATGTCATTGATATTTTAATAAGAATATAAGCAACAAGAAATGTTAGCAAGCATGTGGGGAAAAACATATACTAATACATTGCTGATAGAACTGCAAATTGGTACAACCATTATGGAAAGCAGTATGGAGATTCCTCAGAAAACTCAGAATTAAACCACCATTTGACCCAGTTGTCCTATGCCTTGGTACATATCCAAAAGACTTAAAATTAGCATATAGTGACACAGCCACATCAATGTGTATAGCAGCTCAACTCACAGTAGCTAAAGTATGGAAACAACCTAGGCACCCTTCAACAGATGAATGACTTAAAAAATATGAGATACATATACAAAGGAATATTATTCAGCCTTAAGGAAGAATGAAATTATGGCATTTGTTGCTAAATGGATGGAACTAGAGAACATGCTAAGCAAAACAAGCCAATCCCCCAAATCCAAAGGCTGAATGTTTTCTCTAATATGTGGATGTTAATTACAATAAAAGGGTGGGGTCTAGGGAAGAATAGAGGTACTTTGGATTAGACAGAGGGGAGTTAAGGGAGGGGAGGGGTTATGGGGTAGAAGGATGATAGAATGAATCAACTATTATTACCCTATGTGTATATATGATTAAATGACCTGTGAGATTCTACATCATGTACAACCAGAAGAATTAGAAGTTATATTCCATTTATGTATAATGTATCAAAATACATTCTACTGTCATGTATAACTAATTAGAACAACAACAACAACAAAAAAGAGGCAGTTTCAAAGGCCTCTCTGTTCCTTCTGAATATATGTATGGTTATCCTAACATTATCAAGCAGACTTCACCTCACATGTAGGCCTTACAGCATTCTTGTCTTTCTTCTTGGAGATGCCTGTAATTTCTGTAATGGGAATAGAGCCTTTTATTCCATAATTAGATACAAAAGGCACAAAAAATACAGAGGGCTGACTGTGGTAGGCATTTACAGAAACTCATTTACTCTCAAGTGTTATCAGTCAATCAATCAGTTGACACCTGTACATGGCAGATACTGCATTAGAATCCTTCCAGTTTTGATGGAGAGAAGGGAGATAGTGGAAAGGAACTTACAAAATTGATGTTTCTGTATAGGTGGGAGAAATAACTATTAAGATGATGAAAGAGCAACATAAATGGAAGGTTGGAAACATAGATGACAACACTGAAAACTTCATGGATTCACTCACCTGGGTGAGTGTGGAAGATTACAAAATGCCGCCCTTAGAACATTGAATTCAAAAATAAAGATCTTTAATCAGTGATGCAATCATGTTTTAATGATTAATAAATTTAATGTTTAATAACAGACTACTAAAACATAAATCTTTTCTTATAAGTTGAGTATCTCAGGTATGTTGTAACAATGAAAAGCTAACCCCAGGGGGCTAGGGATGTGGCTCAGTGGTAAAATGGATCTATCAGAATGTAATCCTATCATAAGTTGAGTAGCATCTATACTTTTCCTTAGAACTTCATTTATTGTTATGGTAAATCCACATTGCCTAGCATGTGTGAGGCTGCCGCAGTCTGGCTGGGCACAATCAGAAGCCACTTGTCAAAAGAAACTAACTTTATTTTTAGAACCACACATGCCAAACAAAACAGCCTCTCAGGAAAAACCCTCAGAGCCTCAACTGCCACCACCGGCTTTCCACAAGCCTCTCTCTCCC
>NW_026000026.1:51727044-51741583 GCF_001458135.2 Marmota marmota marmota | reverse complement strand
TCTCCCACACAAGCTTCTCTCCACCTCCCACAATCCTCCTGCTCTTGAGGCCGATTGGCTGGGTCACGTGGGCGGAGCCAAAAAAGTCCCCCAGTGAGCAGCTCAGTGGTCTGAAAGGGCAGGGAAACAGCCCAATGAGCATCACCGCAGAGGAGCCAATCAGCTAGATGTTGCTGGGGCCGCTGTGAGCCAATCATCAGCTGGCAGCTGGAAGTTTGCTGGGGCCCCTTCGGCTGTGGCTCTCAACATGAGGCCCTGAGTTCAAAAAGCTAACACAGAAACCCAGAAGGACATGTTTGCAGCTGACAAAATTGTTCAGTAAATGATATTTAAAAAATTGTGCAGAACCATTCTTAAAGATGGCTAGCAATACATGAATATAGCAAGATGCTGAATGTGGCCTTCCCATAGGAAACCAAGTGGAACCCCACGTTTGAAATGCCTAGTTTGGAGCATACAAGAAAGTCTTGCTTTTCAGATTTTCCCACTTAAACCATTTTGTTCTTCCTGAGAAAGAAGGTAAAAGGCTCTGATTGGAATTTCTCTAGACTTCAGATAAAATATTTGGGGGAACAACATTTTTGCCACAAGATGCTTTACTGCCTAAAACTTTGGTTAACACTAGAGTTATAGTGGACAATATAGGAGTATTGAAAAATAGATAATCTCATCAATTCGTTAACTGTTATTACACAAACATTTACTGAATATCAATGAGTGCTAATGTACAAGCTACGGTGCTTCATTCTATGGAAGACACAGATTTTACCCATGTAAAGGCCAGGGTTTTTTGTTGCATCAATCAGGAAAAATTAATATTGAATTAAGCAGGATTTACCATAACAATAAATGAAGTTCTAAGGAAAAGTATAGATGCTACTCAACTTATGATGGGATTACATTCTGATAAATCAATTCTAAATTGAAAATATTCTAAGTGGAAGTGCACTTAATATTCCTAATTTAACTGCACATCAATTCAGCAACATCACATACTATAGAGGTCTAGTATTTACCTTGGTGACCATTGGCTGTCTAGAAGCTATAGTTTGCTGCTGCTTCCCAGCATTGAGAAGGATCACACTACATATAACTAGCCCCATGAAAGATAAAAATTTCAAGTATGTTGTCAAATGAAGACATAATGTGTTCCAATGGTAAAACAGAAAAACCTTAAGTGAACCATTGTATGTTTAACTATTGTAAGCTCAGACTTTATGTATTATGAAACCTAAAGAAGGTATGTTCCAAGGGGCTGTGGAACTTCTCCTATTATTATCATACCCATGACTACCAACCCAGTCACTGATACTTGATTAACAGTTGTAAAATAAAGTAAGGACTGAACAAGGAGTGGAAAAGTCTGCAGCAGGAAACCCGAAAAGTTTTCAATTTCTTTGTCTCTCTTTTTTTTTTTTGCCTTTGCCTTTGCATTCTTTTGGCCACTTAGCAGAGATTATGAATGCTCTAACATTAAGAGTTCAGACATCACTATCCACCTGGATTTCTTAGCTTGTTATTTTGGCTCAGAGAAGATGCCAACCCACAAGAAGTCTAACTATCTTGACCATGAATGAGTAATTCTGATGATGATGTTCATTGCAGACTTGGCAAATAAGTCAAGAAGTGTTTATGTCAAACTAAAAATGGATCCTGCTGTAAAAAAAAAAAAAACAATTACATATATAATCTCCTCTCATTGTATTCATTCTCCTTACAAAAATGCTACTTACATGCATACTTTCAATAACCTATTATAATTTAATGATTCTCAAATTTGTATTTTCAGCATAGTGCTCTCTTCTGAGCTTGAATCCATATATCCAACTTTTAATCAATTTCTTATGCATGTCTCTTAGACCTCTCAAAGTTCAGTTCAAAACTGATTCCAGTTTAAAATAGAAAATAAATCATCTTTCTTCCAAAATTTGCACTGCCTCTTGTATTCTCTCTTTTTAGCATGTAAAAATAAATATATTTTGAACACATATCAAAAGGTCATGGTGGATGTTGACAAATCCCTCTCATTAGAAAGCATACACAAGAAGGTTCAAAAAGGGCATCTTAGAAGTTGGAAAAGAAAATTATAAACTGAAAGCTGCCAGTAATATCACATACTAAAAAAAGTATGTGTCCACATGTAGTCTGAAAGTAATATGTGATTTGGGATTTCAAATCAATTGTTTGGCCATTGGAGTAAGATTTAGTAGTAGGGCGATTATATGTCCCAATTTGCCTCAAATATTTCCAATTCATTCCTGTTGAACCAGCATCCTCTTTGGTTTCATAATTTTTCCATATTTCATTTTTACTGAAGCATTACTAGCAGTCTAATTAAGGTAGTCATAGATGGATTTGGCAGAACTCTATTCTTTTCTCTCAACTTCTGGCATGTATGAGATATATGTAGGGTGAATAGAGTTCTCACTCTAATGCATGGTAGTAATATGGCTAGTAATATTTCTAAACACAAGGTAGCTACACTGCCATTTCATCCAAGGGCAGCTAACTCCACATGGTATCAGGTGGCAATTAGATGTGTATTCTACCATGATCCTCCCAATGACCCTTGCCATATTAGCAAGTTGTCCCAGAATCCTTACAATGGCCTGGAAGATACACAAGGTCACCCATCAGTGAAATAAACAAAACCATGGGAAATTATAAGTTGGTTGTAAATGAAACATAGGCAGTTAATAAAGGCCCAGCAACTCAGACTTGGAAGACATAAAGAATAATTTAAATACTCTTTTTTTTCTGAAAAAAAAAAATTATCTAGCTTATAGTTTGGGAGGCTCAAAGGCATGGCACCTGCATCAACTCAGTTCTGATGAAGGACCCCTGGTGGATGCTGGATGGCAATGTCAGGAGTCTGTGTTGGGGCAAGTGGTCACATCTCCAAATTTAAATACTCTTGCTAGGAAGATTTTGGTATATATTGTATGGTAAAAATGTATAACTATTCAGTTGTTTTATTTGGGACAATGCTTTTAAATTTTGCAGTACATTCTTTTTTAAGCAAAAAATTAAATTGAGAAAACAAAAGCATTTGTTTATTGAACAATTACTGATTTTTCCATATCTCAAGATATTTTGATTTTGTTGCACAAAATCTTTGTCAGGGGACATAACTGAGCACATGTAAATTGAAGAAGAAAAATCTGCTACAGCAGCATCAATGTGTACTACAAAATGTAATAGATCTTTTTTGGAGACTGGGTCCAAAGAAAACTATTTAACACTTGCAGATGTAGTCAAGTGTGTTTATATATCACTCTTTGAAACACAATGTTTCATTTAGATCAGATGACTACTCATCTCAATTTCACTTATTTTGATTCCTAGACTTCCTTTGCATATAAAAATGAAGTGATAGCTATTATCTTTTACTAATTAGTAGAAGAAAAACTCTACAAACAGCTAAATGATGTCAATTTTATGTCAATGTCATCAGATACTTCAAACAGAAAATTAATTCCAAAAGTGGTTTTCTCTCTCTGTTTTTCATCCAACCCATGAAATCCAAGTAAAGCTTTTGAAAGTACATTTAATCATGGATAAAACATATGACCTTTGGAAATGCAATTGTAAATTTTTTAAAAAGGGTAACAATGAAGGCAAAACTGTTTTTGAAATAAAGGAGCAGGGGGTACATGAGGAGTGGTTATAAGCAACTCCATGTGATACATGGCTGTACAGAAAAGGGGAAGACAAGGTGATCAGAGAGACCTTGACTCCTCCTTGACATACGAAATTGGATTTTACAAAGATTCAAGCAGTTTAGCCTCCAAATAGGGTGAACACTTCACTGTTTGTTCACATGCTTTGTTTTCTCTTTTAAGAATCAAAGTTGCCCAAATTAAATCTTTCTGCTAATATTACTAAATGTGCCTGGGTGGTTGGGGCGGGGAACACTTACAAAATCAGGACAAGGAAGAAGAGATGAAAAATCATCAGATTAGTCCTCTCAGCTCCAAATGAAATGAAGTTAAGTACAAAATTGATGGTTTCTAATAGAGAACAAACCAAAATCCAAGCCTCACTCTCCCTCCTTCCCCCAGACCCACCCACACATCACGAACAAATGAAACTCAGCTAGAGCCCAGTGTGTTGTGTTCTGCTGGACAGCCCGGCTGACCCCAAAGCTCTGAGGTAGCCTCCTCTGTCCAGGGGTACTGCACCAGTGATACATTCTGCTGCAGTAGGATTCTGTATGGCTGGTGGGTTTGGAAGGAATTTTGAGAATCTTTGAGGCTCCTCTATCTCGCTCTTTACCAGCCCTCTTCCCAGCACCTCTCTCTCCTGGACAAGGGCTCCTATCAAAAGTGACCACTACTCAGTCGTGGCTGCAAATTGCCCTTTTCTTCTCAGTTCTTTGTCCTACTCGTGTCATCTTCAATCTTCCCTTCCTCCCCACTGAACCTGTCATGGGCCCCTTTGGGGCTACATTTTCTGATTTCTTCTGGGTTGGGCCTCCCATTTTCCACCTGTGGTTCCAGTATTCCAAACTTTCTAGTCCTGCTGATCCTCAGCCACAGGGGTGGAAACTGGAGGTCAGTTTCTGGTCTGTTTTCTAAGAAATTTCTGAATTCTAGTATCTTTACAAATATATGATGAGAAAATAATTTTTCAATATTTTTTATCAATCATTTTATAAAATGAAATTCCTATGATTAAAGAAGGTGGTTTGGGCTGAGAATGTGTGTGTGTGTGTGTGTGTGTGTGTGTGTGTGTGTTTTCCTTTTCTCTTTTTGACCCTTAAACTTTAAGTTGAAGCATTCTCAGATATTTTAGAGGAAAGCAACCTTTTAAAATGGGTCCTTGTGTTTGCCTTCTGGGGACCTGAGGAGGGGAATCATAGGACATTTGTGCATATGTTATATTAGACTGCATACACCCTCTGCTTCGCCTCCAACATTGCCTCTTGGGTTGTTGTGCTACTTTCTCCTTAATTTGCTACATTTCTGTGGTTAAGTTGGTTTTATTTGAATGATTCAGGTTTAGAGAAAACAAAAAAAAAATTGTTTCAAGTCCTTAAAATTTGTTTTAATTCTTCCTGCAAATGAAGATGTAGATGTAAAAATGAAACATCATCATCATCATCAACAACAACAACAACAAAAAACAAGGGTATAGTTTTGCAATGCCATATTCATAAGAAAACAAATTTGGAGTAGTTCCTAACAAATTTAAAAAATCATAAATCAGAAATATACTTGGAATTGATCATGGTGTACTCATGGTTCATAGCTATGTCCAAACAATCTGATATATCATACAAACTAAAATATAAGTGGTAGACTTTTAGAAATAATTCTATTTTTGAATAGAGCTATTTTATAGTTCTACAAATAAAATAAAAACATCTTGCTGTGGAAATTAATTTTAAATAAAAGCAATTTCTATTATTGAAAAATTATTTAGCTCTTAAATCTGTGTTGGTTTGGATGATAAACCATATAGTTATTTTACTTACTTAAATAGAAGGCATCACTGTCTATCCATCAAACAAGGACATAAAACTGAAGGTCATCTGAGTCTCTTCTTCTTCACTGAAACATCCAGTCATTAAGCAGTCCTGGTGAACTAAGTTCCAACTACTCTATCACTATTGAGTTTAATGATTTAGTATTTTTGTACAAAATTACTTCAAAATACTTTAATTTGGTTTCTCAGCATTTAATTTTTTTTCAACCAATCTTCCATACATCTGTCAAAGTAATAGTGACTTTAGGATTCTTTGAAAGTTCTCAGTTTTCTACAGAATGATCTTCAAACTTCCTGTCAGAGGGTTTGTACCTCCGTAGCTTATTTCTTGTCTCTTCCCTCCATGTACCCTTCACACCTTTTGTATCTATGCATCAAACATATCTAATGTTCAACCATTTGGTTTTTTTTTCCTTTTTCTCTTCTTGTTTCTCTTAGCACAGGTGTATTCCTCTGCCATAGTATTGAACATCCAAGGTTTACTACAGTTGTGAATTAGCTATCCTCCTTTCTAAACTGAATTTTTTAGAACAGAGTGTTTGTCTTTTCTTCCATATTCCCAGTATTAAAATATTCATTTAACACTTCACAGACATTAAATAAAAGTTCTTGAATACAGGGTGGAAAACAAGTGCTGAAATGAAACACAGATAAAATGCTAGATGAAAGGAAACACAAGAAGAAATTATTTTTACCTTGGAAAAAAGAGGGAAAAAATCCACATAGAATTCGATGTTTTAAATGTATCTTGTGATATGTATAGGATTTAAATGTATTTTGGATTTGCAAAAGATGGGAAAAGAAATTCCAGGCAAAATGTACAGCATAAAATTATAGGAAATATCCTCAAAACAGAATTTTAGTGTGGGCAGGATGTCTTATGCAATTCAGAGTTGAAAAATACTTCAAAGCTCCAGATTGAGATTCCTCAATGACAATATACATTATTGTATTTATTTTCCTAATAAAATATCATGAATAAAGTCATGTCACATGTAATCTGAAAATTACATGTGAGATGGTCTGCAGAGAAGAAAAATAAACTAGTAAGAAAATGATTGTGCAGGCTAAGTGAGTAGTAAGTCGTATTATCCTGAATTCATTATTAGATACTTGTTAGTATTACTGTTTGAAAACAGTAACTTAGAGAAAAAAAAGACAATAGTATTTAAATTGAAATAGGGAACCCAGAACACAGTATAAGAGCATAGGATGTAGTGTTCTTATAACAGAATCAAGAGTGAACAGGTAATTTATCTTTCAGAATACCTTTAGCTGTTTTTTTTTTTTTTTCCAAGACCACTAACCTCCAAACTCTAGACAGTTACTTTTAGACTGTCTTGGCAGAATTGTGAATGTAGGCTGTAGATTCTGAGAGTGGAAGAGTCCTTAAGAAAATATGCATGCCAAATACCTCAAAATCAAGTCATGGCAGTTTGCAACTTCTGGTTTTAGAAGCATGATAGCAAAATCAAGAAATCAATTCAATGCTTACAAGGTAAAACATATGTGAATGGCATACCTAAGACAGACAGAACTATTGTGCCCTATTGTATGAGTGTCGTGGCACAGTGTTCATTTGAAAGGAAGCTTGGCCATTGACTGGGGAAGCTTTCTCTTGGTTCAGGAGGTTATACAATGCTGCATATCAGGAATCGACAGACTGTAGCATTAATGAGGCAACTCTTGTCTTCCAGTTCATTCTAGGTATGATTAAGAATTGACATAAAAAATTATATCTGGAAATCTGCTATATCCCTCAAGTACCTATGAGGAATCAGAATTTTCTAGAATGGTGGTCCTTTCTGAGATTTGGGAACTCGTGTTTCACATATCAGGGTTTCACCTCCAAGAGAATTTCCCTAAAGAACATGAAAATCTCTGGAACTGATTTGCATTTTATTAGTATTTCTATTAATAGTATAATTTTATACCTTCCTTTAGATTTATCAGCGTCACCCAATATGTAAAGTGAGATCTTTCACTGGCCAAACTGTAAGAGTATGAACACTTCATATCATAGTACTTTTAAGTAAAATTCCATAAAGATATCTCTCTGTATAAGTTTAAAGCCAAGAAGAGGGTAACGTAATGAGATGGGGTAAAATCAAATGCTATTATATTTTTAATTATATAATACAAAAACATTGAGCTCTCTGTCTCTTTCTCTGTCTCTACCTATATCTTCGTATGTTTATCATTTATCTCTATCTGAACCTTGTTCAAAACTTGCTCATTTCTTATCTTATGCAAATAAACAAAAGTGTACTTAATATAAACCCTTTTAACCTTCAGTGGTGGGAAAATAGACACTGGGCTCCCAGGAAAGTTTGTCCTAGACAGAAAGCACATATCCTGGCAGGTCTGAAGAGCCTGATGCTCACCTAAACAGGTTCACATGACATGTGGAACTTTCTTTTTTCTCAATAAACTCTGAACCTTTTCTTAACTGAATTTTGTTGATAGTTGTTGCTAATTGAATTACTTCTCCAAAATTTATATGTTGAAGCACTAACTCCTTTGGAAGGTAATTAGGTTTATATGAGAACAACAGGGCATGACCACAATTATGGAATTAGTGCCCTTATAAGAAGAGGAAAGAGATTGGAACTCTCTCTCCTCCACATGAGGACACAGTGAGAAGTCTGCAGTTTGCAAGCCAGCAACAAAGCCCTCATCAGGGAAACAAATTGGCTTGTACCTTGATATTGGCTTTTCTAGCTCCTGTAAGAAATAAATTCATGTTTTGAGCCAACCGATTTATGGCACTTTGTTACAGTAACACAACCTGGCCAATACCAAAGAATGTTAATTGAGAAAATTAATAGTTTTCAGAGAGTCCATATAACAAATTATGGTAAACTGGTTAACTTAAAATAATAAACCTTTATTTTTTGCTCAGTTTTAGAGGGTAGATATCCAAAAACCAAAGTGTTGGCAAGGCCATGCTTCTTCTAAATGCTTGAGGGAAGAAATTTTCCTGACCTTGCTCTTATCTTCCCTGTGGCTCCCAGTATTCCTTGACACTCCTTGTCTTGTAGCTGTGTCACCTCAATCTCTGCTTTCTTGCTCTTATGGCCTACTTTTCTTTGTGCTTCTCAATGTGTCTATCTTCTTTCTATGAGGACACAAATCATTGGGTTTAGGGCTTACACTAATATAGTATGACTTAATTTTAACTTAATTATACTTTCAAAATTTTAATTTCTAAATAAGGTCACATACTTAGGTTCTGGGTCGACATGAATTTTTTGGAGAATTACTCAATCTACCATAGCTCAGAATTGAGTTTAACATTTCAGTATATATTAAAATACTTACATAAAACACTTATATAAATCACAGACATGGGTTTTCTAAGTAATGGAGATTATGTTCTGATTTATTTTGTGTCACATCCTTAATTCATTTTTTTTTTCCTTTTCACTTAGTTTAATTTCTCCTTCTCTAGTTGTTCCTGTCTCAGAGAGTATGGCTTACCCATGAGAAAAAAACAAGCTCTCCCTGTGGTTGACATTTATGGGAATGCAAGGTGACAGGTAAGCTGATGTACTGTTACTTAAATGTTTGACAAATAAATGTAGCCAGCACTAAAACATCAAACAGATACCTCTCTGTTTCCTAGTTAGTGTGGTTACATTAACATCAGATAAATAGAGCTTAAGACAAGGAATATACCCAGAAATATGTAGAATATTTTATAATGGTAAAAGATCAAATCATAGGAAGATAGGTCTTAAATATGTGTATGCCTACTAAAAGAGGTTCAAAATATAAGAGGCAAAAAAGATATCTTTAAATCCATAAACATGGTTGAACATTAAAAATCTCCACTCTCAGTAGTGAATAGAACATCTACATTTAAAAAAATCAATAAAGATATAGAAAATTTGAACAGTGCTATTATTATGGTTTGTATATGAGGTGTCCCCCTAAAGCTCACATGTGAGACAATGCAAGAAGGTTCAGAGGAGAAATGATTGGGTTATAAGAGTCTTAACCCAATCAGTGCATTAATCCCCTGAGGGATTAGCTGAGTGGTAACTGAAGTGGTAGTGGGAGGTGGGATTTGGAAACCTGTCTTTGGGGTATATATTTTGTATCTGGAGAGTAGAACTCCCTCTCTCTTCTTCCTGATCACCAAGTGAGATGCTTTCCTCTGCCAAACTCTTCTGCCATGATGTTCTGACTCACCTCCTGTGGAATGGAGCCTACTTCTATGGACTAAGACCTCTGAAACTGTGAGCCCTCAAATAAACCTTTTCTCCTTTACAGTTGTTCCCGTCAGATCCTTTGCTGTAGTGGCAAAAAAGCTGACTAATACAGCTATCAATTTGGCCTAAATAATATTTATAGGACATTTTCCCCAACATTGCAGAATACACATTTGTTTCAAGTATACAAGATATGTTTACTAATATGAGCAATAAGATAGACTAACCCATGTCTCAACAAGTTAAAAAAAAAGAAAACAAAGAAATCTTACCAAGTATATTTTCTAACCATTACATAAGAAATCTGTACAATAAAAAAATATTCCCAAATATTTTGAAATGAAAAATGTTTTATAACCTCAACTTCTAAAAAGAATTTCAATGAAATATTTTATTTAACATTATGAATTCTAGGGCAATAAAGAAAAATCTTCACTAAATTGGTCAAGAAAAGGAACCCTAAAAAACAATTAATCTTTTTGAAATGTACTGTTTTTAGGACTCTTTAAAGTTGTCTTATGCATTGACGTTGACCACTGCCTGGCTACATCTAGAAAGATATATTCAGCAATAAAAATAATCCATTCAGAAAGCCTAGGAGTATACATCATTTTCCTATACTACTTTTTATGGTCCCAATTTTTAAAAGCCCTACCCTCTCAAAATCTTCCTGAAATAGAAGGAACTGCCAATGGTCTTAGAAATATAAAATAAACATTTTTTTCTATATATGTTAATGCCCCTGTTTATTGACTATTTGCTCAGATCTGATGTAATTGGAGTCATTAGGGAAGCAACAGCAGCTCAGATCTGTCAATATCTGATCTTTAAAATAATAGAAACATTCTATGTTACTGGATGTTGAACAAGCTAGCCGTTTCATGGCATTGTAGCTGTTGTTGAAATGCAAGCAGGAGCAGAGGTGCCATTCCCTGTTGAAAACTATTTTGGAAAAAAAAAAGTATTCTGCTGCAGACATGGTGTTTCAAGAATCAGACAAAATATATTTCATGGAAAATCTATTTTGAGTTCGACATTCATTTGAAAAGCTAAAACTAGCATCCGGATAAAAAAAGGAAGGGATGAAACATCAAACTGAAAATATCTTCCTATATTGTGACATTTTAGCAAGTGTAAATGAAACCACCTTTAAGGCTGTCACAGCAAAGAAATCCAACTGGGGTCTTGATGACTGAAGGGATGTTAAAGAATCTCTCATCAGCAGACCATAAAGAATAAAGCAAAAGCTATCAGTAATGTGCAGATGTTATCAGGATGTGACTTCAGCACAACCCCGCATCCCAATGGAGAGACAAAACTGCAGATGTTTAACATATTACAGGAACTAACCACAAATTTTGTTTTGCTTCTCCTTCTTTAAAATATTATTTTTTTAAAAAAGACACGTGAATTGTACTTTAGAAGAACTTCCTCCAACCTCCATCCATTTGAAAGTCTAAGTGTTCACTACTAGGACTTAGGGAATGATGGGGAAAAGGGTCCTAAAATACTACATGGGTGTGGCAGTGTGGGATATATCTAGAAGGGATGTTCTTAAGCATTGACATGCAGGTGGTGGGAAAGAGATTTTATTATTGTATGATAGTGGAATACTAAGTGCGAGAATAAAGATTCATGCACTGATTTGACAACAACCCTATTTTAAATCTGCTTAAGTCTTGGCAAACCAAAAGAATTCATAGAAACTCAACTTTATTAAATAATTTATAACAGATTTGGGCATGTGAAGCAAATAGTTTTACCTCGATGATTTTGTTAAAGTTATAGATAAATACCAACTTAGTGGATCATTTATAAAGTTTCAAAAGGAATAATTTATCTTTCATAACTTCCCCTCCTGGGTGAGAATTATTTTGGGGGGGACACCTGGGTTTTATAATCTTGAAATCTGCCTGATACAAAATCACGAAAAGATGTACAAAACCATATATTTCATTTGCTGTGATTAATTAGTTTAGACATACTCATTTTCCAGGAAAATTTTATAATCTCTCCCAAATACTCATCGCATCTATTCTGTTCAAATGCAGGTTTGGTACCATCTTTAAATGGGTGTCAGCTGTTGGGGTGGACAAGGTCAGCTAGCTGGCGCCCTCTTCTGCCCAACACAGGCCTCAGCTGCCATCAGCCCCCTCTGGTTCCCATGGTAGTTTCTATTCTCTAGGAGGTGAGAAGTCCAGCAGGACCTTGACCTTGGGGCCTTTCTGCCAACCAGTCAACATCAGCAGGATCACATGGACTGAGAATTGCAGAACCAAAGCAGAATAAAGAGAAAGAAGGTAATTTTTTTGAAAGAATAGGATGGCCTCTTTGAGATTAAAAACATAAATCACACTAATTAATTTGGGATTGGCTTTTACTTCAGAAAAAATGTAATTTATGTTTGGAAGAGTAGATATGAGAAAGCATACAAAGAATTACACTCTACTTTCTAGTGGAAATTATTAAGGTTACTGTTTATAAAGATGAAAAAATCATAGATATCACCTAGAATAAAGATGGTCTTAACATGCATTCTCAAGATAATTTTCTGTAAGATTCAGGAAAGAATTAGGCTAGAAAGTGGGTGTTTACATGTTGCAAAATGAGACATGAGACAAAATGTAAAAGAAAGACCTCTTTTATCTCACAAAGTAATTATAATCTGGTGATTTAAAAACAAACTAAATCTAAGACAAGAAAAATTCTTGGTTTTGCAGCATATTTACCTATTTCTATTCACAGAGATTTAATACAGCAGAAAGCAAACATGATCCATCTTTAAAGGTTGGTGTATGATGGGCTCAATGTGATCTTTCCATATTTCTCTTCCTAGAAGAGTGCCAGACACCAAGCTTGTCCAGTAATGTCAGGTGAACTGAACCACTGAACCAGAACAAAGAACTCAGTTCTGGGTATTGGACAAAGAAAAAGATTAAAATATTTCAATATTTCAACACTCTCTGTAAAAAGGGCCATCTCAGCTTTTAAATAAAATTTCATGTAATTTTTATGCTACGGTAGGCAACTATAGAAGGAATGAAAACATTCTTTGGCATAAGGTGGTTCTAACTTTGGCCAAGAGGTGACCGGCTGAAAAACTCAAAGCATTTTGAGGAGATGCTATCATCCACAGGGATTACCACATGTAGGATCAAAGAAAATTCCACATTTTACCCTGGTGATTAGCTGTAATTAAATAAAGTAAGTCTTTTTAAACTTCATTAGCAGCAAGACGTTTGCTACAGCAGAGTGGGCACAAATCATCCATTCTTAATTAAAAGATAATCCACAGGATGGCCATAATCTTCTTCTAAAAATACACCATTTCCCCCTGAAAGATTTTCTCATCAAATAAGGATAAATAACAGTTTCTATGAGTTGAAGCCATGAAGGAATGGATGCTCCTCCTGTTTGCCTGAGTGAGTGCTGAATGTGGCTGATAACATCGCTTTGGCATGCTATTATCTAAAATGGTAGAATACCTCACTTCAGCAAAGTCTGACATAAATCTTTGAAAACAAAGACATTGCATATGTATGAGCTGAAATAGATATGACAGTGTTGGCACATTAATATTCCTGTCACTAGGGGGTTTCAAACTTTTAAGGAAAGGATGGGAATGAATTCAGACTGTAGCTGGTAAAATAGGGCATCATACAGTAGGACAATTAGGCATCACTAACCATAATAAAATATATACATAGAAAGGGTTCCCCTGCTTCTAGCCTTTGGTAAAAAATGACTATAGGATAGTCTCTTGGTCATGCCAAGAATAATTAATTTGGCTTAGAGATTTGCATGGTTGTTCTAAGCATACTAATAAGAATATTCCATAAAGACCAGTCCCTATCAATAAAAGAGAGAACTGCTTTTTCTTATGTAGCCACTGTGGTGGTTCATGGGTAACAGATGTTTCCACTTATTCCACAACAACCCTCATTAAAAGTAACTGTGGGGCTAATTGATCCACATAGTTGGATCTGTGCAGAAAATGGTTCCATTATTGTATGTTTTACAATTATTTCTTTTCCTATTTGTGGTTGCTGATATGAAAAGCTATACCATATACTTTTAACTTCTTTGGAAGAAGTAAAAGAATGAAAAATACTTATTTTGACTCCATATTACTTTGTACAGTCTTAATGTGTGTTCAAAAACATCTGCTTCAGAAATATTGACCATTTTTAGAAAAGCCTTATAAATCATCAAATTCTAGAAAATAACCACTTATCAAAGAAGATGACACAACAATTGTACTAGATTTCATTCTGTATGGGAGTGGGCAAGAGTTAGTCAACACTTGGTCTTAATGAAACATAGTTACTAAGTTACTGTTCTGGTGTTTGAAGCTTATGTTGAAATGTTAGAAATTTTCTTTTGGTAAAACATATGTGTTGATCTGCTGAGTGGAAATGAGGGGCTGTTTAAAAGGCTTTTTACCAAAAGCTTCTTGGACACATTGCTGTAGCCCTGAGAGGCTTGGTCTGAGCTCACATCAGTTACCCAGATGGAGAAAAAAAGGCTTTAAACCTCTCCTTTGACAAAGAGACATGAAAATAGTATCTGAGAAAGGAATTCAAGCAAACATGATAGCAAATCAGCAATTATATAAGGTACAAAGGACAGCTCATCTCACTACCAAATACCTTTTTCCTTCTTCAAATTTTACTTATAATATCTTACAGAGGTGCTTAGGTCAGTATATTTTAAAACAATTTAATATATGACTGTGCTTTGGGTTTGGTTTAACTTCTTTATTACACTAATGCTATTTGTCATTTCATGCATGTGTCAGCATTGTTTTTGAATGGCAAAAAAAAAAAAAAAGGGGGGGG
>NW_026000026.1:51694464-51726810 GCF_001458135.2 Marmota marmota marmota | reverse complement strand
GGGGGGGGGGCGGGGGAATAAACCAAACACACAAAGGCTCTTGCAGCTCACTTTATTCAACTTTATTTTAGAAAGAAATATTCCATGGAAACAGGTTATATAGTACTTGTAAAATATTATTATCTCTTAAAAATGCTTAAAAAAAGCACCTACACTAAATTAAATAATATTGGCAAAAAATATAATGGCAGCAAAATTGTCCTAGTTGCATAGCTTCATTCTAATGTCACATTCTCTACAAGTGTATTATTCTTGATCTTGGAAAATAGGTAAGAGAAGAGGCTTTTCAAAGGGGTTAAAAATTCAATTTAAGATTAAAATATTTGCCTTGGTTTATTGATAAAATATTATGTCATGAAAAATTTACATGTGTGAAAGAAGTTTTGATCCTGTTTTATAAGTAAATCTCATTCAAAGCACATAGGCCCAATCAACTAAAGCCAAAGTTTTAACCAGGATGAATAATAATAATAATAATAATAATAATAATAATAATAATAATAATAATAATGTGATGATAATGATGGGACTTAGACCTCACAAATAATCACAGCAGATACTTCCTCGAGATTTCTGTTTTATTTCATAATAATCAATTTAAGCCAGGCACAGTAGTACATGTCTTTAATCGCATCTACTCAGAAGGTTCACAAGTTAGAGGACATCCTGGGAAAGAGCAAGTTAGCAAGAATCTGTCTCAAAATAAAATTAAAAGAGCTAAAATGTAGCTCAGAGGTAGAATACTCCTGGGTTCAATTCACAGTAACACATACATACACACAAATTGATCTACTACTGATCACATATAAACTATATCTTAAATAAACAAAATGCTCATAGTATAAATTTATTGATATGAACTATAAATGAAAACAAACCATTTGGTCTTTTTAAGTGTTCTCTTTTATTTTGATTTATTGTAGAAAAATAATGAATCACAGCCTCCTCTTCTACCCCTGACATATTTGGAATATTTTACATGACTTTGAAATGGCTTAAATATTCTACCACCCACTATAAAATGTTCTGAAAAGAGGAAGAAAAACTTTCATTTTCTTTTCCTGTGACCATTTCTTATTGTCATATTCAGTACTTGGGAGTACAAAGGTGTACTTTCTAAAGGGAAAGAGAAAAAAATAATATTCAAATATGTTAGAGTATATTTCAATTATACTAGATAGTATTTGATAACAAGCCAATCTGTATCCCACATGATCTGTAGTATGAAGACACTAAAAGTTCTCTGATTTACATATGCTAACCAAGTTACCTGTAAAGTGGATGTAGAAAAGAATGCTCCTCAAATTATGCCTATAAACACCAGTTTAAAAGCATTAGACAAATGTAGTATTTTTCCAAGCACATTCACACAGAGATTTCATTATTTATGCTCTCATTACTTCTTTCTTGGGACAACCTCTTGCTCTTTCAGATCATAATTTACTGTGGTATCATGGTAAGTATAAAAGAGCCAGAATCCCAGCATCCCACTGAAAAAAATCCATCATATTCCTTTGCTTATTATGTATAATGCACCTTTTATGATTTAGACCATTAAGCTAGTATTGAACATTCCAAACTTATAGACATGTTTGATTTCAAAGATAAAGTATTTCATATCATCTTTATTTGAATTAAACATTTGTCTCACTTTTCAGTGAGACATCATTCTAATTTCCTTATTTGATTTGAACAAAAAAGGCCATGGGTTTGATTTTACATGGAGATGAAACATTTAGTAGAACAACCATTTTATATGAAATGTAGAATGCAAATATATACAAACAAGTGTGAATTTGGTATTACCAATGAAGAATATATCCAAAGACACTGGTGTCATTTAAACTTACATGCTGTGGCATTTTATTATGTAGCAAAACAAGTCTTCCATCTTCTGCTGCTGTTTTATATAAGATAAATTTTAAAAAACTTCTTTTCTTATCCTTGCATTGCTTACTCCTTGAAAAAACAGATATGCTTTATAAAAGCAGTTGTTATATTAAGATGTATGTCTGCTTTTCTTCAGAAGACAGATTAGAGTGCTTCAGCTGCCACTAGAGTTGTCGCTCTTTGTAACAAAATGTAATGCTGCATATATAAAAATGCAAAGTGTAATGTAGAGTCAAATGTCTCTCAGCACAAGAGTTGTTCGTTTTAGCACCCATTTTGTTGGTATTTATCAACTTACTAATTATAGGCAAATTGCTTCCAACATGAAAACTGTGATGATTAGCAGTTTTTTCTGCTAACTCTAGTCTACTGTAGTTCCGGTAAAAGAATGTCAATAATCCAGATTCTTTTCTTTTTCCTGGCTTAGAATATGTAAAAATAAATTCATCAGGCTAGCATTTCTCAACTTTTAGGAAACGTGATTTGGAAGGATGGGGGTGGGAAGAGGAAAAGGGATAGATATAAAATCAAGAAGGTCTTCTTGCCACCTCCCCTCAATTGGCGAATCTGGAAGGCGCACTGGGGATGGAACCATCACAAAATGGAATTAGGTAATCCCAGTTTTTTTTTAACAGAGCAAATGCACTTGCACAAGGAAAGGAAGTGCATTAATCACTAGAACTCAGCACACAACTTCTGTATTGAAGGAGGGAGGAAGAAGAGGCTTAAGAATTAGCTCAGACACTCTCACTGATAACCACAATATAGATTGTTTTAAAACCATCATATACTATGCAGCCGAGCTACATGATACTGCTTGGTCAGACTTATAAAGCCGTTTGTAACCTTCAGACCTCTATTACAATCCTTTAAACTGAGCTCAAATTAAAATGAGAGTAACATGCCAATCTAGAGAATGTTTTCATAACATGCAATACTATAAAAGGTTGAATTTTCTATCACCATTGCTAATTTCACCCATTTGTTTCTCATTACAATAAGTAAACAAGATTAAATGGAAAATCTTACAGTTCACAGAGTACATTACACAGCAGAAATGTCTGTAGCAAATACTGACTTAGTGTCTTAACTAACTTATGTGCCTCTAAGTGACTATTTCTCCCTGCTATGAAGTTTTTACAATTTTAAAGTTATATTGGCAGGTTCCAGTCAACAATGATGTCTGCAATGGCCTTCTTTCTCCAATACATTGCTTTTAGTCTAATTGCTTATTTGCAGTCTCAGCAAGTGGAGAGAAGAATTTTATCCTCTTTGCCTTGTCTCTGAATACTAACTAGCTGGCCCAGCCAAGGCTCTCTAAAGAGAGAAACTGCATGAGAGACACACTGCATTTGACACAGTCAAGAGGTAAAAGAAAGAGCAAAACAAAAGTCTATTCAGGACTGACTCCTCTGATATTATTCCCCTCCCCCAGTCCCTTTAAAAATAAAGTGAAAGTGGGGGAGGACCCATAAATCCATGCCTGAATGCCTGAGGTTGTCAGTTAATAAAGGACAATGAATGACAGGTGACTGTCAGTATAATTCTCATTCTCCAAGTTATCACTTTTTGGCACTGTTGGACAAGAAAAGTGTATACATAACAAGGAAATATGTCATAAGTCCTGTGAATGCCCAGACAAGTTCTACATAGGAGAAGCCAATAAGTGTTTCCACATGGACACAAGGATTTCCTTCCACTTCTGTGTATTTTTCCTGGAAAATGTTCTCAAATTGTTAAGTGTTTTTCTATTGACACAATGCTAAATAACTAGGTAAAAATTGCTAAAGGGTTATCAACCTCCTTGTATCCCAATTTTATTTTTTTTTCTTTTAAGAATGGGAGATCTGATTTGATATATAAAACTCCTTGCACATGTTGCTAAAATTTTTAAAAAGGAGTAAGAACCTACTGATGAGAATTTTTCTGTTTGATTTTTAAAAGGCTCCTCTCAAGCTATTTTCCCCCAAGATCTCTTTATACTTTCATCTTTGCTGACTGCCTTAATCCTCCTGTCTTTGTTGTTCCAATGTCTGATCAGCTTGTTTTAAAGTCGCCTCTACCCCACATTTGCTAGAACTGAAAATTGACTTCAGGCATTTGCAGTTATAAATCCCGACAAACTTACAGGCTTTCCAGAGAAAGACAGAGAATGGTGAAGCAGAAAAGGTTTTGATGATTATTTCAATAACTTATATTAAGTTGTCTTTTACATGAGCTGCAGGTAGAGGAGATAACAAACATAGAGTGATGGAGTAATTTGTAATTAAAATAAGTTTGGCCTCTTCTCAGATTACTGGCCCACTCGTCTGTTGACCATCTGTGGTGGAAGGACAAAGATTCTATTCTCAGTTGAGAAGGGTAAGAGACACAGCTATCCAGACCCCAAGCTTTTTTGTTTTGCCTTGGTGGGCATGAGGACAGGTCACTGTGGCCAACCTGTGATGCCAAGTGTAGGCGGGCAAGGTAGAGTAGTGTGGAGATCATGGTCAGTGGCATAGCACTCCCTCATGGGACAGCTGAAGTGGAGCTTCACTGCTACCTCTGCCCCAGCAGGTGTTACTTTCTGAACTTTCCACATCTAAGAGAAATGTGAAAATGAAGAGAGAAGGCAAAAGAAATAAAACAACAAAAAGAAGAAATTTCCTGGTCACATTTCTTTTTGTTAAAAAAAAAAAATCTTGAAAGGAAGAATCTAAAAGAATGCTGTGTATTTCACTATTAAATATGGGCAAAAATTTGTTTTATTTCTAAAGTTTGGAAACTGAAAGTATTCCCAGGAAAGGGTTATCTCCTACAGAGTTCAATTCAGTCTTTAGGAAAGTACTTTGTAGACTGACAGACTGATCATAGGAGAACTTTTCTTGGTTGCATATGAAATTTCGTTTTACATGAAAAGAAAAACAAGTTTGCCAGGTTCTATTTTTCTTTTCTCTTCACCACCACCACTTAACATTAGATCTAACTTACATTGCAACATCTTGAGATTTTATTTTAGAAGCCCAAGAAGAAATTATTATACCTGAAATCTGAAAATGTTTTCAGATAGTCTTTATTTGTAGTAAATTTTTTTCTCCTTAGTTATGACAGTTCTTATGAAAAATCCCCAAAGAAAAAAATAATTTTAAAATGTTTTCCAGTCAAGAACAGTGACATTCATCTGTAATCCCAGTGACTCATGAGGCTAAGGCAGGATGATTGCAAGTTCAAGGCCAGCCTCAGCAACTTAGCAAGTCTGTCTCAAAATTAAATAAATAAATAAATAAATAAATAAATAAATAAATAAATAAATAGATAGGCTGAGGATGTAGTTCAGTGGTAAAATACCTCCAGATTTAGTCCCCAGTACCAAACCTGGCGGTGGCGGGGCAGAGGGTAGAGAGAGATAAATCTTCCAGTTGTAGTCACACATAAATTTCAGGATTAGAATTCAGTATCATTTTTGATCATTGGAAAATACATGGGTATGAAAATTATATAGGACACTAATTTCAGGAAAAGATATAAGAAAAATAGAAAGATTTCAACTTTTAACAAATATAATATAATCTGTACACATTTGAAGAACCATTTTTAATTTCTTAGGAAAGTTGAGGGGAGTTGTTCTCAAATGACTAAAAATTATACTTTACTTCTGAGTAGTTTCATGAATTATTTTTTAATGAAAAATAGTTATTACTTTAAACTAAGGGTTTAGCTGTGGAATGTATATAGGTGTATATATGTGTGTGTATGGTAGGAAGATAGTGAGAAACAGGGAAGACTTGTTGGGAAGACTAAATGCTTCACACCAGAAACCTTGCAAAATAAAGATGTGTAATTCTGCATTTCATTTGTATTTAACAAGATTCTCACTCTACGGTTGAGAAAACTTCAATTATTTTCAAAAATAACTGTGGGTCAGTAACATCCTGACAACTCCTAGTGAGAGTTCAAGGAAAAACTCCGGATCTTAAAAACACAGGAATCTAAGTAGATCACTAACACCATGAAATGGCAGAGGTTTATGTATTTTCTAAGTTAGGTAATTATTTTATGAGCTAGTTATATCTATAGATATAGAAGAAACTGATAGTTTATTTTCCAGTGACAGAGAACAAGATGGTCAGGAGAAGGAATAAAATATTTGGCAGATCTATTGTTATTCTTAAATTGAATTAAGCCCAAATGTACTAGTCATTGTAGGTTAGCCAATATTCATTCTCCTCCAGGGCCAAAGAATAGACTGAATGAGTACTGTGAGCCAGGTGGTCCAGGGAGGCAGCATGGCAGAAGTCGGGTTTATACTCTAGATTGAAGGAAAGGCAGGCTTGGAGTAGGTGAGGGAAAGGGAGGATATTCTAGTTAGAGAGGAGCAGAATGAGACAAGGCAGAGATATGAAGAAGTATATAGGTGAGGAATGTCCAATCCCCCCTGACTTTTTCTTTGCAAAGATAGATATATGAATACTGAATGAAGAATCTCATGGTGGGAAGGGATACTCTTCTCTATTTTAGGAAAGTCTAGGCTTCTTTATTGACATTTACATTTTCAGAGAGGTTTTATCTCATACCATGTATTGAGAAACAGAGAGAGATTTGAAAGCCCCACTACTTACACTTTATTTTATCAGTTTTTTGACTGAGAATGGAAACTCATATTAGACATTCATGCAACAACTAAAATGACCCACCCATATTCTTCCTCCTCCTGTACTGTAGGACTTACATTCAAAAGACAATGTGGCGATAACTTATACAGTGCTAGTTTGGTTATAAATTAGTATCATTTTTCAGAAGAAAAATAACTAACAAATGCCCTACAGGTCAAAAACTTTGAAAATGTGTATATACTAGCAATTGTATTCCTTGGAATTTATCCAGAATAAGTAATCAGATAATCCAGGTAATTGAAGTGGAATCAATTTAAATGTGTACTGTAAAAGACTGATTAAATAAATTGTTATACCCAGAAGGCCATAATTTTCTAATTCCAACCATAAAAAAAAAATTCAGAAACACTGACAAAGGATCTAAGGAGGTGAGATGGATAGGTTATTACTTATCAGTACCCTTTGGACTGTGCCTGAATAGTCCATGTGGGTAGTCTACACTGCATACTGATGAAGGGTTAAGCAAGTCCTTCTCTTTGACTGCATCCAACAGGGAAGCTGTATTTGTCACCCACATTCCTTGGGCAGGAATGCTTAGTTTGGTTATGAAGCAGGAAATTACTCTTTATACCTAGAGGAATTTTAAATATCAATAGTACAACAAGATAGGAAAAAAAATATAAACTGTATTAACACTAAGATGGCCTAGAGGCATCATCTTTGCAAACTATGTCCTAAAGAGAGCAAATGATAAAAAAAACTTTGGCTAAAAGCTGTCAGAAGGAAGCAGAGGTATGAGTAAAGACTTTTTCAGAGAAGCATATAATGGAATTACAATTGTAAAATTAAGTTTTCCTTCACATATAGGTTATATATTTTTTTTTAACGAATGCTTTTACACTTACTCAAAGTGTTAAAGTGAGAATCAATTGAAGCTAGAAATTCTCACAATTTTCATGGAGTGCTACCCTTGAAGGCTTCAAATGTCTGCTCATTACGATTTTAAATACATGCATTTAAATCTACCATTATTTTTCCTTTTTCCACCTGTAAATACCACATTGGTAACACCAAAATTTTGCTTTAGAGAAGATACTATTTTCCCACGGAATGGATTTGGGAGAGTGGTCAGAAATCTTTTGTTTGTACACTCCAACTGTATCCCTCTCTACTTGAAGAGCCTCTGTGCTCCCCAGGGGCAGGTGCCTGATCTTATCCGTCCCCATGTTCCCATAGTGCCTAATAGAGGAAACTAAGCAAATGTCTGTGGCAGGAAGAACACTCTGAGGTAATCCCCACTCCATTTAAGTTGATCTGTTCATTATCCCCTGAGTACATTTTGTCCCTTCTCTCTGCCTAGAACATTCTCTCCATCTTACCACACATACTGAAATCCTCTTCCTGTCTTTTCTAGTGTCACGAATTCTAGTGTCCTTTCCTGGTTAGCTGAGACCACCATCATTTCCAACTTCTTTAAACACTTTGGAATCGTTGTGTGTTTCCTCTCCCAATATTGCAAATATTATTTTGAATTAAAGTGATCTTTCTTAATTACATATTTTATACACCAATAAATAATGGTTCTTCCTTGCAAACGGCAGAAACCAACTCTGGTTTATAAAAAGAAAAAGGAACTTACTGGAAGAATATCAGGGTGGGAGGAGGGCTCCTGGAATTAACATGAAGCTGGTAGACCAGGCTTTACATGATGGTCTTAAAAACATTCTGGAAGGACTGAATTTAGGAAATAGGAAACACAGTAACTTGCCAGTAGCTATAACAGAGTGGTCCAAATATCACCATGGTGATGACTGGTCTTGAGTCACTCAGATCCCTCCTACTGTCTTAGAAGTGAGAACCTTAATACTAGATTTAAGCCATAGTTAAAATCTGTATTATTGAGCCAGGAAAATAATGATTTGGAATGATTTTCCCCTTTGTCTTTCTAGAAAAGAGAGAGAAAGAGAGGGAGAGAAAGAGAGACAGAAAGACATGGAATTTACATGGATGGGGAGAGGAAGAAGATTTCCAAAAACTAAACTGAGGGCTTATTAAGAAGAATCATGAATGAGGAACAGCTATTTATTTACTAAATTAAATGATTACCTCCTGAGGGAGTGGGAATAGCCTTAATAATGCTTCATCTGGCAGAAGGATCCACTGATGATTTGAAAAAGTAGATAGTCAGAAAAATGTAGCTGAAAGATAATAGGAATGGACAAAGAGATTGCATTAATATTTATCAAAATCATATGACTGGTCCAACTATGTACTTGAATGCAGTCAGCATTTTAATGCCCACAAGAATCAAAACCAGGTCAACAATACCCGTTCTGGATGCCTGCCTTAATGGGACTGTGTTTCTTGTGTGCCGAGATTGTGTACAAGATGCAAGGTGCATGCATTAACAGAGAATGCATAAAACAACACTCTTAGTATAGTACATGATTTAAGGTAATTCAGCAAATTACAATCCTTATTAGTGGGAGTTTATTATCAGTTTAAGATTCCTTCAATGGTGTGTGTGTGTGAGGGAGGGTCTACCTTTGCATTTTTTAATTATCCATTTACTAATCAATCAGCCTGTTTAAAAACCTCTCAGGAGGGCTGGGGTTGTAGCTCAGTGGTAGAGCACTTGCCTAGCACAGGGAAGCTCTGGGTTCAATCCTCAGCACCATATAAAAATAAAGAAATAAAGCTACTGTTTAAAAAACAAAAAGCCCTTAGAAGATAAATGGAGCCCTCTATTTGAATTTATCTTTGCATTGGTAGAGCAAGCATTGTTGCTGATTCTTGAGTAATCTAGCAAGTGTCAAACAGGCTAAGTGAAATGCTAGTATCATTTTTACAGTTATACAAGGAATAAGACCCTCCAGCAGTTAAATTTGAAAAATGAATATTTTACTAATAAAATGAATTAATGATGACAACAACAAGAAACCCGGTCTTTCTCAAATCCAAAAAATTGGATGGGAAGTAAAAGCATTCACCGACCTCATTATGTAAGGAGTATTTTCAATGTTCTCATTTTACTTGGTTATTTCCTCATTTTACAGTTAATCCAAATGCCTATAAGTAAGATAACAGTGCCAGGAAACTTGTCTGCATCCCCCTCCCCTTTTCCTATGACTGCACTGGCTGTCAGGGTGCTGACCAAAGTTGAAAGGTCACCAGTCACCTGTGGCAGATGTGTCTCAATATGATAAACACTTGGATTCTGGAAATGGTTCTGTTCACAGACAGTTTATAATTTAGGTGAGAAATAGAAATGTGAGGGAGCTACCCTGCTGGGAATCTTATTTCATATTTGAGTGCAATTAACCAGCTGATAAACAGGCTTTTGTTTTCCATCTGAATGGCCAATGCCCATTCATTTGGGACACTATCTTGTCAAATGGGCGACAATAACAATAAAGTTTATGTATCTTGGCTCTCATCAGCTCTAAAACCTGTAGTAACCTCCTGCATTGGAATCAAGAACCTGAACTGAGCATGCAAAATAATTATCTTTCAGAATCCACCTGATGGTGAGGTTATGGAAGATTATCTTGTTTCCAACTGGAAATAAGGACTAAATAATACCTCCTAATTACAACTGCTCTTTATTTTAGTATAATCAGAATGTGCTTTGAAGACCTATATTCCACATGTGGATACAGCTGAAACGCAAAGAAGTAAGATATGCATTACCACTTTCAAGATATTCTGATTTTAGAAATGTAATAACAATATCTAATTTTTGAAGTCTCCTGTAGCCATTGTCTAAGTATATACTTTTGATAATGCAGAGGACTTATTGCATCACTTGATATTTGGCCCAGACTGTAAATTGCACAACTTCATTTTATTTTTTTCCCCCTCACTTGTTTATTTTTCAGTGTACATTTTCATCTTCTTTTAAAACAATTTCTAAAGAATAAGGTCCTCTGTTCCTGTTTTGGCTTATGTGATAGTTTAATAAATGAAGATGACACATGATTTCATTGTTTTTTCCTCAGTGATGATTGAAAAGAGAAGTCACTTATATCCTCCTGTTTAGTTTCCCTTGAGAAAAAGTTATCAAAGTGAGTTGTGAAGCCCTGTAACCATGGAGTAGATTTCCTGTACAATGTTCACAAGTTTGGCAAAGTAATTATTATTGCCACACAACTTCTGGTAAAGTAGTGAAGGAATGGAAATTACATTATCTTGTTATGTGTTGAGTCAGATATAACTGGATCAGTGTGAGAAGGTAAATCAATGTAGATTTTCTTTTATTTCCTTAAAAAATATTTGTTGAGTGTCAGTATGGTCTGTTTTCTTGAGGATAGAAACACAAATAATGTGAGGCATTGGCTTTCAAGGATTTAACAATTAAGATAATTTGGTTTCATGGGTAATGGTGGTAGTAGGTGGTGATAATTATGGGTGATGTTAGCTGATACTGGGGAAAAATTGTTTGGAAGAAAGTAAAGATCTGTTTGTATATCACTTGGAAAATCAATACTAGCTTAATTTCTTAACCTATTGCATCTAGTACTGCAGTGTTGCTTAAATGCAGTATTGCTTAATCATTTATGGCTATTAATCCTCAATACAACTTATATTTTAACAAGCCTCAGGGATTCTCAAAAGATTTTGAAGGGCTAGGGATATAGCTCAGTTGGTAGAGTGCTTGCCTCACATGCACAAGGCCCTGGGTTCAATCCCAGCACCAAAAAAAGAAGAAGGAAAGAAATAAAGGAAAAATATTTTGAAGACTAGGAATAGCAAGGTGGGATCAAACTCAGTCTAAATTAGAAAATATTTCTCAGCTCCTCCTCTATCTGGAAATGTTTACGTGCTCTATAAGAAGTATGCTCATTAGTATAAAGAAAATAATTCTCTGTGGAGATATATATATATATATATATATATATATATATATATATATATATGTAAACCACTGTCATATAGATATATAAAAGGGTGCTACCCCAATTCTATATAACAGATCATTTTGGGGTGATGTTAGTCATCAAAAATGATGATATGAAATTTGATATAAAATGAAGAATTGAATTTGGTTTAGTAAAAAGGGAGGACAAGGTTATGCACATCCTCAATAGTAACAACAGGGAAAGAGAAGAGAAGCAATACACAGGACTTAGCATAGTTGATAGTCTTAGGAATTGTGGAATCCACCCAGCATTTCACTACAGCCAAATGATTGACATATGGTAAATTTTCCTTACATTCTCATTGTAATGAAGAAAGACTGCTCTTACCATGAATTTATTTCCAGTAACAATTACTTTTATAGCATTCTACAGTTTAGTGTATTTAGTGAACAGCTATTATCAACTGAGAAGTATTTGTTGATGGTTATGTGGCTAGCCCTAGGCCAGTTTTTGCAGAGCGTACTAGAAATGTAAGATACAGATCCCTTTCTGGAGGGCTATTTTAATATTATTAGGTAACCTACTCTATGGAAATACATTTGAAAATAAAACTAGTCATTCTATTGAAAGGGACATGTGTTGTTGCTATAGGAAGTCAGAATTTGTATCTAAGGGCTTTAAAAAAAATTAGGAGGACAGGGTATGAAGAGCCCTTCCTAGCATGTGTGAGATCCTGGGTTCCAATCCCAGCACTGTAAAAGCAAGCAAGCAAACAAACAACAACAACAACAACAACAACAAAAAAAAAAAAAAGGAGGAAAACATAGTACTTGAAAAGAAAAACTTTCTTGTGGCCTGGCTCTTATGAACTCTGCACTTTTTTAAGACCTATAAGTACCCTGAAGGCCAGATCACAGCATTTCTGCTGCAGGATCATATGACACTGGGTTATCACAACATTGTTGATATATTCATTTGGGATGAATCTCACTTTGGGCACAGAATGAGATAAATTCTCAGAGCTACTGATACTTCACTTCTGTCTTTGGTCATGGGCCATGTGTGTGGGCCACAAAGTCAGTTCCCACCTCTCTGTGTTCAGACCTCATGACTCCTCTTGTGCCCAGCATCATAGTGGCAGGTGCCTTCTGCTGAAGGCCCTGAATTCTTGTTTAGAGCAGATATTTCACCCCTTTGTTAGACTCTGTCAGTACGTGCCAAGTAGCCTCCTCTGAAGGCTTTCCCAACCATTGCTCTGTGATGTCAATCAGGCCTCTGATAGAAGTCTCCTCTTTTCCCTAGTTAATGGGGTTACACAATTTACTGGGTCAGTCTTTAGCCTTGGAGGTCAAGGTATGGACTTTCCTGGTGTGAATAGGAACATTGTTCTTGTTCAGCTCATGAGGCCCTCACCAGTTCCCCCACTGGAAGGCAGCAGTATGGACAACATTGAAAATATTACATTCTAGGAATATAATGATTTTTGGCTAAAGATTTCAAGAGAAAACATGTTTTTGAAACGATATGTTATTCTATGTTTAAGCTATAAAATTCTGTATGGTAAAATTAACATGAAAGAAAATAACTCACATTTTCTTATCTAGTCTGAGTAAGTCTTGCTTTTGTGGTTATCATCAATACAGGATAGTTATAGAACCTCTAATGGAGTCACTAGAAGCTATGAATTGATGCAACATTGTAAGTAAATTTGTGATTAAATAAATGGTATTAGGGATGTGGTGTAGCAAGAACTACAATGTTTCAATACAAACAGGTTTTACAGAATTATAACATTGTGATGATGGCATTGTTACATTTTTCATGTGGTTTGAGATATGACATAATTTAGGAAAATATATATTAGACAATAAATATTATGAAGAAATTATTCTTGAACCTGAACACAAATAGATGGTGCCTGCACACCAAGAAAGACCTTCATGTGCACTGACTGAACACCAAATAATACATAATTACTCTTCTACACCCACTCTTGTAAATATCTTCATATGGGCCATGAGTTTTATACATTTTAAATCAGATAATTTACACAGATGGGGGCCAGAAAAAATATTTGTCCAGGGCCCCTCAAAAGTAGGGATGAGTCTGGATAAACATGTCAAAGAAGTCATAGACTACATTATGAATACTGTCAAAGGAACTCTCAGATTTACCAATGCTGGATTCCTCAGGATTGAAACCTTATACATCTAAAGCTGGACTTGGTGGGATTTTGTGCCAGTTGACCCTTAGGTTAGAACAGTATCTCCTGCCAGATGAACCCACACACTAGTGATTTTGAGTCCTCAGTCAACAAAGAAACAGAGTTTTAACCTCCCATATACCATGAATGTAAACTCAGAGTTCTGGTAAATAACTAAAATATCTGATGGAGCTCCTGAGGTTTGTCCCAGTTTAATCATCATTTTTTTTTTTGTATTGTACCAATGATCTCATATCCACACCTTGAAAAGAAAAATTTTGGTCAACTTGAACCAGTTCCCCCAGTGGAAGGCATATTTTATACATTGTACTTGAGTTTATGAGTAAGAAAAAAATATATATAAATAGATGTGATGCAAATTGTCAAATTTGTGACAGAGTTTGATTCTGTATGTATTAGATCTAGTATATATCTTACAAATATGTCTTCAGCATAGTTAATAGTAAGAGTTAATGATGATCTGGCAGGTCATAAAACACCAAGGAACAATGACATTGTCTTAGGGAAATTATGTTAATATATCAGCAGTATGTGAACATGTTTTTGAAAGATTGGAAGAGATTTTTTAAACTTGAAGGGAGGTACTGGATAAATAGAATGCTTATACCAATATATTTTATCTAATTACTGTTGTCCTTAGGTGAAGAGCTACTGTTGCCAAGGATGATTCCACAAATATATACACATCCCTATAGGGTAGCAGCCATAATTTAGACATTCAGGAGTCACTGATTATCTACAGGTGACATGCTCCATGCTACATATTGAAACATTTTTTTTTTTAATGTTCAGAAGTAGTGGAGTACATACAGCATTGATCTTGTTCCTGTGTCAGTCTATTATATAAAGCATAACTTTTTAAAAATTGTCACTATTATTACTTTTATTGATAGTTTATGTTACTAGAAGTGTTAAATTTGAAATTTTACATATCCTAAATATTAAGAGTCTTTTCTCCAAAATTATTAGATATAATTAAAATTCTACCACAAAGATAAATCATAATTATAGATATTATTATCCCCCAAATTCAAAACCACATATTGTATAATCCTGGCCTAATATTTGATGAATAAATACAGTGGTAATATAATTTTAAGAAATCAATTAGGCCATCTGTGGAGGCAAACACTTGCAATCCCAGTGTCGTGGGAAGCTGAGGCAGGAATTCAAGGTTAGCCTCAGCAATTTAGTGAGAACCTCAGCAACTTAGCAAGACCCTGCTCAAAATACAAAATAAAAAAAAATGGCTATATAGCTTACTGGTAAAGCACCCCTGGGTTCAATCCCCAAAACCAAAAACAAAACTGCTCAATTTAGTAGTAATTACCCTAATTTTCAGACCAATTTCTTCTACCAATTTGTTTTAAAACTTGCTATAAAATTTTTTGAAAGTTTTCCTTTTGTTTCCCCATTTAAAATAGTTTTAAAGTAAGCATAGGTAACTACTTGTGATTTCAGCTGAGTAAATTTCACATCTTAATGAGAAATTAAATGACTTCAATAAGTGGTTCAGCTTAATATATCACCATAATGGAAGAACCTTCTTTTAGGCCCCAGCTGACCTGCTAATTATGTATCTTTTTTAAATCACCATTTTATATATTTTAATTTTTGTGTTATAGGCCACATAAAGACAGATAGGCTCTTTAAAATGGCCAAGAAAAAAATTATCTGATCACACTTGATTCTCAAAGGGTGTTTGCTTTCAAAAGAATTATTATATTTCCAGTTTGTTTGCCTTGGGGAATGTCAATTAAGACCAAATTATTCTATGACAGAGATTTTGCCATTTTTAGAGACAGGGTAACTGAACTAGAAATAACAAAAATCAAATGAGAAATGAAAAAATAAAGTTTGATATTTACCTTCGAATTGCTTATCTTTCAATTAAGCATTGGTTTACCCTTGCCAAAAATAAGCTGTTTTCATTTCCTGCTAGTACACAATTTCGTCTTTTTAATACATGCTTGTACTCAGCACTTTCTGAAGAGCTTTGTGTTATCTCTGGTATCTAGTACTTACAAGGAATCACCTTGAGTGTGTGTGGCCTGATTCCTAACAGCCTATTGATTCATTAAATTTCATGACTTTCAGAAAGAGACCAAATGATTCTCTATGCTGGCTGGCAAAACAATTCTTAATTTTTGTCTATTTCTTCTTAGCATTGGTCTTAAGAAGGACAGATTTTCTTTACATAGCTTTGAAACATTTACTGAATCCTACATCACCAAGAACATTTTAAAGCTTTATTTTGTCTGTTATTTAAAGTGGAAATGCTGTCCCTTAAGACACTGGCACTCTGCCATTTGCCTCCAGAATATTTCATGGTTCACTGTCAGGACTTCTGCTTTTTCTAGAAGAACATATGGGACATTTTGGAGACATTTTCTGAAATATTCAGATGCTGAACATGTATCTATTTACATTTTGTCTCCAACGAATAATAGTTCTAGAATTTTAATAACTTACAGGTTCTTTGGAACTTTCTGAAAGTATATTAGAGGATAATGAGTCTAAAGGAAGCTTTTGATTTGGAAGTAGAAGGGACTAAATTATTTAATGGAAGCAGAATTTAGTACCTTAGTATTTCTTTTTTTATGATTTATTATATTTCTTTCTGAAATGTTATCCTTTCTTTTTTTTTTCTTTTCCATTTTTTTTCCCAGTGATTTCACATAAAAATTGAAAGTGAAGGGAGAAAATTCTCCTGAACTCTGTGATGTTGATAAATAAGTTGTGGGAATGTATTAGGAGTTGGCATACACTTGAGGATGATTGTGTTATTAAAATTGTACCTAGTCAATCTGGGTATATCTTTCCTGAATTGTTCCAAAAACACTCTTCTCACTGAAACACCTGTTCTGATTGTGAACATTTTGAGTCAAACAAGTCAAACAAAATGCCTTTAAAACAAGTAATTAAAATTGAAGTACGATATATTCTGATTAGAGGGGACAACCCCCACTTTAAGATAATAGTTTCCCACTTTGGCACCATCTGTTATATTGATGACTAGATCCTGGCAGTTTCCTCTTAGAAAGAAACTGCTTTCTTATATTATTGTTCTGCCAGCTTGTCTCTTTACTGGTGACTCAGTGAGCAAGTCATTGATTTACTAAGACATGGAACTGGCTGCCTTTTAAATGAGAGCTAGTTGCAAATAGTGCTTTGGTGATGAGGAAAGAAGGGAAGTTAAAGGAAAAAAAAAAAACAACTAGAGAACAACAGCTGTGTTCTGGGTTGGGAAATCACTAGTGACTCAACAGTCAAACACCTCAGCATAGAGTCTTCTGTTTAAGTAAGTCTTGGGTCTTGCCAGATCCTGAGGAGTTGAAAAGTTGAGCAGAAGGAAAAAAAAAAAAGTAGTGATGGTGTTAGCAATATAAAAAGGGGAGTTACATACACATGAAAGAATATCTGTGTTACCACATGAGACATGAAGTCAGAGCTAGACTTCAGAGAATGTGCCCTTTGTGGACACACAAGGTGAGTATGGTCATGTGTTGTACAACTTCAGTTTTTTGGTTCTTCCTATGTTGCAAATATATATGTCATCTGGTTGTCATCTTGCCAGGAAAATGGGAAGCTTGGGAAGAATCCCAATAAGTCTGGAGAATCAGAAGAATCTCTAATCACCCTGGCCACATGGAATAAAGAAGCTGATCACCCAGATTCACTCACAACTGGCAGGAGAGAAGGTGGGTGAGACGAGGGAGAAAGTTCTTTATTCACTGTCATCTTCTGCTACAGCCCAAAGAAAAAAGCCAAATTATTGGAGAAAGGATCAAAGTAGTTCTTTACTTGTCTGATTGATGACTAATTAGTATATTTCATTTTCCATAGACCATGATATGATGATTTATATGGAAACATTATATAGAAATGGCATTTATCTTATTTATCTACTGTGTTCTACTTAATATTTGATAAATGTGTCTCTATTAAATCTGCATATAGAGATATCCTAAAAAGGAACTTTGGAAGAGTACAACATATTATAGGCTTTTGATACATTTACCACTAGCTCCCTATATAACCATTATCTCCCCAAACCTAATCCCTCTCAACCATCTGATGTTTTTATTTTTACTTACACAGAAGCACTATATATTGAAGTTAAAACTTACAGTACAACACATGATAGGGTCTTATGAGAGCACTTACTAGATACAGACAAAATTTGATTATTTTTATTCTAGAGATATAATTTTGAATTCTTCAAACATGTGTTATAAGCAACCCATTCCTCATTTATTCAAAGATTTCCAAATCTTGAAATATATTGCAGTATAGAAATGAACAAACTTTAAATCTTACCACCCCAGAAACCTGAAGATATTTACAAGATTCATGACTATAATGTGCAAACATATCTGCACTGTCTCATCCAGAAGCAGAATAATCCTCAAAATGTGTATTTTTAAGAGAAATACTTAGAGAAAGGGGTATGTAAGAGGGGGGGGGGGAGAGAGAGAGAGAGAGAGAGAGAGAGAGAGAGACAGAAAGAAACTGTTATATTTAAGTTAATATACCATATTATTATCTTAGATTTTCTCAAAGAGAGTTTAGTTTCCAAAAGTACTAAAAGACCTTGATGTAGTAAAGTTGTACCTTTGACATACTCCTTTGGTATTTCATAGTTTTTGCTTTTCACATTCCAAAGCGGTGTTTCTGAGGTCCAGTGTATTTACCAGATCTCCTTCCATCAGAAAACTTCATGCTTAGACTGTTTACACAGCCCCAACTTGCAAGGAACACTGGAAGTCAAAGAGCAGAGGGAGAAAGCTGTGATAACTGCAGAGAAAATGTCGTGATGCCTTCTATCATGTTTAGAATGTGTGCCCCATGTGCTCAGGAAAGTGATCAGATGAAGAAAATAACATTCATAAAATCTTTTATAGGACATTTGATCAATAAATATTTTAAAACCCAATGGGTCTCAAGTCTTTATTCTTAAAAGAGCACAAATGATGACACTTGATTTTTAGTGAAAATAGGGGTTCAGTCCCAGAGAGTCATCAACATGTTTTTTCACCCAGTTTATGATGTCAGTCAACTGCTCTTCACCTTGGCTTCATTATGGACAGACACCACCAATGCTCCACCATTCACCTGGAACTGTGGGGAAAAAAGTCAAATCATACCCTGACCTTGGGACCAAGGCCTTTTCCTTCTGTGACATGTACAACCTGTGTGGCACAAGGCCATAAGAG
This sequence comes from Marmota marmota marmota, assembly GCF_001458135.2. Classification (NCBI taxonomy): domain Eukaryota; kingdom Metazoa; phylum Chordata; class Mammalia; order Rodentia; family Sciuridae; genus Marmota; species Marmota marmota. The sequence goes on along the minus strand of NW_026000026.1, from coordinate 51,708,029 downwards.
GAGTATGACATGTAGTATCATAACATCATGAAGCTTATTTTTTATGCATTGTGAAAATATATTGAGCTCTAACTCATTGGTACAGAATAAGAAAAGCCAACCATATAGGTTGCATATTGTTGTACTTAGATATCACCACTAGACGTAGTTATTCTGTCTTCAAAGAAGAGATTTTCTAGTCATATTGTGTTAGTTTTTAATTTAATAGGCCCTGTTACACTTCAGTGTGAATGCTAACCATGTCAGAGCTTAATGCTAATATTACAGCTTAAAGGGTTTCTTCCCATAGGAACGTAAAGAATATATAGCAAATGTTGCTTGGATTTATGTTTATGGTTCAAGTGCCACCTTTACCTTAGATCCAGATATCCCTTTTATACTATTGGGTTTTAGCTATTAAAAGGGAAAATATTTAGTTTAGTTGGTGGTAATTTAAATTATAGACCAGTTCTCAGTATGTCATAAGGCATATGATTTTTATACCAATATCCACTCGAATATTTCCAATGGTTAAGCCAGCTTCCTCTTTGACATGCTTAGAAGAGACCATAGCTTTGACTTTTTATGCTTTCGAATGCACTATGAATCATTCTGCCAAACGCCTGCCCTTCATGTGAATGATATATTTTATTTACACTCTTAGAAAAAAATCTATGCATGGCCATTATTAATCACTCACACCTTTAAGAATGATCTTACCTTTTAGCTATTCATCAAGATCGGTATCCTTCCTGTTAGAAAGAGACACATCATAACTGATGTACAATCAAACTGTGGATGGGACCAAGTACACAGCTATTACCAGAATAGATGTTTCTTCATTTTAGGATTACAGACACACCATACACACACACACACACACACACACAAACATACACATGTCTCTGTAAGTTGTATCAGTTCTGGATACTTTCTCTGAAATACCAAACTGCTAAAACTGTGTTGGCTTTCAGGTAATACATCAATATGATTGAAGAACAGCATACCATTTTCCAAAGCTACTCCTACCCAAAGCAAAACCAATAAGATGTTAGATGATTGGAATTAAAGATGATTCAAGACAGTATTAGATAACAGAGAAATGAGGTGGAAAGTGCTACAAATTTAAGTTACTATTGCACAAACACCTTGACTTCGAAATATGTATATAACCTTAAAAATATCACCAAAATAACCATATCAAAAGAGAGACATTTGTACAGGTAGCACTTTAAAGTTACAAGATCAAGAAAAACATTGCTGCTAAGCTTTAAATCTTTGAAGCTTTGAATCTAAGACAGACGCTAAGTAGTCTCTTTTCATCAGAATGTTTAACCCTCCAGGCATTAAGAAATTAATCAATAGAAAAGAAAATAACCATGGAGGAAAATGTAGCCAACAATAAAGCTTCTTAGAGTTTTTGATGGGCCCTAACATCGTACAAAGGCAAATGATTCTTTGCCCACTACCAAACTCTATTTGTTGAGCTTTTTATTATTTAATTTTTAATTACTGGCATTAAAGTCTTCCAAAGAGAAATTTTGAGATATCTATTCTGTTGTGGATATATTTCTTACTGATTTCCTGACTTCATGAAAGATTTGCAATACATAGTCTTAAATCCCAATTTAGATTTTTATAAGAAAACCCTAATGCAAAGAAAGGTAGACCCATGGCAGAAGTTGTTGCAGATTAACAGGGTTATAAATATATATTATCATTGAGTGTCTTAAACACAGAGTATCATTTGATCTTTCTTATGCTGTACTTGATGGATACTTACAGTGTGCTTGGTGTTGTGTGGAATGTTGGCAGGAGTAAAAAAAGGCAAGTGAAGGATTCTGTTTTTCAAGGTGCTCACAGTCTAGTCTAGTCTATGACACTCATGTGATACTAAAAACATTATAATGTGACACGAGCTATGGTATGCAGGGAAACTCCACAGGAAAAGTTATTTTTGAGAATTGCATTTGATGCACACTATAAATACATTTTAGAAAAAAAAATTTCTATATTTTTAAAAATATCTTCCTAGGAACCTATGCAATTCTGTGATCTAATATATTGTGCCACTTTAAAAATAGAACCCCACTTTTTTTTTGTATCAAACTAGTAGTCTCATACAATGAGAATGCTACTTTAAGCCATGGTAAATTCAGAGCGACCACATTCATGATCTCCATGTTTCAAAGGAAGGCAAAGACAAAGGGATACCCCTGTAGGATCTGGATCACTGTTGCCTGTTACATCTCAGCCGCCAAACCTGCCTGAGATGTGCCCAGATTAGTCAACAAGCAGATGATTAGAGAGAAAACCTCTCATTTTGGGATAAATTTAATCAGGCAGCATGTACTCTTTGGTCATTTTATAAATATAGCATTTTAGAACAGCACTCTCAGAGATCCAGCAGTGCATATCCAGCATTGTAGCTAAAATATTCAAATAGAAATAAAAATAACTCCCCTGAAAGTCACTGGCATTCATATTTCCTTTGGAGAATAATTACAGAAGTTGGTTTAAAAGCTAGCACAAGACATGTTGAAACATCACCTCATACCCCCTAGCTAATGACTACTTGTATTATAGTCAAAGCAAAGGTTCCAATCCTTCTCATTCTTGGACTTAGGGCCTCATAATTACTGTCCACAACCAGAATCCCTGGAAGGAAACAGATTCCCCGAACAGTAAGGAGATCCATATATTTACCTCAGGAAGGTGTAGTAGTTCTAATCCTATTATTTTATAATTATTACTATAATGTTTAGATAAATTGAATACATTTCCTTCCTTATCTCTGTGCAGTCTCATGAGTTTCCTGTAATAATGGCTTTTTGGTGGACCTTATAAAGAGTTTTGCTTCTTAAGTTCTTAAAAAGAATATATGCAAAACCTATGTGAAATTAGTTTACGGTAGCACGCAGTGCTGTGTCTCATATGACACTTCATAACAAAGCTAGTGACACAGTAACTGCATATCCAGCCCGTGATTTCTTGCTTTTTATTAACCCAACTTATTATTACATCAAAAATCATGGTTTCCACTGACTACAGATTCAGCACACACATATTCACACTAATGTGTGTGTTTATATGTGTGTGAAATAGCTACACAATGAGTTATTGAGTTGTATATGGCAAAAATGCTAGGCAACTGCAAATTACAAGGATATAATGCCATCGAGGGGTTTAATGGTGACATCATAAATCACAAGAGCAAGGTATAAATGAACTGTGCTTCCCCACAACTCTAAGATGCTACTAGAGCCATGATTTTAAAAGTCATCTACTCTCTCTACCACCATTCCACTGTACATGGATAATTTGTGTTATAATTTCCATTTTCTATTTTCTTGCTTTTCCTCATCAACTTCAGATGTTTTTAAACCCCCCAAATAATTGATTTATCCCCTGTTCTATTAGAGAAACTATATTTAAATGTAACACCCAATTGTCCCAAGTTTAAATCTAACAATTCTGAAAATCTTGGCATTCTGGGATAGGTGTCACACTCAGGTGATATGACAGACAGGTGACAACATACCCAAGAATTAAGAGGTTTTTTTCCTCTTGAATGAAAGTGTGCCTTGTGAACTTCTATCCTTTTTTCCTCTGAGACCAGGAAATCTAATTACATATAGTAGCCCCATTATGACTGCAAACACAGAAATGATTTTATAGTTGTGCTTTTTATTCATATCTGAAGTTCAGTGAATTCAAGTAATATTCTAATTTATTTCTTATGTCCTAAATGATTCCCCTTTCTCTCTGATGCTGTCGTACAGAGGAATATATTAACATAAAATAATAACTGGCCCAAACTTTTGTCCAGATTTAAATATGTCCTAGCAAATCTAGTCCTAGTCTAATTGCTTTTATGTGTCACTTTAAGGCAAAGAGACCCAACCTCCTGGCAGCTTTGCTTTGGGTCTTAATTAGCCACTTAACTGCAAATTGGTTGGCACCCTAGTCCTTTCATCAGTTATTACCCAAATAGCATCACCGACTTAGAATAAGGAAAAGAAAGATCCCACATGTAGCAGGTCTTTCCATCATTATTGCCCTTTAATACAAAAGGGGGGTTTCTCAACTCTAATTAGGGCTACATTTCTAATAGGCAATTGGCATCTTATTTAACTCACTCTCAGCGAGGTGTCCTAAAGGAAAAACAATCGCAGTGATGTGTGTTCACTGCTACAGAATTTACAAAATATTTTCACTTATTTTATTACTTTTGCATAGTGTCTATTTTAGTCTTGTGTTAATTGAGATTGCTGTGATTAAAGATATAGATTTTATTTCAGTCTTTAGTTCATTTTTCTGCATTTACACTAAGCTATTCCATAAAATTAACCAGGTCCATCACCGGTATCTGAAAGGGAATTAATGTCTTTATTTTTTGTCATGCTACTAGAAAATGAGCAGATTGATAAATATATTGTGTGTATAGATACTGATTAGCAAAGCAAGCCTAAGCAGTGACTGGGCAAGAAAAGTCATCACCTTCAAAAGGACTTGATTAGTTAAGAAAGAGAATGTAGAATGGAGAAAAAGCAAGGGGAGTTTTGTTCTGTGGATAAAGAAATAAACACATAAGGGAGAAAGAGGCTATAGATAAAGATCAGATCCCAAAACTTGCCAAAGGATGACAATTCATAAAAGGAATATTAGTATGGAACACCTTCACTTGTTTAGTATTTTAGCCGAAAAATCTCAGTTGGTACTTTTTAAGGAAAAAAAAAAAATGTATTCTTTTGTTTCTGCTAGAGAAAAAGTAAATAATCCTGGTGACTTTTTAATAATCAACATTGTGTGTGTGTTTGTGTGTTTAACCTATCTTTCACCCTGGTTCTCTTAATTTATAATACCTTTTACATATTCATATTCCTTTCTATCTGTAGTGTTCAGTCACTTGGGATCATATTTGGTTATGCACAAATTTCTCTGTTCTCCTGAAAGACAGGGTAGTTGATTCTTTGTACATCCTAAATTTTCTCTGCTCATCACAGCTCCTGAAGCTGAGAGTCAAACCTACAAGGTGACCAAGCATAGGATTCTTTCAGGCTGTGTGTTACCAAAAACTTGGAAATAGAGAATTATGTTTATGAGATTCATTTCTAAACTGCAGCAGAGCTTATAAAATATTAGTATTTACAATATCTCAGAACAACAAACACAGCATGGAGGCAGCTGCCTCATCAGAGTCTGAGCCACAGTGATCTCAGACATTTGTCTGTTTATCATGGATTGAATTTCCTTGGCAAGCAATTCAATAAGGAAGACAAGCACACCAGCCCGGCACAGTGCTTGGCATTGCCCAATACTATGCTTGATGTTGTGATGAAATTTGCCCTTTACCATCATCCCGCACACTTAATACTTCTACTTGGTAAGCTTGTTGCCTTTAAGTTGAAGTGTGAGGAATAGTAATATGGAACTGAGATAAAATGGAGTCAGGTCTTTGATTAAATGCAAAATGAAAGGTGGTTTGAAGAGAACACAGATATTTTTCTTTTTGGCCAATATAGGCAGTCTCTACAATTAAATCCCAAAAGGAACAGATGAATATTTACAGGAAGGATTTGAAAGAAAAATCATTAGGAATTGTTCTGCTCTAGCAAACTAAAAAACAAACTTGCTCCTACGAAATATATGAGTTATTAACTCTGGCAACACTCAAGCATTTTTTTCCCCATATGTGATTATAGAGTACCCTTCTTTAAGTAGATTATGCATTTGAATTTATCCAAGTTGTCTTACCTAAATAAAAAGCCACAATCTCCTGGAAAAAGCTTGATGATAATATAGTTGTTATGAATGACCTAGGCAATAAAGGATTTGATTCTTTACATCAAACAAACAAATGAAGTGCTTTACTTAGTATAGTTCAGATACTAAGTACTATATAAAATGTTTTAACAAACAAAAATGCATGATAAGAATGAACTGGGTCTAAGAATAGGGGCACAATTTTAACCAAAGCTATATGGTTTCATCCTTGAAATTTGAGTAATCTTGTTTTAACAACTTCAAAAGGAAAATCATTTTAACTTTGTTTAATTACCAGAATATTCTGCAGTATAGCCGCTTGCCCACAAAGAACCTTGGGTGAAGGAATGACCACCTGAAATCAGCCAAAAATGAGAAAGAGAAAAAAGTGAAAACCTGTGTTGTGATTGTGTGTTCATTAGGCATTCCATGTGGTAGGCATTACCTTGGGAAATAAAATGGACAGTCTTGTTCCCTCCCTGTAGATTGAGTTTATCCTGGACACAAAACACATTCCAGAGCTTTTCTGATTTCCTTATTGGTAGGTCCATTTGGGTGAGTAGTCAAAACAGTTGGTCAAGGTCAGTAAGTCAGGACTACAATGCCTTCAGTCTCTTGAGAGTTGTAATTTTTATATCAAAATGAAAGTTATACAGGGTGGTTTTTCCACTCCCAGCTGTTTTTAAGCAGAGAGTATACTGACCACCCAGTGGATAAGACTGGGATGGGTAGAAGTGGAAGAAACTGTTTGATGTGACTCAAAAGAAAAATTGCCAGTTTCTTGAGGAAAATTCTGTCATGGCAGGGGGCCATGAAATACTTGTCTTAAACAACTTGTCTTTATTTTGTACTTGAGATTTTAAACCTATACCCTGTGAGCAGATTTCAAGTACTGAAACGAAATAGAAGGCTAGCACAGAGAAGTGCTGAAGGAAAGGGGAAATATGTATTAAAATTATGTCAAATTCACATGTTAAAGAGAACAGGTAACTCTCCTCTCTTAACTGTTTTAAGTTTTTGATTTCACATCTTTCTCTGAATGGTATTAAAATGCAACAAATCATTTCATATTAATTAAACTTTTTGCAAGCTATTCATTCCTCATAATATTATAAAACTGGATTTATAAAAGGGACTTAAGAATACTATTGAATTAATAGCAAATATAAGAAATACAGAAGAATAATAGAATAGAATTACTATTCCAAAAGTAATAAAAGATTGGAACATGATCTAGATTATGTATGCTTTGTCTTATCTGTGACTGACTAGCTTTCCTTTAAATGACTTGCCCTTGGCTAATATGATAAGCAGTACCTAGTTCATCAGGTTGCCTTTAATAATAGAGATATGCTCATCTGTATTATGTTACTTAGAATGTAAGCTTTATGACATTAGGAAAATTGGCTTGATCACTAACATAATTACAGCACCTGGAAAATACCTGACAGATACTATGCATTAAACCATTTTCTGAATGAACATACCTAATTCAGTGATTTCCCTGGCCAAAGAGACAAAACAGATTTCACAAAAACAAGAACCATATGGTAGATATAGATTGTGAAAATATGAGTGTTTTAGTTGTCTGTTCAGTGAGTTTGGTGATCACTGACTTTCATCAACCACCAACTGTATACATCTTGGTACCATGTATCAGAAGCCATAAATGGGCTCATAGACATGGAGCTAAATTACAAACAACAAATAGAGTTTGAATGTCTTTAAGGGAGGTACACTCAATTAGATTCACTAAAATTTCTAAATCATACTCTACCAGTTGTCCACTAATTTCATGTTTTTCATTTTCTTATTTACCTGGCCACTGAAGACACTTGGATTTCTAACCCCTGTACACATGCTTATGACTTAACTTTTGTCAGATTCCCAATTTTTGTGAAAATTTCAATTTAATGTTTATTTTAAAAATTTTTATTTTAAGCCAGGTGCAGTAATCCTGCCTGTAATTCATGCCTGTAATCCCAGTGGCTCAGGAGGCTGAAGCAGGAGAATTGTGAGTTCATAGCCAGGCTCATTAACTTAGTGAGGTACTAACTCAGGGAGACCTTGAGTGAATGACCAAGTCAACTGTGTTATCTCTGCTCATAAGATTTGCCCTAACACTTGCTTTAAACAAACTCTAAGTGAATATTTAATACAGTGATAATCAATTTCTTGTTAACACCACTATATATGAAAAGACCAAAATTAATTTCTTTATACTCATTAGGTTGTAGCAATTCACCCCCACCCTCTACTACCCAATAATGGTAAAAATGCTATTTGGGTGCATAAGCATGAAGCCAGTCGTACAATGAGCATTGGAACAAGAAACAAGGAGGGTGTATGTGAAGTGTCTGATGCATATCCTTTGTGCTTTCATAGTGACTGACTCCTAGGGAGTCTTGAAATATTTGTGGGTTTTTCCAGGAATGGTGGGCATTCCTATAATCCTAGCGGCTTGGGAGGCTGAGGCAGGAGGATTGGAAGTTCAAAGCCAGCCTCAGCACTGATGGAGAAAGTTAAATATTCTGAGACATTAAGGGAGGTAAAACCATCATAGAAATCTTTTAAGTGGAAGAAATTGGAATTAAAATGATTGTAGTAGATTGGGAAAATGTGCTCAGAAGGTGGTCTTTCAGCAAAAGCAGAATCAAGATATGCAGTAAAAGTGAGCAAGAGCTTCTGAGGAAAAGGAAGGATAAAGGCGTAAAGGATGAGGACAGTGAACACTGACACTTGAAGCAGTGTGAATATCCACATGGTTTGGAATCCTCTGGAAGACCTGAGCAGTGACATTTTTAAGACTACCTATTTGCAGAGGACTAATTTGCAGCAGTTCTTATGGATTGTAAGTGCAAGCTGTTGCCATTGGAGCTGGAACTTCAAATCTAGTGATAGGTGTTTTAGTTCTTTCTTTGTCACCTTGAGCATTTTTTTTTTCTTAGCTGCAAATGTGAGAGATGGAAGAAAAATTCTTCAAGCCTCTTTTAGGCTTAACCATTACAATTATGTTGCAAATTCAAACCATGGGATTCTGTGAATATCTAAGACAGGCAACCTCAAATCTGACAAAAAGTTAAGTCTGACAAAAGATAGTTAAGGTGATATGAGGTACAGAAATGTATATGAAACATAAAATTGTTAGATGTGCAAATGATTATGTAGCTGAATGATTGGAAAAATATGATGGAGAAGATGATCTTCATGAGGATCAAGGAGAAATAATATACATTAAAATAAACATAATGTAAAAATGTTTTTTAGTAATGCCTAGTTAGGGATGTCAATGAGAGAAAAAGTGTAGAACGGGAGGTAGATTTTGGTGATTTGCATGTAAACATATCTGGTAGTCAGATTGATGTGAATAGAAAAAGCTGTTTAAAAATCTTAATCTAAGTTTATTAAGTTGGAGTCATTTGAAATTTCTTCTATAAATAAGTGGTATGATGTAAAGTTGAAGGAAATTCTGAAATAGTAGGTAAGCACTGAAAGCAAAAACTTAAACCAAAAGACCAAATGAAAAACCAAAGAGCCATCAGTGATTGAGAGACATAGAGTGTATTATTGAAGAGAGAAACTACACATATGATTAATAGTTTAGTCTTGGTAATGTGGAAGTGACGTGGCAAAGCCATTGTTTCATACAGAGATCTATATTGGTGATACTTAATACGACAGGAAGAAAATTTGCCAGCTTTTAATTCAATATTCAATATGCAAATTAAGAATGGCACAAGGGAAATTCTACTTTTACTCTTTCCAAAACTTCTGTCACTCTAACTGTGCTGCCACTGGACTGATCTAATTGTGATCAGAACTGGTCTTCACCTGGTGCCTAATAGAATGACTAGCTAATCTTTGCCCAATACTACCCAGATGCTTCCCTTTTCTTTTTGGTGTTCTAAATGTAATACTTTGTGAACACTATAGTGTTTGTGTATGAGCTCAGATTAGACAACATTGAATCAGAGAGTTAAAACATTGCTTTAGTTCAAATGATGTGTTGATGATGGGAAGGCAGATGACCTCTACATGAAAGTATTTTGACTTTTATGGAAACAAGATGGATTCTAGCATAAGCTCCTTTCACTTGCATACTTTTCTTAATTAAGAAAAATAGTTATGTTGTCTTTCAGCCTGCTTTTTTATAAAAACATAATTTTCTTTCCTTCAACCTATGGGCTCTGATATGCATTCTCTATAACAAAGTTTAGGGTGGAAGAGACAGATTTAACATTATACTATAAAACTATATTTTCATCCATTTGGATCAACTTTCATATCTCTATTTGCCATTTGGGGAATTGCAAAAAGCAGAAACATGACTTTCACTAGATTTGTAAAATCTATTGAAATAAAACAGACTAGATTTTCTATCAATTTGTTTATCATTTGAACAAAAAGAATGTGCCAATCATTCAACTATATATATTTCCATATATAATTGAATACCCTCGATATTTACATCTGGATATATTGTTCTATGTCAAAATCTTTAAAAGTGATCTATTGTTTTTATCTGGCTCTTTTCTTCCTGCAAGTTTGGCATATTGTAAATTGTCCCAAAGAGTCTTGTTACAATGTTTAGTTCTTTAATCTCATGTCAAACTGAAGGCTAGTTTGACCCATATTAAATAAGGGTAGAAAAATAGAAAAGACGATGTTGGTGATAAACTGTGTTTAATTCCATTTTGGAGAAAACAATCAACTTCCTTTTTTGCAGGATAAAGCTGAAAATGGCAAAGGCTCTTACAAATATACAGTGCTGTATCATCCTCAGGTTAATAAAAACAATTTATATGCAGGGTAGTGAACAAGAGGAAAGTTATGGAAAACATTTCTCACCCAAGGACAGTACCAGATGTCCTAAGACTTATGGGAGCAATCAGGGGTGACCAACTCTCTGTGGTGGGCCTTATTAAGTTAGATTGTGACCCAGCACCTTCAACTTATTAAGCTGTCCAGAACTTCAGTGATTAAAACCAAAGAAAGGTCAGATGCAAACCTTCAGAACATCCCTGCACTGGTATTTTCTTACAGGCATTAGACCCTCAGAGATATTTCTCCCAGTTGAAGGGATTTAAAAAATAAATATTTGGACTGATTTACTTGAAATTTGAAGGTAATTTTAGTAAATGATGCTTCCTGGTATGGTTTGTCTCATACCAGTTTCAAAATCTTAATCAACATCCAAAGAAGAATCCTTACAAGGTAGTTTCGCACATCATCAGAACTGAGATCAGAAACAGATTCTGAGAAATCAAAACATGTTCAGTTAGGTCCTAGACAAGAAGTGAGAATGTAGTTACAGAGAGGGATGCTAGGAATACATTTTCAGAATATTTTAATTAATATATGTGAAAGATACAATTAAGTTAGCAGCTATTAAAGATTTAATGCTGCTTTGGATAATGTATGGATAGGAATTTTGGTAACTTTCCCTGTTCTGGCTGCTGCTTCTCCCTTTCCTCTATATTATGATAAATAGTCTATCAAATTTTGCATACATTTATATGTAAATGTAGAGATAAAGGGGTATCATGCATACATAAATAAATACTGTGTGTACATTTAAGGTGATCCTAAAGTTGTCCTTATCATTATCTTAAAATTTAAGGAGAAACATCAATTCAATATATGTAAAGACATTGCTGCACTACCTCTTAGCACTTACTAAAAGATCGTGAAACTGAATCTGCAAACTGTCGCCTACAATTTTCTCTAGGTTACAAGGACAGGAAAGGACAATTCACTCCTATAATCCTTTTCATCCCCTTTCTGATATTGTCTTACTTCCAATGAAGTGACATTCTTTAGGAATTTTGCAATTTGAAGAATTTGGAGAATATTAAAGTTGTCTGAAATATGAAGGCCAAAAGTCCAGACCATTGCTCCTTGTAGAATTTGACGGTGCAGAAATGGGGAAGGGCAGCAGAGAGGCTAAGCAATCAACTCCATGTGGTGCAGAGGGCTTAAGGCAATCCCGAAGAAGGGAATCTTCACTGAGTGTTCTCTTGATGGACTCAAACATGTCATGGAATCACTTGTAGGGTGAAGGGACAATGCAGAGACCAAACTGCTAAGAGAGGTGCTGGGAGGAAGAGTCTATAGTAACCAACTGCAGCAATCTGTCTGCTGAAAAAATTAGCAACGTACATTAATAATCTAACAGACACATTCTTTGATCTTTGGTTTCTCTTTCTATGAATCAACCCCTGGAAAATAATCAAAGTTCAGATAACACTGTGCATCATCATGCTAGTTCTAATAATGAGAGAATGGTTAAATATATAATGGGAAATCAGTCTATTGGAGAACTATTACACGACTGTTTAAATTGTCATTATTTAGACACTAACATGTGGGCAAATGGTCAGAATAAACATTAAGTGAAAAAGAAAGAAACCAAGTTATATATGAACAATAGTATCAATTTAAAATACTTCTGAACATGCAAAATATATAAAGATAAAAAGATAGAGATGTGAAAATATTAGCAAGGGCTATAATCAGTAGTTGTAATATGGATGAATGGTTATATTACTTTCTTTAAACTTCTCTAAATTTTCCAAATTATATTAAAGTAATACTATTACAATTGGAAGACAAAATATGAAGATGATTTACCTTAATAATAATAATCAGCACTTTTTTTCCTGATTATTACTTATCATGTTGATAATGCTGACATAACTGAGTCTATCCACAATTCCATAATTCAATATATTTTCTTTCATAAATTCTAAACCTTATTCTAAGACTCTATTTTGGTATTAACTATGCAATTATAATGAGGAATTTCATGGAAAATTTAATTAATTGATAATGTGGCGTGAAAAATATTTTGAACACATCTATATATCTTTTACTTTTTAAGATTATATACTGATAAAACATTTTATACCTAAGATTTTAGTATTAAATTATTTGATTACATCCCTTGAAAATTCTTCATGTTGCATTGCTTACAAATGTTAAGTTCCTATCTTTCCAACATGCTTAATATGAAGAATAATTAATAATCTCGGAATATAAACACCTGAATATGAAAACTTAGAGCTGCTGTATGTGAGAAAACTACATAGATAGTGTTGTATTTGGATGAAGACACAGATCTCAGAAAACTTTTCAGATTCCCTTATATTCTTCCTTTATCGGTCTTAATTAACAGACCATGTTATTTTACCTTGCACTTTCTGATGTTTGTAAGAACCCTGCCACATGGCTTGTGATTATAAATTTAATCTGGTTTGTGCAACATTGAGTTATTTAATGTCTGAAAATATGGTTGTTCATCTCAGTAGCTTCCTTGGATGGACTAGCAGAGACCGCCATGATTCAAGTGTGGCCATGTAGAGGGAAGTGACCAGTAACCATGGAAAGAACTTTGTCATTAAAACTGAATTCAGAAATAAGAATGGACATTGATGGTGAAATTTGGAAGAAGTCCATAATTTGGTGGACCAAAGTACCTATGAGGTGTTAAAACTGAAAGGATGCATAAACTTTCCTATTTAATGGAAATGTGGCTTAATTATGTAACTGAAGCCACATTTAAAACAATTTCCAGTTTCATCTAGTATCAATAATATGGAGAAGTTTACAACATTGAGAATACATTTTGAGTTTTTCTTGTGTTCTGAATGTTCAAGGATTGCCCTTTTTTAAAAAAGAGAAACCCCAGAGCCGCCCCCTCCCCCTGCGCCGGCAAGGTAGACGGAACTGTGACCACCCACAGAACAGGCCCAGCGGCCTGCTGAGGGGCAGAGCCGCCCCCCACCCCCCGCGCCTGCCAGGTAGGCGGAACTGTGACCACC
>NW_026000026.1:51606956-51692220 GCF_001458135.2 Marmota marmota marmota | reverse complement strand
GGAGGGGAGGGGAGGGGAGGGGGGATAGTAGAGGATAGGAAAGGCAGCAGAACACAACAGACACTAGTATGGCAATATGTAAATCAATGGATGTGTAACTGATGTGATTCTGCAATCTGTATATGGGGTAAAAATGGGAGCTCATAACCCACTTGAATCAAAGTGTGAAATATGATATATCAAGAACTATGTAATGTTTTGAACAGCCAACAATAAAAAATTTAAAAAAAAAATAAAAAAAATAAAAAAGAGAAACCTAACAGTAGATGAATTTAGACATCAGTAAGCTCTAAAACAACTGTGATGTCTAAGTTTTTATGCTGAAGAGATGAAACAATTCTAACCTGCATTCAGTTACTTTCCAAGTTCATGGATCAGTTTTCTCTTTCTTCCTAAACCTTTCCTCCTCTACAATTGTTCTGGTCGGTTTTTTAGTCAAAGCAGTGAAAAAGCTGACTAAAACAATGACCTAATAGTTTGGCCTTTAAAAACATTAATGTTTGTTGGTAGTTTATTCCTTAAAATTATACTGTAGAGCTCATCATTTATCAAGAACTTTATCTTGCATTTTTGGCATATAATCAAGATTAATAAACTTTTAAAAAATTTATTTGTGTATTCTCAAAATTCACTTAGCCAGGCACAGTGGTGCTCACCTATAATTCCAACTACTTAGGGAAGCTGAGGCATGAGGATTCAAGTTCAAGGACAGCCTCAGCAACATTGTAAGACCCTATGCCAAATAAAATAAAAACGGCTGAGGTGGGTGTAGCTGAGGAGCAGAGTGCTTGCCTAGCTTGTGCAAGGTTGTGGGTTCAATCCTCAGTTCTACTTATTCCCCTCAGATATCACTTATAATTACCCAAGTTGAATTGTAGTTCTTGAATTTATTATTCTTACAGACTTTTGTTTAAAGAAAAACAAGTTTTTCAACATGACTAGATAATACTAAAGAAGACTGACAAGATAATCTAGCTTTTGATTTTGCCCATGACTGGGAAGGGTGTGAGTTGCTTGACCAATGAAATTGAGTGATTGTTAACTGTGGGAATCATTCCCAGGAATTATCTTTCTTTCTTGCTAAGTGTGTATTTCCATGGCACTAATTATACTTGGAGCCCTGAGGGTTCATGCTAGCTCAGAAAGATGTGAAAATCAAGAAGAAACATTTACATATGCCCACCCGCAGTTCTGCCTAAAGTTAGCAGGCCAAGTTTTGAAGCACTTTTTCTCCAAGCATTCAAAATATTAATTGTAATGTTGCATTAATATTAATACATGAATTTTTTTTATATATTCTCATACAAAATTTAACAGATTTTATCTGTTTTATATTTTGGAAACAAGCTTTCAGTTTTATTATCCCCCTCCCTTTTGCACAAGTATACCTAAGAAACATTTATGTATGAGAACAAGACATTTTTTTTTTCTCCTCACACATCAGTGATCAAACTTAATGGTAGGGACAAATGTTTGCCTCACAATTACCAGCTTCAAAGTGTCACTAAGTGCTCTCCCTGGATGAAAAAAATCACTTTTTTTCTGTATGTTCCCATATCATTTCACACTTGACTCTATTATGGTACTCAGTCAATAATAAATTTAAAAATTATTTATTTATCTGACTTTTCTTTACTGGATCTTAACTTTTAAGAAGGTATGAATGGTCTTGTTTTTCTTCTTCAAATTTCTATGCAGAGCAAGATACATAGTAATTGATTATTTAATGAACCAATAATTCATTGAATAATCATTTTATTTTGTCCTCACATTACTTCTGAACTTGATCAAAATAAGTTTGCCAAATGCTTTTTATAAACCATTTTAATTCTATATGGAGTTACTAAAATTTAAACAATTTTCTGTAAAAAATAAAATGGTTGTTTTCACTGTGCGTCTCTTCTACTTAAAGGGTAAATTCATGTTTGGTTTGATGAGTAAGTGTGTTTAGACATTTATCTGGCAAACTTGAATAAATTCCCTGGGACAATAGACCAGTGTACTGTTTTTGAAGTAATAATATAGCATGTGGAATTTATTCTGACAGCTCCTAGCAGCGGCAATAGCTAACATTTATATAGCATTTACTATGTGCCAGGCTAGTAGCTGACTCAATTTATTTGCTAGTCACTATTTCAGCACTTTCCATATATTAATTTGTTTAATTCTCTCGGTGGTACTATGAAGTTGGTATTATTTATTCCCATTTCACATACAAGAAAACTGAGGCAAGGAAAGTAAAATGAACTGCTCCACGGTATATACCTGGTAAGTGGTAGAGTTTGCATGAGAAACCAGACCATCTGTGGCTTCGAAGACTATATGCCAAAGACTCTTCAAAGTCTGCTATTTTAGATGACATTTAAACGAGGAAGAAAAATATTAAATAGCCAAGCTACAATTGCAGAAATGTAACCTATCTTGAATGCAATAACATCAACATTAGGCTGAGAGAAATATGCTGACAATAATGAACGCGTAGGTGATGGATAATATGCTCATCATATCTTTCAAATTTTGAGATGAAGAAGTGGCATGGAAAGTGCCTGTGGCATTCTGTTATGGCCAGACCTAATCCAAAATCTTCAAACAAATGACACGATGAGATCTGTGGTGTTCTTTTATGTGGCAGTGGGATGTTTCAGCCAAGACTAATTAGTGCTAGTTAAGAAAGATTGTCCACCTGGGTTATCACTCCTCTTCACACCCCCAGATCTCCCTGAATCTTGGCTAAGAGGAAGGGATACCCAGAGCTGCCAGACCATCCTCTGTGCCTCCCAGTTTGTCCCCGGCCATCTGTCCAACAACATTGCCACCTCTCCCTCAGTACCGGCACCCTCCGGCTTTCAGTTAACCTCACTGACTTTCAAAGTTTATCTGGTGAAAACAACCTGACACATTGAAGCATTTTGGTAAATAAATGAGAGGATAATAATAGCTCTCATTGTTATATGATGAGGCATAAAGAATAAAAGAAAGTTTTAAAGAATGGCAAGAAGAATTTTCTTACTTGCCTGCAGTGTTCACTGGAGATTCACCTTCACGCAGGTTTTTTTTTTTTCTGCAGGACTGTGTTCCTGCTGAAGAGAACTTTCCACAGTACCAGACAACCCTCATCTCTACCACTGACTCTTCACCTAAGCAGCCTGTGAAGCACCAGCTCTCACATGACTGTCATTTTTCCTTAACTAGTTCTCCACTGTGCTCTTAATTTGTGGCTTCAGGTTTAAGAATTATAATTATGGAATAAAAACCTTCTTTAACTGAAAGTAGGATGTAGTGTTAAAATTTAATATGGGTTTAAAGTGAAAAATAATTATTCATTGAAGACTGATTTTCTTGCATCTAAAATTCTACCACATTTTCCCCCCCAACAAGAATATGCAGGTGTACTGATTAGTAAATATGAATAAATATGTCCACTTCTAATAAATGGCTTCCTGAATTCCATAGGAACATTACATTATCCATTATAATAATGGTCATCAATTAATGAATATAAATACCACAGATACTTAACAAATAGGTACACTCTAGTGTTTGCCATTTAATGAATTCTATTCATTAAATTTAATACACATTAAATTCAATACACATTCTGTCAACTCCTTATAACAGTATTTCCTGTAGGTATAAAAAATTATGATTCAGACATTCAGAGTCATCTAGATAATTAATGTCTGAATCACTCTATGAGCCTCAATCTGATTCTCAAACCTGGATTTTACCCTCTAACTCTTATATATGTAATATTTCACATAAATCTTTGAAAGATTTACACTATTTAAAAAATAGTATAAACATTTCTAGAATTTTAGTGGTCTTGGAAACTTAAAGTGAATATATTTCAAATGGTGTTGAATGGCTATTTTAACCCAAAACACAAGATTTATAGTTATTCAGTTAGCATTACAACTTGGCCATTTATAAGTTATGGTTTCTTTGGAATTTCAGACACAGTTTTGGTAAGCTATCATTCGTCTGTAAGTAAAACTGGATAAAAAAATCAACACCATAGACTTGCTTTTGGGTTGTTGTTCAAACAATTATATGAGTTAATATATGTGAAACATTTAGCATACCTGGAACATAGTATTTAAAATGTACATGGTATTAATAATATTATTATTATTAATATTATTAAATCACACTATTATTTTCCAAAGCGTTTTTAACTTTTTCTAAGCAGTAGTTTCACAGTTCCTCAGAATACCTGCCTGACATAGAAAATCAAGTCATCCCTGACTAAAATATGTTTAATGAATTACAATATCTCTTCTCTGGGTTTTCGTTATCACCAGATGAAGCTAATTCTTTGATAGTAAAGATTCTGTTCCTCCTGATATTGAAAAAATATTTCTATCTCTATATCTTTTTTTTTCCCGTTTCTGTCTACATGGCAGAAAGGAGAAAGAAAAGATTCTGACATTCTGATATCCAAGTTACCCGTTCTGAATCCCAGCCTGCATCTTTCCTCAGCATTCTGGTTTGCAGAGCTGTGGCTGGAAGACTGACTGCTCCAGCTCTGCCACGTGTGGCCTACCAGAAATGCTTTCATCCTTGTCTCCCACCACCTCATAATGAGTCCCTGGTGTTGCTCCGTTAGGAACGGGGCTGTCATCCTCAAGTTGGCACGTGCTGCTTTCAGCAGCATTGCTTCTGATGATGTGTTTGTTAGAGGGCCATTTGCAAACACCTGATGAAGTATCACCAGTATTAAGCTTCTTGAAAATGAGTTAGCTTGGCTAATTCAGGGCTGTGGAACCTCTGGGATTAGGGTGCATAGTAATGACTGAGTTTGGTTCCAGACCACCTGTCCGTGACAAAGGGCTGGGGAGTTGAGACCTCCCTGAGATTCTCTCTGCACAGGAAAAGAAGGAAAGAAATATGCCTCTCCAATGCGGATTTCCTTCTGATTCAGTGACAGTTGGTCCCCAAGGTGTTCACAGCCTGGTGATTCTTTTTTTTCAGTGAGTGTTTTGTGTATCTCATGTATCTCCAATTTAAAACAAACACCTGAACTAAGGAGTACCAATTATCATCCAGGTTAAAACCAGTGCATAATGATATCATAGAAAATTGCCTTCAACTATATGAAGTTTATGACTCTAATAGGCTCTTGGGTCAGTAGTTCTATAAAAAAAATATCACTAGAATCACTCAGGGACCTTGTTAATAACTCAAATTCTGGACCTCCCTCTCAGAGATTCTGATTCAGTAGGCCTGACATGGTGCCTGGAAATCTGTGTTTCAACATGAAACAATTCTGATGCAGGTGTTCTTAAGAAAGCACTTTAAGAAGCACTGACAGATTTTTAGAGACTTGGAAGTTAATCTTCAGCTACCAGTTTGGCCTGCTACAGTCATACAATAAGGTACACATGAAAACTCTCCCAAGTTTTTGTTTTCTTTCCATGTATTTTCATTCATATTTCCAACTGTGAAGTCAATCTCTCGTTCTTTTTCATGCACCTAATTGCTGGAGGTTTTACATTTGCTCTCCAGAGACATTCTCCATCTTCTCTGGCTTGCCTGTGTGCAGGTCAGTCAGTGTCTCTTGCTTTCAGAGGCCAGTACAAAGTGATGTCAGGTCTTTATTTTCCTATGCTTCTCTCCAGCAGCTATGGCTTGTCAAAGGCTGAATTCCTCTGCCAAGGCTTTAGTATGAGACCTTGTGGCTATAGCTCATGCTAGCTCCTAGTAGCTGCTCCTTTCCTTACCCTTTCAGTCCTAGGTGAATAACAACCTCTTAAGGCTGTCTAACCCAGGGTGTTGCCCTTGTTCCTGTAATTGTTCAGACCTTATTAGAGGCCTGCGGTTAAACTCTCTTTAAATACTGTTTTTGATTGTGATATGTGATTTACTTAGTTTTTAGGAAACCCTGACCAACATAGTGAGTATCATTGTATGAGATTCTGAGAAAAACTGGAAAACAAAGGATAATAAAAAATAACTACTCTGAATTGAGACAATGGACCATGATAGAAGAAGGTACATAGTAATTTTAAGGAGCATAGTGGAGAGAAAAGAAATCTGTCTTGTGCGGTTGGAAAAAAGGTACAGACAAGGTGACATTGCTGAAGGACCCTGGATCCCATCTGGGAAGGCTTTAAGTGGAATAGCAGAGAGGGAACTGTCCATGAGAGTTTCCTGCAAGAAGAGTGCCATCATAAAACCCCAGGTCACCATGGTCTCTTACAAGAATTGACACTGTGGGTTCCCCCATTCCTTCCTACTCTCCTCCAGTCCATGCCCACACACAACAGAAGAGTGATCTTTATAAAACAAAAAGAGGACAATGTCAGTATATATGCATTTATATACCCCAGTCTACTGTGGCAAAAACTTGGAAATGTAGTAAAAATAATGACAGAGGTACTCTAAGTGAGAACTTAGACACTGCAAATCATGGGGATTTTAGGATAGAGCATGAGATGATCAGATATTTCCTTTAGAAACTCTGGAAGCAATGTGAAAAATGAACTTGTTTGAGAGATGAGAGGAAGAAAAACCTTATTGGAAGTCTCTTCTCATATGACAGATTGTGATTGATTTTACAGAAGTGATTTTGTCATCCATTAGAAATGTTCTCTGAAACTGATCATTTGCCAACAGCAACATTATCTTCTAGTAAAAAGAATGAAAGTCCCTTTGTGACCATTCACACCTAAGAATTCATAGTTGACATGGCCTGTTGTCCTGAGATGCATAAAATTCTAAACTGCCTTTATGCTGTCTTTTAGCAAAATTTTGCCATAAAAGAATATTTAAACTTCAAAAATTTCTCAGAAATTTCTCAATTTGTAACTTGAATTCAAGTTTTGAATTTTTTCTTTTCCTTATTTGAGCATTGGTTAATTAAATTATTTATTTTCCTAATAAATTCTGATACAGCTGGTAAATATTTATTATAATTATGGAAATTTATGCTACTTCTTTCTCATGAAAAGCTCTGTTTCAGTTAGCCTTTATTTTCCACTGTGACCAAAAAGATCTGACAAGAAGAATTTTAGAAGAGGAAAATTTATTTGGCACTCATAGGTTCAGAGGTCTCGATCCATAGTTGGCCAAGTTTATTAATCACCTCAGGTAAGGCAGAACATAATGATGAAAGGGAAAGAAAACAGCTGGGAACACAGCACCAAGAAACAGAGAGAGCTCCACTCACCAGGAACAAAATATAAATCCCAAGGGCAGAGCCCTCCAGTGACCCACCTCCTCCAGCCACACCCTACCAGCCTAGTTATCACCCAGTTAATCCTTATCAGTGGTTAATCAACTGATTACATTAAGGTTTTCATAACCCAACCTTTTCACCTCTAAACTTTCTTGCATTGCCTCACACATGAGCTTTATATCTAAGCCATATAAACTCAAAACATGAAATATTAAGAGTCAAATACTCATGAGCATATTTGATTATTTAAGAAAGAAACACCATGAAAGTTCCAATCAATTTACTTCCAATAAAATGGAGAAAAAAGTGTATACACTGTAAAAAAAATCTTTAAATTAATCTGATTTATATTATGAAAAACCCAGGTACAAGGTAGAAGAGGTGAAGGAGAATACCAAATTTAATTAGTCCCATTGTGTGCAATAAAATCATTATAAAAGTGTTTTTATTTGAAACAATTTATCTTATGTTTTTAAAATATATACATGGTTTTAAAAATAAACTTTATTAATAGATAATTAATACATGATAAACTGAATACGTTTAAGGTAAAGAAGCAAAGAGTTCCCAGGAATGCATAGACTTATGAGACATAATTATGCACATAATCAAGATGAGAAACCTTTCCATCACCTTAAAAGTTTTTCCATATCTCCATAGCAATTGCTTCCTCTCAGCCCTTCCTGATCTTGTACTGTACCCTCTCCCCAGAAGACTGCTGGTTTGTTTTCTGTAGCTATAGATGAGTTTACATGTCCTAGATTTTTTTTGGGGGGGGGATGGGAGGCAGTGTTGTGGGTGGGGCAGTGAACCAGGGGTTGAACTCGGGGGCACTTAACCACAGAGTCACATCCCCAGCCACTCCACCCCCACTTTTTTTTTTTTTTTTTTTTTTTTTTTNGTCACTCTCTCTTTGAAAGATGCCCTTTTTTTTTTTTTTTTTTTGTACTTTATTTAGAGACAGGGTCTCACTGAGTTGTTTAGTGCTCGATTTTGCTGAGGCTGGCTTTGAACTTGCAATCCTCCTGCCTCAGGCTGCTGGGATTACCAGTGTAGGCAACCACACCTGGCTCAGTTCTTAGAATTTTTTTACAAATGGAATCATATTGTATGTAGTATTTTTTTTTTGTCTAGTTGCACTTACATAATTATTTTGGTTTATTTATGTTGTAGTACCAAGGAATATTTAATTCCATTTTGTGGATGAGTAGTATTTCACACTGATATAATTGCTGTATCCATTTGTATATTCATGAACATTGGATTGTTTCCATGGGGTTGTTACAAATAAAACTACAAACATTTGAGTACAAACCTTTTTGTGAACATATACTTTCAATTCTCTCAGAAAAATACTTAAGTGTGGATGACTGGATCATATGGTACATATGTATTTTACTTTTCATTACATTATGAAATTGTCTTGGAATATGTTTGTACGATTTTAGATTTCACGAACAGTTTGTAAAAATTCCAATTCCCACATATTATTTCCAACAATTAGTAAAATTTGTTCCTCTGTGAACTTCAGATATATGTACATTGGGTGCCTTGAAGTTATCCTATAGATTACTGAGGCTTTGTTTTTTCCTGTTATTTTTTTCAGTACTGTAAGTTTGACTTAGGTTTGGAAGTCTTCCTATTTTTACTTAGCTTTTGAGCATACTTAGTTTTTTTGAACATGTGAACATGATACAGTTATAATAAATTGTTTTAATATCCTTGTCTGCTAATTTTAACATCTGGGTGGATTATAACTGATTGGATTTTTTCTTCTTCCTGTGTCTTATTTTCCTGCTTCTTTGTATGGCTGGTATTTTTGATTAGATGCCACACATGATTAATTTTAACTTGTTGGGTACTGGATATTTTTGTATTTTTTAAAACGTTCTTGTGACTTATTTTACAAAGCAGTTAAGTTACTTGTAATAGTTTGATCATTTTGAATCTAGCTTTTATGATTTATTAAGCAGGAATCAAATAATGCTCAGTCTAAGGAGCCCAACTGCTGAGGTAAGACCTTTTGAACTACTCTATTCAATGCCCTGTGAATTTTGAAGTTTTTCCAGTCAAGACCTGGGAGAGTGCTGGCATTGTTATTATCTGTACTCCTGAAAGTCTTGGGTAGTTTCCCCTGATGCATGTGTTGCTCAGTACCCAAGTGGATACTCAAAGTGGACTTCCTGAAGATCTACAGGATTTTTTTATTATTCAGTTCTCTCCTTTCTGCCACTCTTTCCATGAACCTTAGCTGTCATAATCTCCCTGGATTCTCCACTCCATCATCTCACTAAGGGAGGCTGTCGAGTTTCCCTTAAACTCCACCTTTTTCCTGAACTATTGTCCAGAAACTTTCTCTATGCAGTGAGCTAGTGCAACCAAAGGGCTTACTTCTTTTATTTTTTGTTTCTCAATAATTACTGCTCATTTTAGTCTGATGTTCAATATCTTGAAAACCATTGTCCTATTTTTTCTTTTTGTTATTTCATGTGGGAAATAACTTTGTATTTGCAAGAGGATGAAATTCCCTATTATATTATGATGGATGATTTTATTTATTTAAACATATTCATACCATTTTCTTTTCTTTTTTTTCTTGAAAAATTATTTCGTGTTTCAGGAAGGGGAATTTAATCATGAGGAGTATCTATGACTTCAGTAACTTCAAGCTTAATTTTATAAAATGTTACAAATAATAAAAACTGATTTTTCTAAGGTATTAAAGATAACCAATTTAATGAAAATAATATTTTCATTAAATATTTTCTGAAATATTCTATATCTTCTTTTCAATAACTCTGCTTCTAATAATAAATAAAATGCATCTAAGAACTACCTATATATACTATAATCATCTATATGACTATATTGAGTCTGAATATAAAACATTTATTATTTGAATACACTCTTATATTTTAGAACATATTATGATGAATTCAGGGTTTCTAACTTTGAAAGAACCAACTGCATCTCTTGATATGTACATGTAGCCATGCCCATAATGACTAGTTTTATGGACATCAAATATTTCAGAAAAATACAATGTGTCTATTCGTGGCTATATGTCTAAGAGCATCTGAGTAAATTTTATAAATGACATCTTTTTAGGGTCCTCATTGTTCTGGTATGGTTAACATACTTCACATAACTCACTCTTATCATCTATCATTGACTGCTGAGGTTTAAATTTTAGCTCTGCTACTTACTAATTGTATGATTCTGGGCAGGTTTCTGAGCCTGTCATTGGTGCATACCCTCAGCTTTAAAAATGACTTAATAATAATAATAGTAGTAGTACTTAGACTAGCACCTGACAAATAATAAATGCTCTATTGACTTTTGTTAAAAATAACTAAGTAATGAGTGAAATTTATACTGAACAAATCTTGCTGGAAGAAGTTATCTGATAGAAATAACAAGTTTTCTAGGGTTCAGTAGCAACAGGAACCCATGATTTACTTTCCTGAGGAAGCCTAGGGAAGCAGAAAGCCTGAGGTTGGTATCCTCTCAGTTAGTGTTCACCAGCAAGGGGGTACATGTTGAGAAAGAGGGCCCAAGACAGCTCTCATCTCTTGTCATGAGAGCACACAGACACCAGGTCAAGGGGAAAAGCTGAGGGAACAGTTCAGAGAAAAAAGAATAATCAGAAGGTTTGTCCTTCTAGAGTGCTATTTGAGTCATGAGGAATTTTGGAAGTTTCCAAAGTGCGCTAGGTTGTTTTCTGTACTCCAGCAGAAATGGGATTTTCAGGAAGAAACTCAGTTCAACTATGACAAAATAAAGTTGGACATTTGAACTTCTGAACTTTTGGACTGAAATTTGTACTAATAACTTTTAAACTATTATTATGGATGCACATAATAATATGTGATACTTTCATCTTTGGAGCCCTGGAAGTGCAGTCAGGAGACCTGAAGTCTAGCCATGGTTTTACTTTTGCTTATAATTGTGATAGCTTGAGCGAGTCCTTTAACCTAAGGTCTTGGCTTTTATGATGGTAAGATGTGTGTTATAGCACCTGCCCAGCACTCCTGAGGCTTCTCATGAGCATCAAATGTGATTATGTATGGAAATGTGCTTTTAGAAACTGTAATGTCATCACAAGAGATTATTATGAATAAGAATATAAGCAGTTGTCAGCTTCAGAGCCATCCATGGAATACAGAGTTTTAAAAAATTCCTCCCAAATGGAGTTATGGAAATCAATATGGAGAAAAGGAAGTCAACCTACTGAGTTGTAATATATTGATCTTCAGAGTCAGCATGACCTGGTAAAGAATTTAAGAATTTCTAGCTCAGATATTTACTAGCTTTGTAGCATAGATAAAATTATTTAACTTTTATAGTCTAAATTTTCTCATCTGGAAAATTAGTTTGTGATAAAGATTGGAAATTTGTGTGCTAAGAACTTTAGACAATAAATTGTAGTTTCTTTTCTTTTCTTTTCTTTTTTTTTTTTTTTTGGCTAAGAATGATAACAAGTTTGCTTTAATAATACAGGGTAGAAAGGTCCGGGAGGGGGGGGTGGTAGATGAGAAAGTGGGAGAGATCGGAATGTGAACAAAGCTTAGTTACATATAAAATTGTAGTATTTGTTGACCAAACATGTATATAATCTGTGAAATTGCTTTCTGATGGCAGAAAAAAGTCACAAGAATAATTTGGACAGAAGGGGACTGAATTGCTCCATTCCATGTGATGGCACATGGGAAATTTGGAGTGAACTTTAAGTTGACTATAATTACAAAGACTGCATATAGTCTGTGACAACAAGGTTGGAATAGTCCATGGTGGCATCTGTGATACCAAGCTCAGTATTTGAAAAGGAAATTTTCCTTCTGCTTTAGGCTTATAATCTAGTGGAATATAGTGAAAAAAATTAAATACCTGAATTTTTATTAACATTATTACAAAAATGGCAATTTTTAGTTTTATTACTGTGAAATAAAAGGAAAGGGTCAAACTTAAGTCAAGCCAAAAGTATAGAGTTTGAGGCAGAGTAGAGATCATAGCATCATTAATACAAAGAAAATAAACCAAAAGCCTGATAAGCAGAATGTTTACTCAAAGGGAATAATATGAGATCATCTCTTCATTAGATAATTGTGAAGGGTGGCATGCTTGGTATGTGGAGATGAAGCCCCATGGAGGGTGAGACTTGGATCAAAGGACCAAGAGGATGACCTTAACCTTGGAAATCATCTAATTAAAGATGGTGTTGACACCATGAAAGATAATCTGCTCCTGGGAAACTTGGAGCAAAGAACAAGGCAAAAAGGATTTAAGAAGCCATGACTAGTCTAATAATCAGCAAGAGAAATTTTGTTTATGTGGGGAAGGTTATATTTTAGGTAATGATCAGGTCTATAGATAGTTTCTATATATTGATGTATCCATCTATATGTATCTATCATCTATTATCTCCACAGTTTACTAATAACTCATGAAAATTAGGTCATTTTAAACTCAAAAAACCTTTTGAGAAGCCATCAAAGCATATGTTGTCAATTAGCAGGTGAAAAAATAAATGGTTTAAAAAAAGCAAGTGAGTTGCTCAAAGTCACACCATAAATAATAAGGAGACGACTAGAACTCAGGTCTTATGATAAGCTATTCAAGTCTTACTACTATAAAATGTGATCAGCATCTTTACTCAGAATATCATTTAAGTAAGAGCATTGCCTGGAATTTGTGAATAGATACTGAACTGATCAGGTCAAATCTAGGCATTTGGGATAGATTTATATTCAGATCTTGAAGCATCTCTCAGGGTTATATCTGTTGTAGCAGTTTAACCTACAAGTCTAATATGACTTAGATACCTTCCCTGGTTCTGTTTCCTTATAATGGAGTTTCTCAAAGTCTTAAGAAATATTTTAATGAACAATTTTTATTCTTGCTCCTGCATCTTTTAAAGGAAAAAATGGAGATCTTTACATTGGCATCTCAAATCAAGAAGTACTTAATTAAGCAGAAATGCTCCTGCTTTGAGGAAATGTAATTCTTGGTTAAGACCAGTGGGACAAACATAGCATATCAATAGGTCAAAAAAACAGCTCCCATTCTTGAAGTATTAGGCTGATTCACTTGTAATAATAGAGAATTTTTTTTAATTTCTTTTGTGGTATAGCGTTAAAATTAGATTGAGAAATCCTTGCATTTTAAGGTCATTTTGTCCTTTAGACAACCTACATAGTAGGCAAAGGAAAAATAAGTGTTTCATCAGATGCTTCTCATGATGTTCACGGCTACTCTGAGTTCTGATAATTTGAAGGCCCTGAAAAGTTCATATTTGCATTGTACTTCATATTCTCTTTCTTTTCCTTTTTTTTTTTTTTTTAAGTTTTTGGTCATACACTATCAGACTAATAATCTTAAGTTTACAGATATAGACAGAAGTGTATGAAAAGATGTAAGATTTCCAGATTTACACAAGATGAATTAGTTGTTATTACTGGTTATGAAAATTAAGAGAGAGTGATATCCTACTTCAGAGTCACATTTTCTGAGACAAAGCATCCTATGAAATTCTGGCTGAAGTCGTATGCTGGATGTGTGTGGTTCTGACCAAGGCTGACTACATCTGGCTGGATTGTGGATGATGCCATCTATCCAGGAGGGAGGGTTATTTCCCCTTTTTATTTATGTTCCATTTCATTTAGTATGCGTAGTAGGCATGGTGCCACTCTGACTTTTAACCCTAATGGAGAGAGCACACAAGTTGACTGGGAACCTCCAGGGAAAAATGAGCTTTAATGACAATTTGAGTGTAAAATCTGGTCTCTGGAAGAAAGGTCACCACATCTGCATAGCCCCTGGAGTCAGGCTTAGAGCCCTGTCTGCCTTCAAATAAAGAAGCATTTTCCTGTGTCTTAAGGCTGCTTTAGTTTGAGGTACAAGGAGCACATGACAGAATCAGGGGAACTGAGTGATGTTTGTGCATGTTTGACTGCACTCTGCATCCTAAGAGAAGACTTTGGAGAAACCCAATCAATACTACAAGCATGTCCTGGACAGCAGCAATGCTGTTTTCATTCTGTTACAATAATGAATTGAAGTCTCCCAACAGCAGGTATAATAAGCACTACTCAACCCTTGATATTCAATCACCTTTAACTGGTTATATCTATCTAAAATTCACTGTTAACTGTGGTTTTACAATACCCCATTGGCAACCTTTTATGGCTCTCTCTGCACAAAAATGCAAAAACATCAAAAATGCCTCTCAGTGCCATATACTCAGTGCTTCCCTATATTTGCTAAAATGTTTTCCATTTTTTACTTAAAGTCCATTGGAAGACATTCAGACATTGTGCACAAAATGAAGTGGTTTTGCCTTCAGTTTGAAATTATTTTTGCCATTATTGTTAGCCTAGAGTTCATATCTTCATCGTTCCTGGTTGAGAAGTGATTTCATGTTATCTAGATGCCCTAAAGCAAGGTAATCTTTTACAAATAAAAATGAAGCTTTAAAAAAAATTCCACAAAGCTCACTTGCATTGTGGGGGGGGGGGGGGGTGTCTGATTATTTATTTATTTAAAGCATTTTTTTCCTATTTTTGCTATAGAAAGGAAGCAGATTCACAATGCAGTTTATGCATAGTAGAAATGAGCAAGCACTTCTATTTTATTAATGCAAATGGGACAAGAAATTAAAGGTTCATAAAAAATCCTGATAAGATCCACATCCTGGAGAGAATCCAGGTTCAGATTCACAGTCTGAATATGAATACCTACATTTGTAAAAATTTCACTGGTCTTTTATTTGACTTTCAACTTAATTATCAATGCCAAGAATTTAATATTTTAGGGCTAATTCTACATTTGAACAAAAGCATTTAGCCAGTTCAAGCCATGTTACAAGATCATATCAAATTAATATTGTTTAGATGTCTTTTTTCACTTTGATCAATTCAGAGTGCTTCATGTAAATAGATATGTAATAGATTGATCAAAGTCAGTTTTTGGACAGGAAAGATAGCGGCCTATCTAAGTACCTTTGGATTACTGACCTGAACCAGTTTATAAGTATTTTACTTTTATTTCAGGTTTAATACATAGGATTTGCTGATGAATTATTGGAGTCTTTGAAACATTCCTTTTGCTATGTCAAATAGAAAATGAAGCAGCAATAATAGAAATTGTTTATCATAGCAATGTTTATCATAATATAACAAACACAGTTTAACTTTTTTTTGTTTGATTATTTCACTATACAGTATCAGTAAAGGTATCTACTTCGATCTAAATATTGGGGGGAAATCATCATATGTAAGAAAGATAATGATGAAAGCTACAAATTTTATAAATTTCAGTATTCCTGAGAAATGTTAACACTTGAGTAGTTTAATAATATGATAAACAATTTTATACATGTATTAGACTTTGTTGATAATAGTTAAAATAATAAACTTTACAATTTTTATTATATTGAATTCAGAATAAGCAAGCTTCTATTACTGAACAAATAAAAGCTAAATGTCCCATCAAAGCAAGGGTGGTAAAACTAAACTTAGCTTTTATAATAAAAATAGTGTCAAATTCAATTTCCCTTTCTACTACCAAGTAATTCTGAAATGTTTTGAAGTAGCACCAAGCTGTAGAGTAATGCAATCTGCAAAATATCACCAATATTTTCAAACATGTGGTAATGATTTTCCTCACACTTTAAAGTGGTCCCAATTCTAACAATAAGCATGGTTGCTTTAGAAAAAAATGCTAACTTTGACAGCTTTTATGGGCCTGTTTTTATTATGTTTAATGAGAGATCACTAACTTTTTCTAATACTTCAAAAGATGACTGCATTTTGGTAGAATGGTGGTGGTAATTACAATAAATCCTTATTGCCCAAGCATATAGTGGAGCTACTAATGAATTAGGTTACTTATCTTATGATATTTATAATTTTAACAATGATTAAGTCCAAGATTGTGGAACCATATAATCTATTTATGAGACATCACATTTTAAAATATCCAGTTTTCACAATATTTAAAGTGTAAAATGCAAACTTTAGTCTATTCAAGATAAACTCAAAATTATGAATATGCATATTACTGATGGAGCAAGAATTATTTTTCTTAAATTCTAAATAAGTATAATTCTATCAAAATTTCCAAATACGTAACAATCTATCACTGTTACAGAAGTACATGAACTGGTATAATAACATTTGCAATAATGAAATAAAAGAATTTCTAAGAAAAAAATTCAGGTCCAGTATCATAACCAATTTTTTTTTGATGTGCCTTCATTCAAGGTATGAAATAAAATTCACTGAAGTTTACCACTGCAGAAAAATATTTCATAGCTAGAACACAGAAATGATTTAATAAGTTCTATGAAAAGTCAATTTGCATGAGATCAGCACCTAACCTGTAAGGGGTGGTAATGGATTGTTGGCTTGATTTTATACCACTTGACATCAGATTACAATACACTGAATAAATGTTAACCTATAATCCCTTTAGTAAAAGTGAGCATTGTTTGTCTTCCCTTGTAGAGACCACATTGATTTTCTTTTATTGGATGCTCAACCACTGCACCTTAGATTGATTACTTAGAATTAAATGTGCAGAGAACATTTTTATTATTCTAAAACAGCAATCTTAACATTAGGGAGATGCACTTCCTCCCAACCTCTCCATATTACAGAATGCATATTCAGACATATCATTTGGATTTCTTTAGTTTTCCCATTTTGTTTCAGGGTTGCTGTGATAGTGACCCCAACTCTGCCCCTGTGACCCTTGACCCAGACGCATCTGACCAGTCAAGGCTCTGGGGGTGGCAAATTAATAGAAGCCCTGCTTGTTAATTGCATAAAAGAAAAGCCTAAGAATTCATCACCTCAGTCATGGCCATTGCTTCCCTTTGACCCCCTTCTCCCACAAGGCTTTTGCTGGTGGTCACATCTGTGGTTTTCCTATAACCTACATATTCGCCATATAATTATTCAGCATCAAACCTTATTAATCAAATCGATGCTGTGTTTTAAATGGAAATTGCAGGATTAATACAAGCATTCATTTCATCCTGAAAATCTTGATGGCTTTAGCACATGGAATCCAATTGGAATATAAAAGAAGGGATGTAGAGACCTGATTGAATTAGGGGAGGCATGGTGCACATTAAATTACATATGCCAGCAGGGTTCCATGCTTTTATAGTAAAATACTGCTTTGGAGTCCATACGTCATCTACCTCTTGTGATTTTTTTTTTTTACTTACTTACACTCTCGAGGCAAGCAAGTACATAAAAGGTTTTCATATTTTAAAAGATGTTTTAATAACATCAAATATGTCTTCAATAGAAAAAATAATGTCCTATGACTATCTCATTGAAAGTAAGAAATTATCAAAATGATATAGCTGAAACTAAGTGTATTTTCTACTAAACGAAGGCAAACATTTCTTCATGTGATAGGAGAGAATAGTGAATCTGTAAAATTAACTTTTGATAAACCTTTTTTTTTTAAATTTTAAATGCCTTTACATAGAATGTCAATAAATGGTAATTGAATTAATAAAGAAAAAGTATTTTGTATGGGGCCTGGGAAGATATTTATTGTTTAATTGTACTTATTATAGAAAACACTATTTGAGACTAAAACTTAGAAACCAGAGCCACAGACACACTGTTATTGACAAGTACTACAAAGATATTAACCAAGCTCAATAGCTTATTCTTTGGGGTTAGCCCTGACCTAGTCCAAGATTAGCATTAGCACATCAATAAACCAAGGAAATAAAGTCAAATTATGTTCTTTACTTCTTCACTTGAAAATTATGGTACATTCTGGAAAGTTTCTTCTCCCACAGAGATTTCCTTAGCTTTATATATATATATTTTAATCTTTGTTAACATGAAAAACGAAGTAAGTGACCTTTTTTAAATAGCCCTATTATGGATCTTGGTAAGCTGTTGGTTCATTTATACATGACAATGTGAAAAGGGATTTAAATATAATGGGATTACAATAGTCATAAAAAAACCAAATAGTTGCAAAGTAGTAAAGCAATTTGGTTAAGAGAGTTCATTGAGTAAGTGGAAAATAGTAGTGTCTCACTCGTTCAAAAGTTGAGTATCATAGAAAACATTCCAAAATTTCCTAGTTTTATGCCATTTAAAGGTCAGGCATTGTCTCAGAGTAAGTATAAATTTACTTTTGAGACTGGCTGTAAATTTTTTGGTTTGTTTTAACAAATGAAATGGAGATCTTTACACAAAGGCTTCTGATAATCCGTATGTATCATTATGTGAATTAGAAAAAGAAACACTCTTAGACAACCTTCTAGGTATCCAGTTTGTTGAGCATTTGTCTTTAGCCAGTATAGAAAAGGAAACAGCTTGCCTGGATGCATGGAGTGGGAGCTACATTTCATATTCTTTCACACTCATAATTAGGTATCTTCACAGACCCTCTCTCTGTGAAGAGATGTCCAAAGATGTATGGAAATTCTTGCTTGCTTCCCTTTAGTTACTAATAGGCCACATCTAGTAGGCTTTTTAAAATCAACTTCAATTAAAAAAATGAATTAGGAATAATATGGAGAAAGTTTTGATAAGGAGGATTTTTTCAATAGAAAACATCTAAATACTAAGTATCTGTCAGATTTGCTTGTTACTTCCTGATGATGAAAGTGAATTAATGGTCCTAGAAGTAAATTGTCTGTATAAGAAGAATGCCTTTGAAAGAACTTTGCCTATAGTAACTACTGCTAACCTGTACTGCCAGTCTGGAGTCATAGCTCAAACATTAGGAGTTTTTCCCAATCTAAAATACATTTTTAAAAGTTTGAATGATGCATTCTTCTAAAAATTCCATCTTAGCATAAGAAAAAAGTTACCTAAAATATCACTATGACAACATATTTATGAAATTGCATTTGACAATCATGAAAACAAGCTGCTATAGTACATGTTATGATACAAATACATCACTTTTAAATGTCTCTTGTCAAATTAGATGATTTTACTTACCAAACTTTAGATATACTTCATGCTTAGTTATAAAAGACAATTAGTTGTAAAATAAGTCAGCTTAGCATCCAGACAGAGGATTTTAATAATAACTCGATATATAATACTGGCAGGAGCTGTTAGTTAGAAATAAATAATATCCCAGATCCTTCATGGTAATTACAATTATTCACTATTTATATATGACCAAGAGTTTGGTTCATCTTGGAACAGACTCAAGTTCATAGTTTCTTATTAACTTCCAATAGAAACTGGACATTTTTAGGATGAATGAAACCATTGAACCAACACTGTACTTTCACAAGCACTTGATATGATTTTGTGTATGAATAAACATGGTCACATACAGGTGAGTATGAATGTGTGTTCAAACGTGTTCTCATGTTTGAGAGTTTTTGTAAAAGGTAGTTTCTCTGAGTAGGTCTGCCAATCTTTTCTTACTAATGGTTTAGAAAACAAAATTCTTTAGAATCAGCCATTCAGTGAATAAAAGTGAATCAATCTGATGTTGCTCTTTATTAGTAATGAGGAATTTCTTTTCTTCTTTTACCAGAAGAATATATTTGCCCACCATGAGCAATGTTATTTTTTGTGATTAGGAAATAGGAGAGCTTCTAAATGCATATTTGGTGCAGTACAAATATTTGCAAGATAGATGGGTGGAGAAAACTGAAAATGACACTTGGAAGTCTAAGGTAAACCTTTCTCGATGAACCATGGAAGTGATTGCAAGGAAATCTAAACATTTTGTATTTCATTGGGATGTTCATCCTCTTTTGTGGAGTAAGCTAAAGTTCATTCCTTCTGTTCCCATGGTAAAAGGAAGGTAAGTAATACAGATCAGGAAATATCTAAATCTTTTCACCATAGCATATAGCTATGATCCAAAGAAAAACAATGCCTTCCTGAATCTATCACACATAGACAAGATCAAAGGAAAGATTCTTAAATACTCAGTAAGAAAAACAAACAACCTTGTTCTCCTTTGAGGAACAGATGTGCAGGAAAAAAGAAAGAGATGTTTTGGAGGGAAAAGGTATATAAACAACTAACCTTCCATGAGAACATTCTCTCCACAGAATATAGTGAGAGATACCATGAAACCACATAACAATATTTACAGCACTTCTTCAAATTGTACAATAGTCTAAAATTCATAATAATATTCCCTGGTGTTTGCCAAGAAACCCATAGGAGCAGAGGTACACATCACTGTGACTAGGACTATATTGCTCTAATTATATCAAGCTCAGCTGTGATTTTCTTTATCATTATAATTATGCTGCCACTATTTGAGTCATGGAACAAATAAATCTTTATAACAGGAACCAATCCTAAATGAAGGAAGAAACAAATACTGTTTAAACTTATTTATATTGTCAATATATCTTGTTGAACAAAAGGAAAAACAATTCTAATACTATATTAAGTTATATTATTTTCAGTAAATGTAAAAAAAATCTTCATTGATACATGGAGAAATATTCTTTTAGCATTCATATAGAAATAGGTACTAAATATCTGAAGGGAGTTTTAAGACTTTGTACTTACTCCCATACCCAACATTTACCCCTTCAATTTAAGTTTAAAAACAATGGATTATATTATCCAAATTGTCAAATGAATGATATTATTTAATGACATTCTATTCAGCTCTTGTCCTGGAATTGTGAAACACTGATTTTACTACATTCACTTGGAATCTAGGTGAAAAACTGCACTTGGACCAGTATCTTTATTTTTTTTGGCTGAACTATCTCTAACTATGAAAAGTGTCCTATTGCAATATGCTATGTACACTTCAAGATGACATCCTTTTTTATGACTTAAGAAAAGTCTTCTCTTTTTGCCAGTTGCCTTCTAAAGCAAAGAACTGTCTTCAACTTGTTAATCTAATCAACTTGTGAAGTGGAAGTAAATGATATACATATTATTCTTATACTATAGATAAATTGGTAGAAATACCATTATATAAATAACAGTTAAAATGTTTTGTTTTCTTTGTGGTAAAGTACAATGATAATAAAAAGCATGCTCTAAGAACACAAGCCACACAGATAAGAAGGCATAAACATGGAATGATTCAGTGAAATCATTTCCAAACAAAAAACTGATAAATGCTAGACATTTTTCATAGAATACGTTTCTAATGTACTGATGATGCTTTATGTATAACAAGAGCCTTTTAAAAAGTGTAAGTGATAGAGTTGTTCAAATTGCACATATTGTTCAAGTCTCAGTTGATGTGCAATGAGCAAACTGAGCAGTGCAAATGTTTTGCTTTAAGGGCATTGAATGGCCATAACAATCAATAAGAATAGAAAATTTTATTTTAAAATGAGGTTTTAAAGGCAAATATTAAATACTTTTTTAAAAAAAAGAATTAAAGATAAATTTATCTATTCAGTCATTTCTTCCTAAAGTCTGCATTTTACAAGGGGCTGGATATTCTTTAAAGAAAACCCATCATGCCAATAATGCACTCTGTGCTTTTACTGACCAAATAATACCATAAACTAAAGATTCAGTCTAGGATGATAGCCAGCCTTGCACCAGCCCCTCAGATAGTCCAGGACATCTCAACAAACACTTGAAATGCTACCAAACCCAAGCCGCCACTTCACATGATTTATGATGTCATTAATGTCAAGCTATCAGTGGACAAGAGTAAAAGAGACAACAGCAAAGCTGACTAAAAACAAATAGTTTTGATTAAACTCAAGGACGTTCAGTACAGCTTTCAGCAAAAAGGCATTCATCATTTCCGAAGCTGACCTTGTTTTTTTTTCTTTCTTTCTTTCTTTTTTTTTTTTTAATACTAAATGCAAACCTAATGCACATTGGTATTCTTGCAGACTCTAAACCTTGTTACAGTTTCTACTCTTAAGTTAAAATGAAGTAAAAGCTACCACACCTTTTTTCAATGGGGCTGATTGAGTAGCTAATTGACCCTTTTCCTTAAACTCCCCCTTCCCCACTTCTCCTATTTCCCAGAAGAATTCTGTCATTCTTCTAAATTATTTCAAAAGAGTTGGTTACTCTATATTCCCACACTTTGTTTTATAAATGCCATTTTTTACATTTTTTTAAAAAAGAGATGAAAATTAGAAACAACAAAGACTTATCTATGAATAAGAGACACCAATTATTTTCATGTAAACAGTTGTCACTGCAAACTGTTCAAGCTACAAACCTTGTTTTATAGAAACACAGTCAGTTTATTCCTCAGAGAAATGTGTTTACATCTCTTGTAATAAGCAGGCATAATGCTTCTTTATCTGACTTGGGCTTTATTTAGAACATATTAATTCTTTTAAGCAAGAATTAAAATATAAAAATGCAGAGGAGAAACAAATGGTATTTCAGAGATTTTGTTCTTCGTCAACATCCAATTGGACCAAGTCACCTCAGGAAATCTTATTTCATGCCCTTGTAAAAGCTGCCATAACTCATTCAAACAACAGGAGGAAACTAATAGTTCAAGCTTTAAAAATGTATTTTAAAAGGCTGTCAGTAAGCCTGTTTTTTTTCTTTTAAAGTAATAAGGTTTTCCACTTCGGCACAAACTTTAAACAGTTGTGTTCTCCCCATATATGTCTGTTATCTGTAAGCATCTGAGCTCTCACTCTTTTATTATAATAATTCTTTTTATTTTCTTGATATTTTATACTTTAAAATCATGAAGTTCTATCAGCTGATATGGCTTACACAGACATTCGTATAAATTAAATCACATCTCAATATCAAAGTGAAATTCTTTAATAGCACATTTATATTTTAGTTACATTTATACTTATTAAAAATCAGTATCTCATGAGGCATAAAAGCTATAGTTTTATTTTTTTTTACCTGCAAATGCCATAATTTTATTCTTCTTCTTCTTTTTTTTTTTATTGGTTGTTCAAAACATTACACAGCTCATGACATATCATCTTCCATACATTTGATTCAAGTGGGTTATGAACTCCCATTTTTTACCCCAAATACAAGTTGCAGAATCACATCGGTTACACATCCACATTTTTACATAATACCATATTAGTGACTGTTGTATTCTGCTACCTTTCCTATCCCCTACTATCCCCCCTCCCCTTCCCTCTCATCTTCCCTCTCTACCCCATCTGCTGTTGTTTAATTCTCTCCTTTTTTTTTTTCCCCTTTCCTTTTTTTTTTTTAAATGGCTGGAACATCTTCTAAAATGTTGACCATTTTTAGCTGGAGTCATTTGTTCACTCACACTAAAAAAAAAAAAAATCTTCCCCAAATTAGGTATATTTACTCTGATTAACAAAAACTTTCTGCTGAGTTTTTTTTTTTTTTTATGGGAAATAAGGCAGACTGTTTTATAAGTATTAAATGTGCATGAGAACATTTGTAATATCACCCTTGGAGAATAATAAACAGATACTAGAGATTGAAATTCTGACATAGTTTACAGAACAATAATCCAAACATCTGTTATAATGACAAGGGATTTGAACAGAATAGAGAGTACATGGGAAAGCTATGCTACTTTTAGTACAGTTATAACATTAAATCAAAGCATTGCAGTCAAGGCAGCTTGCTGCTAATATAAACAATTTTCTACATATTCCTGGGCCACAAGCCAGATCTGAGGATTCAGTTACAAGCACAAGGTCAAGAGGGAATCAACAGTATGAAATTACTGCCTATGAATCAAAAGAATAAATGGATAATTAAATATGAAAACAAATTATAAGGTACACTCTCATTTAACTCATCAAATGAATTTGTCGAGCAACTTTATGTATGGAATTTTTTTTGCAGGAGTAGGATCAGTAGAAGCTCTAATGTACTTATTGATTAAACTGAGCTCTCAGCGTTTTTTCCTGAGTAAGGCTCATCGTATCATTTTTTTTTCTCCATACATGTTTGATTCCCTAAGAAAATCCAGCATCTAGTTAAAATCATAAAGATAAATACCTGGTCATAATTTACTTCATGGCAGAAAAGAATGGTGCTGAAAAATTGTAAACCAGTGAACAACTTAATTTTCTTAAACCTGAAATCTAGGAGACATATGTTGAATGGAAAGATTAGCTTTCAGGATGGTAAGTGATTAAAATCTAATTCTACTTTTGCTATTATCTCTACAATGTTGGCCACATTTTTTAGCCCCTCTAAAATTTAGAGTAGAATATATTGAGACTAAGAAACATTCTAGCATAAAAAATTTATGTATGTATATGTCCATGCAGAAACAAAAGCTGTCATACAAGTGCTAGGTAAATATTTTAAATGGGTTAATCTTTGAAATTGGAGTGTTTAATGGATTTCTTAGTCTAATAATATGTTTGACTTTGAACCTAAGTAAAAATAATGATATCAGATACTGGTTAGAATAACTTCTTTATTTTAGGTTAGTGGCTACATGAATCCTATCTCATAGAGGTAGAAATTTCTAAAACCTACTTCAAATTTGAAAGAAAGGAAAATAGTTGAACTAAATAATGGTAAAAGTTCAAGTGGGCAGAATTAATGTGATTTTTTTTTGTTCTTCTATAAGAATAGGAATGTGTCCTGATATAAAAATCTATGCACTCTCTTCTTCTAAGTAGACATTTGTGGAAGGCTGGATCTCTGAAACAAATATGAAAATTAAGGTCTCTAAAAGAGAAGCAGTCCTATAATGATGAAATTAGAAATTGAGAAGACAGAATATATCATAGAAATATTCTATATTAATTTGGAATGAGCTCATTAGATTGATGCAGAGTTTTAACTCTGACATTAGATTGAATCTTATCCTATGTTATATCATTATAATAGAAGTCAATCTATAGTCCAATTCAAGAAAATTTCCACAAAATATAAGAAAATTAAACATTAAAGTTCAATGATGGTCTGAAATTTTGGGAAAATTAAATTATAAAAGGATGGTTGTTATGGTTTGGATTTGGAATCTCCCCTAAAAGCTTATCTGTTGAAAGCACAGTCCCCAGTACAATGAGGTTTAGAGGTTGGGGTTTTAGGCAAAGATTGGATCATGAGGCCTTTGGCCTCTGAACATTAAATGGATTAATCCAATGATATATAATTAGACTACTGGGAGGTGGCACTTAATTGGAGGAAGCAGGTCATTGGGTGTGTGCCCTGGAAGGGTTTATCTTTTCCTTAGCCTCTGCCTCTCTCTGCTCTCCCACTGCCCATCATACCCTTCTACGAAGATATTTCTGCCTCAGAGTCAGCCAATCATGGACTGAAATCTTTGACACTGTGATCCAAAATAAATCTTTCCTTCTCTAAGTTGTTCTTGACAGGTATTTTGTTTACAGAAACAAAAAGTTGAATAACAGAAATTGGTACTGAAAAGTGGTGTTGTTATTATTATACTAGAGATTTAGAAGCTTTTTAGAATTGGCTTGCAGAGAGAGTTTGGAAAAATTTGGAGAAACAGGCTACAGAAGCCTCAAAATTAGTTGAATTAAAGGACAATTCTGTTAGGATCTTGGAAGTCCAGAATGCCAATATGAATGCAGACAGTAAAAACTGAGCTAGAGGAGGATTCAAGATGGCAGACTAAGGGAAGGCTGCATTCCTAGGTGCTTTCTGGCTCAGGATTCAAGTAGCAGGATTACTGCTTCTCTGTGAGGTGAGTGAAAGAATAATTTCACTAAAACTCAATATTGGATAGTCAGACTGTCTTAGAGACTCAGAAATTTTGGTACATTAAACAAAGAAGAAAGGCCACATTGGAGCCAAGCCAGTTGTGACAGCAGCAGCAGCACCAGCAAGTGCAGTGGTTCTAGTTCAGAACAGAGGAAGGGGGAGCACAGAGAGAAACACAATGGATAGATTGAGTATGGTAAAACTTGAGATCAGAAAAGCAGCCTGCCCTTAGTTCATCCAAAGTTTGCACAGTGCACTGCTGCCTGAAAAGTGCCCCGTATTTCCCAAATGGCCATGGAGATCTGAGATAGGAATCATCTTGAGGTGACCATGCTGCAGCTGCTGCTGTGGGAGTTGGGAGATCTGAACACTGCCCTGGCAAATGTCTTCTGTGTACTTAGCAGAATAGGAGTGAAACAGGCACAGAGAACATTTTAACCAGGGGGATTCAAGTTGGAAAAGTGAAGGGGAGCCCAACTCACTTCTTTCTTTGACTATGGCAGCTCATGTGCCTGCAGAAGGGGTCTGAACAGGTACAAAGTGCACAGGGACCAAGATTATGAAGACTGGGCAGGCTGTGTTCATGGGCAGCAGAGAGTATAAAAGATTGACTCCCCTGCCCCCATAATATAATCTTTAGGAGGCTGCAGAGATTGAGTCTCCCAGCAGAGATCATTAAATGCCAGGCCCTAGGGATGTGTTGATCTAATCTCTCCAGAGCAGAAACTGCTCAGCAAAGCTCCTGAGGCCTGATTAGACCTAAGCCCCACCCTCTGGAACTCTACTCATAAAACTTTGCAGGGCCCCACCCTGGGAGTGTATCAATTTGTCTGTGAAAACAAAATTCCAACTGACAGTACTTGCCACCCCATCCTACCTCATACTGGGGAGAAGAGAAACTAAGAATTATTTGAACCAGTTTCAAATAATTAGGCCACTCCATCTGGCAGCTTGTTGAGCAACACAAAGAGAGAAAGGTGTTAACAATCCCTAGCCCTTACTCTCACTCCCAGCACAAAGCTCGAGAAGAAACAGAAAGAAAGACAGCCCGGCATAGACAGTGTCCATCTATTCTCATTGACTCTTTTGACCACCTCAATGGAAATGATTCTTTAATTTTGCATTAAGAATATTTTTTTCTCTTTTCTTTTCTGTTTTTTAAATGTGTATGTGTGTATGTATAGATTTGTTTCCGTTTTTCTCATTTTTAAAATATACTTTTTTTTTCTTGCCTTGTCTTTTGAGGGTTACAGTTTTTGATTAGTATATTTTGGTTTTGCATTGTTTTTTATTTGTCTTTTTTCCCCTCTCTTCTACTAACATCCAAACTCTATTGTTCTCTATTTCACTCTCCCTTTATTTCATCATTTCTATTTTTCTTCTCCTTCCTTATAATGATTGCATGGTACACCTATCCTAAATTCTTTATGTTCAGTTTTTGAAATTACGAACCCTTTTCTAACTTTCTATTAAGTTTTCTTATCTCTTAATTGTCTGCTTACCATCTTTTAGCACAAATTGGTTTATATAATTCCTGCCCCCACCATTAATGCTGTTGCAATTATTGCTGCTTTGAACAACATAGTTGACACCCAACATTTGCTTTAATGCCAGATATAATTCATAGTTATTAATTATTTTTCTTCTTGGCAATTTCAGATCTTACCATTATTTTTGTGTGTGGCAATTAAAATTACAGATGTCATAATAGGAATCAAGTATTTAATTTATTTACATTGGTTATTAATTAATTTATTTAATTGGTTATTAATTTATTTACATTGGTTGTTGCTATTGCTTAATCTCCCCTATTTTGTGAGATACTAGGATCCTACAGGGAAACTACAAGTTCACAGGGTAAAAACTCTGCTGCTGAACTAAACTCAACCAGAAGAGTGCACCTAATAACAATAGCTCTTCAGCCATACTTTAATATAAAGAAAAAAAAGAAACAAAAACTCAAACAACAACAAGTCCCCAAATAGAAACAGGTAGAAGTGGGCCCATAGGTCTAACTTATGGTCATCAATTGCTGTAACAAAATAAAAGAGAAATAACACAAAGACTACAGACACCACACCTAAAGGGGGTTCAATCCAGATCACTCTAGGACACTTTGGCTAGCAAAGACTGTTCCCTATAAAAGTCCATATATAAAAGTGGAAGAGAAATCCTTTCCAGCAATTGCATGAAACACAATAAAGGAATACAAGAAAAATGAAAAAGCAAGTTAACACAGCACCTCTTCATATTTATTATTCACTAGGAAATGACCCCCAAAATATTGAAGTGGGTGAAATATTAGTTAAGGAATTCAAAACAATCATTATAAAAATGATCAATAAATTCCAAGAGAACACAGAAAAACAACTGAATAAATTAAGGAAGTCAGTAAAGAATATGAATAAGATTCAATAAAGAAATAGAAATATTGAAAAAAATCAAACAGAAATCTTTGAAATGAAATACATAAGAAATAAAATAAAATGTTCAGTTGAAAATATCCCTAATAGGATAGACCATGCTGAAGACAGAATCTCAGAGACGGAAGACAAAGTGGTCAGCCTTGAATATATAGAAAGTATTAAAGAAAAATAAGTAACTATGATCATAATATACAAGGACTCTGGGACAACATGAAAAGACCAAATACAAGAATCATTGGAATTGATGAGGACTATTAGATGCAGGCATATAAAATGATTATAATAGAAGAAAAATTTTCAAACATTTGGAATGATATGGTCATCCAGATGCAAGAGGTATTCAGAATTGAAAGTACTCAAAATCATAAAAGAACCTCTTCACAGCACATTTTAAAGTTCTTAACATACAGAACAAGAACAGAATTTTAAAAGCCTCCAGAGGGAAATGTCAGGTTGTTCAGAGGCAAGTCAATCAGAATTGCTTCTGATTTCTGAGCACACACTCTACAAGCCAGGAGGGCTTGGAATGGTGTGTTCCAAGTCCTGGAAGAAAATACCTGTCAACCAAGACTGCTATACTCAGCAAAGCTATAATTCAAAATTAAAGATGAAATAAAAACCTTTCAAGACCTCCTTAATTCCAATGATTATTAAACTTGGTCTCTTCATGTTGTCCCAGAAAATAAAAGAATTCATTACTACTAAACCACCACTATAGAACTTACTTAAAGAAATTCTGCACACATAAGAAATAAAAACAAACCTCA
This sequence comes from Marmota marmota marmota, assembly GCF_001458135.2. Lineage (NCBI taxonomy): Eukaryota > Metazoa > Chordata > Mammalia > Rodentia > Sciuridae > Marmota > Marmota marmota. The sequence continues at coordinate 51,663,236 of NW_026000026.1, read as the reverse complement.
GAGCTCACAAAAGAACAAATCTCATTTGAAGATAGCTAAACAATTGTGAAACAGAACCAAATTAAACAAAATAAATAAATCAAAATGGTAGAAATTAATAAACATCTCTATATGATAATATTGAATGTATATGGTGTTAACACTCCAATTAAAAGACATAAACTGCCAGAACGGGTGAAAAAACAAAAGCTGACTATATGTTGTTTGCAAGAGACACACCTTAGAGACAAAGTCAGCCACAGGATGAATGCAATAGAATGGAAACTGATATACCATATCAATGGAGCCAAAAACCAAGCAGGAGTGGCTATTCTCATATCTGAAAAAGCAGATATCACACCAAAATTAACCAGAAGAAACAAAGAAGATAACTTCATATTGGTAAAGGGAACAATCCAACAAGAAGATATAACAATGATATATATTTATGCTCCAAACATGGATATAACTAATTAAATAAAACAGACACTACTCAAATTGAAGCCCCAGATAAACCCCAGTAAAATAATACTGGGTTATTTCAATACACCCCTCTCACCATTAAATAGGTCATCTACACATAAAACTAGTAAGAATTCTTTTTACCTGAAATATATTATAAATCAAATGAACCTAACAGACAGACATAGAATATTTTATCCAAAAACAGCCGAAGGCATGTTTTTCTCAGTGGCTCATGGAACCTTCTCCAAAATAGACCATCTTTTAGGACACAAAGCAACTCTTAGCAAATACATAAAAACTTATAAAATTCCTTATGTCTCATCAGATCATAATGGAATGAAATGAGATATCAACACCAAAAAAAATCCTACATAAACTATTTAGACACATGGAAATTTAATAGTACATTTTTGAATAATGACTGAGAGAAGGAATCAAAGGAGAAATGTAAAAATTCTTAGACTCAAATGAGAATAGTGATAAATAACAGAAACTATGGAATACTATGAAGGCAATTCTAAGAGAAAAGTTTATATATAGCTATGATTGCCGACATAAGAATATCAGAAAGATCTCAAATAAACAACCTAATGATAGATCTCAAGGCTCTTGAAAAGGAAGAACAAACCAATTTCAAAACCAGTAAACAGAAGAAAATAATTAAGATCAGAGCCAAAGTCAGTGAACTTGATAATAAAAAATACAAAGGATCCATGAAACAAAGATTTGGTCCTTTGAAAAGATAAACATGATTTATAAGCCCTTAGCCAAATTAATGAAAAGAAAAAAGGAAGAAAAACCAAATTAATAAAATTAGAGGTGAAAAAAGGCAAATCACCATAGACATCTCAGAAATTTAGCAGATCATGAGAAACTATTATGAAACTTTACACTGATTAAATTGGAAAACCTAGACAAATAAAATAAAATCTTCTAATACTGAACCAAGATGGCATAGAAAACCTAAACAGACCAAGAACTTGTGATGATATACAAGCAGCAATAAAAAGCCTTCCAATAAAGGAAAGCCCAGGACTAGATGCATTTTTCAGATGAATTCTACCAAACCTTTAAAGAAGAACTAATGCCAATACTCCTCAAATTATTGCATGAAATAATAAGGGATGGAACACCTCCAAATTCATTGTATGAAGCTAGTATCACACTCATACCAAAACCAGACAAGGACACATGAAAAAAAATATATAGATTAATATCCCTGATGAACTTCAATGCAAAAAAATACATAATAAAATATTAGCAAGTCGAGTTCAACAACATATTAAGAAGATTGTACATAGCAACCGTGTTGGTTTTATTCCAGGGATGCAAGGATAGTTTAATATGCATAAATTAATAAATGCAATTCATTACATTAACAGAATTAAGGACAAAAATCACTTAGTAATTTAATAGATTCAGAGAATGCCTTTGACAAAAATTTAGCACACATCCATGACAAAAACACTGAATAAACTAAGGATAGAAGGAATGTATCTAAACATTATAAAGGCTACAAATGAAAAACCCAAAGACAACCTCATAGAAAATAGGGAAAAACTGAAAGCACTTCCCTTAAAATCTGGAATGAGACAAGGATGTTCACTGTAACCACTCCTATTAAATATAGTGGTAGAACATCTAGCCAGGACAAATTAGGCAAGAGAAGGAAATAAAAGGGATAAAAATAGGAAAAAAAGAAGTTAAACTATCACTGTTGGAAGATGATATAATCCTATATGTAGAAGATTCAAAAGACTCCACCATGACTGCTAAAGCTAATAGACAAATCTGGCAAAGTAGCATGTTACAAAATCAACATACAAAAATCAATAGCTTTTCTATATACCAAAGATAAATCTGTTGAGAAAGACGTCAGGAAAAATATTCTATTTACAATAGCCTCAAAAACCAAAACCAAGACAAAAACAAAACAAACAAACAAAAAAACCCAAACAAAAACGAGGAATAAATCTAACCAAGAAGATGAAAGACCTCTACAGTGAAATCTATAGAACATTAAAGAAAGAAACTGAAGAAGACGGGAAGACTTCTTATGTTTCATGAATAGGCAAAATTAATATTGGTAAAATGGCCATAGTACAAAAAACAATATACAGGTCAATGCAATCCCCATCAAAATATCATTGACATTCTTCACAGAACTAGGACAACCTATTCTATAATTCATTTGGAGAATGAAAGACTCACAATAGTCAAAGCCATTTTAAGTCAAAAAGGCAATGCTGGAAGCATCATAATACCTGACTTCAAATTATACAACAGAGCTAGAGTAACAAAAACTCCATGGTACTGGAATAAAAACAGATACATAGATCAATAGTACAGAGTAGAAGACACAGAGACAAAACCCACACAAATACAGGCATCTGATCTTTGACAAAGGTGCCAAAAACATATGTTGGAGAAAAGACAACTTTTTAAACAAATGATAAAGGAGCAACTGGTTATTCATATGTAGAAGAATGAAACTAGACCCTTATTTCTCACCCTGCACCAAAATCAACTCAAAATGGATCACAGACTTCAGATTTAGACCAGAAACTCTACAACTCCTCAAAGAAAATATAGGATTATCTTTCCAGCTTTTAGACATAGGCAACAACTTTCTCAATCGGGTCCCTAAAGCTCAGCAAATAATGCCAAGAGCCAATGAATAGGACAGCATCAAATTAAAAAGTTTCTGCACAGCAAAGAGAACAATTAGAAATATGAGGAAAAAACACACAGAATGGAAGAAAAGTATTTGCTATCTATTCTCACAGAGCATTAATACCTAGAACATATAAAATGCCCCCAAAACTTTACAAGTAAAATCATATAACCCAATTAATAAATGGGTGAATGAATCAAACAGACATTACTCAAAAGAATAAATATAAATGGTCAACAAACACATAAAAATAAATTCAACATCATTAGCAATTAGGGAAATGCAAATCAAATTATAATGAGATTTCATCTTACACCAGTCAGGATGGCAATCATCAAGAAAACAAAAAAATAATAAATGGTGGGAAGGATGTGAAAAAAAAGGGAACACTTTTACACTGTTGGAGAGACTGTGAATTAGTACAACCACTATGGAAATCAGTATAGAGGCTCCTCAAAAGACTAGGCATGGAACTACCATATGACCCAACTATAACACTTGTTGGTATTTACCCCGAAGAATTAAAGTCATCTTAACTACAGTGATACATGCAAATATATGTTTACAATAGCACAATTTATAATAGCTGAACTATGGAACCAGCTGTGGTGTCTATCAATCCATTCCATTAATGGATTTTTTAAAATGTGGTATATACATGCAGTGGAGTTTCATTCATCAATAAAAATTTAATTATGGCTTTTTTTTTTTTTTTTGAATACCGGGGATTTAACTCAGGAGCACTCGACCACTGAGCCACATCCCCACCCCTATTTGGTATTTTATTTGGAGAAAAGGTCTCACTGAGTTGCTTAGCACCTAACTTTTGCTGAGGCTGGCTTTGAACACATGATCCTCCTATCTCAGCCTCTGGAGCTGCTGGGATTAAAGATATGTGCCACTCTGCCCAGCTAAATTATGGCTTTTGCAGGAAAATGGATGGAAGTAGATATCATCATGTTTAGTGAAATAAGGCAAACTCAGAAGGTTAAGGATCATTTGATTTACCTCATATGAGGAAGCTGGAGAGGAAAAAGGAAAACAAAGGCAGGAGTGGATGTCCTAAAAAATCAAAGGGAAAACCTTAGAGGAAAGGGACCAAGGTGTTGGATGCACAGAGTAAAGAGGGGAAGTGCTGGGTAGTAATATCGATCAAATTATGTTGTTATATTGTGTGTATGTATGAATGTTTAACAACAAATCCCATCAATATGTACCACCATAATACACCAATAAAAATTGTGAAAATAAAAATTGTGCTCATGGGGTTTCAGATGAGAATGAGACTCTATTGGGAATTGAACGAGGGGTCAAGTTCTCTAGCAAAGAGCTTGTCTACATTTTGTTCATATCTTGAGTGTTTCTGTGAGGTTGAATTTAAAAGTAATGGACTAATCTGGTGGAGGAAATCCTACGGCAGCACAGCATTCAGGCAGTGGCATGAATATTGCTGGCAGCTTTTAGCCAGATTTGCTCTGAGAATCAGGAGAAAAATAAAGATCAGAAAGTTTTTAAAAATGTGCAGTTTGGCAGAAAAGTGTGTATAAAATTGGGGCCAAGAAACGTGTGGATGCTAAAGAGATTTCCAGTATAGAGAAGCTAAGTACATGATAATAGGAAACATGACTTGAAGTCATCTCGGAAATTAGTTAGAACCCTCCTATCTCAGTCTCATGGGTATAAACATAAAAGCTCATTTGAAATACTTGCTTCAAGAGGAGACCATGGGGCACCTGGGAAATTTATTCCTCAGAATTTATTCTACCATGCTAGACCCTCGAAGATCTCCACTGTAGCTGTGGTCCAAGGGGCACTGGGTACTGCTTAAGCTGGCAGTAGTCCTTGGTATCATCTATGTGGTGCTTGTTCTCCAGGAATATAGTATGCTTGAGTTTGCAGGTCAGGGAAGCTTCTGACACTTCAAAGGAAGACTCGGAATATCAGGCAGTGTGTAGCAGGATCAGAATTCCTGTGGGCAACTCATGCTAGTCTAATGCATGGAGTTTTGAGAGCAAAGTTGAAGGTATAACTTTGCTGAAAGTTGAAAGTACAACTTTGCTGGGGGAATCCAGGAAATTAGAGATGCCAGGAATGTGGAATGTCTGCTGAGATAAACACCAGGCAGCAAGTAGAGCCAGCCTAAGAGAGGTCATGTTGGTGGTAGTCAACAAGTTCATAAGGGCAGGGCTGCCCCAAGTCTGTGTTTCCCACTTCTCACTACCATGTGCTCCAGATGCTGGGTATGAAGCTACAGGACTTAATGTCTGCCCTTCTGTTTCAGTCTTGATTTGGCCCTATTCTTTCTTTCTATTCTTATATTTCTCCATTTTGAAATGGAAATGTTTACTCTATGTCATTGTGTATTGGAAACGTAATTTGCTTTTTGATTTTTTTCAGTGGCTCACAACTAATAGTTTGCTTGAGTCTCAGAGGAGAATGTAGAATTGGAATTTTGAGTAAATCTGGAGTGACGATTCTTGGGATTTTTAGACAATTACTGAATCATGGGGTTCTTACCTCATCAGAGGATTAATTCATTAGTCCATTGATAGATGCATGGACTACTGGTAGTTGGGACTAGATAAAGTAGATCATGAGGGAGATCCATGGAAGGAAGGTTTTATTTTTCCCCCCAGCATTCCCCTCCCCCCATCTTTCTCTCTTTCTTCTTATTTCCATGAGCTGAAAATCCATCATGCCCTGCCTCATGAGATCATAAACTGAATCCTCTGAAACTGTGAGCCAAAATGAATCTTTCATCCTCTAAGTTGCTCTTTTCAGTTATTTTAGTCAAAACAACAAATAGTTAACTAGCATAATGGTCTTCCCATTACAGTGGAAATAAACACATACTACATTTTCTTTCTCTGAATGCAGCTATTAAACTACATGAATTGCATCAATAACACTTGAGAATACTGAAAAATAAATATCAGCAGAGAGAAAAGTGAAGAACATGAAAATTTGAAGGACTACTGATAGACAGGTAGAATAAAATAAATTGAAAAAAGAAGGTAGAAATGAAATAAAAGGAAAGACAAGGAAATAAAGTCTAAAAATCTTTTGTTAAAATTTCTCATCCTTCTCTTCCCAATTCTGTTTTCTTTGTCAAATTTTCATTTCCAAATATCCGGGAGATCTAAAAATCTTCACTTATGATCTTAAAGTTACTGGAAATTTACCCTTTTATGAAAGTTGCTTTTCTGTATTGTTAATTAGTCCACCAAATACAGGTAATTTTAGAATATATTAAGCGAAATAAGGTACAAAACAAATACTTCAGTGTACTTTCCCTGAGGTTTATAATATAGGTCACTTTTATAATTATTGATGAGATAATTGAGAAAATATCAGCCTAAGGAGCCGTAGAATCATCAGACCATCATATACTATATTATGATTACCAGAATGATGTCATCCTCACCTACCTTCCCACACTTCACCAAGCTTCCTTTAGAAGAAGAGCCTCAGAACACTTAAACAACTCTCACTCTTGATATAAGCCTCATTTTTCCTTGAATGTGTATTTATTGATTTCCTCAATAAATCTTTTTGCCTAAACATCTAACATGTTTTGAAATGCTTTTCTCTCATGTACATCAAAGACCTTGTCATTCTGAGTTAAGGTTCTCTTCTCCAGGACCTCCTCAGACTTCCTCCAGTGACAAACAGGCCATGAGTTTTGCGTTTTTTCCCTCCAGTATCTCTTTGGAGGAACATAGTGCAATCCTTAATTTGAAAGTGGGTGCTGTGGACACAAGAGAGCCCAGGAAAGAACCCTTCTGTTCTGGATTGAGATGTAGAGAAGGAAACTCCTAAAGCTTGGAGAAAGCAGAAAAAATAACTTCATTTTCCCCCCTTTCTCTGTTCCATTCCGTTCTAGAGCCAAGAGGCTCTCAGCATTCAAAACTATAAGGGAGGAGAAATGTTCTTTCTCTCAGGTAAATCTGCATCTCCAAATAGGTTGGCCAAACCCTTGAGATTTCTCTCTCTCTCTCTCTCTCTCTCTCTCTCTCTCTTTCTTTCTTTCTTTCTTTCTTTTTGTCCTAACGGCTGTGCAATCAGAGAAAAGGACAGTTTCTGTAGAAAAAGCTGAAAATGAAACCCAGAGGACTGAAAAATATCAGATTATAGAGAGAAAATAGCTAGGGGAAAGCTAGAGTTATGTTTACCAATTCCTAGATAAACTCTTGATTTATTTGTGCATGAATGTACTCCTAATCAGCATACCAAAGACTTTGAGCATGATCTAGTAGATGAAACTATGGTAAGCTCTGAGACTAACCACTGGCTTATGCATATGCAGGACAGAAAAAGAAATAGCACTGCAAAGGATTTAAAAACCAGAATGAAATTTGAACCATATTCTCTAGAAAGATAAAAATACATTATTAACATTCCCTATATGTCCCAAAATATCAGAATATAATATTTAGGTTGATCACAATTCAAGCAAAACCCCTTGACATAGGAAGAACCAAAGAAATTTTCTTCTCAAGTGGGAAAATAAAATCAGGAGAAACCCATGACAAGATGACAGAAATTGTATAAACTGGTAATGTCTTTAAAGCAGTATTACAATAATATTTCAGTGTGCAATTGCAACATTTTTTAATCAAATATTAAAATAGAAAGTGTTATCAAGCAATAAAAGACATAAATAATACATGTAAACATATACACATCACATTAAATTCACCTAAATAAATGAATAAAGAATGGAGTGAAATAAAACAAAAAATTAATTCAACAATGATAAGGAATTTATACGTCACTTTCAATAGTGGATAGTAAAACAAAACCAAAAGAAAAGAGATTTTGGCAGCATTATAAACCAACTGGATTCAGCATGTGTCCATAGGACATTCCACCAAATAGCAGCAGCAGAACACATAATCTTATCAAGAGCACAGGGAATATTTTCCAGGATATCCTATTTTAAGCCATAAAACAAGTCTCATTATGTTTTAAATAATTGAAATTATATAAAATATTCCTATAAACACATAGGAATAAAATTAGAAAGCAATAAGAACTTTGGGGAAATAATAAATATTTAGAAATTCAACACAGTTGTTAAGAAACCCATGAATAAAATAAGAAATTAGAAGGTAAGTTAGAAGTTAAATATAAGAACAATAACAACAGGAAAAACTTAAGAAGTACGGTTTAAACACTGTTTATAAACATCTTTACAAATGCCTATAATTAACAAAAGATTTCAAATTAATAAACAAACTTTTTTTTTTTTTTTTTGAGGACAAGTTTATTTTGGCTCACAGTTTTACAGGTTTAGCCCATGGTAGATCCATTCCATTGCTCTGGGCCCAAGGTGAGGCTTTTATTAGTGCATTATAGTTATATTTAATGCTTGAGTTTATTTTGACAAAATTATACTTACATGGAATTTAATTTGTTCCATTTTATTCCCAAGTGCCTCCTCTTTCCCTTCCCTTTTCATGTCCTTTATTCTCCCTCTTCTACTCTACTGGCATTCCATCCATCTATCTATTATCTATCTATCTATCTATCTATCTATCTATCTATCTATCTATATATATTTTTAAGCTTTATAGATATAAAGGTGTAATTCACACCCCATCAAACTCTTTGTTTATTCCACTGATCTTTTCTTTACCCTCATAAAATCTTCACACTCTTAAATCATTTCCATTGCTGTACAGGAGATTTTTAACTTGATGGTGACCCACTTATTGATTCTTAATTTTATTTCTTGAGCTTTAGGAGTCTTGTTAAGGAAGTTGGTGCCTGAAAAATTATGTTGGATTGTGGCTCCCATGTTTTCTTCTACTTGTTGCAGTTTCTCTTTGAATTTCTAAAACTTTGTTCCATTTTGATTTGAATTTTGTGCACAATGAGAGATAGGGATCTAGTTTCATTCTTCTCCACACAGATATTCAGTTTTACCAGCACCGTTTGTTAAAAACCTACATTTCTTCCACATATTTTTGGCAACTTCGTCAAGTATTGGATCCTTTCACTATTTGGATTTTTCTCTGTCTTCTGATCTGTTCCATTGTTCTGTTGTGGTGCCAATGCCATGTCGTTTTTGTTACTATAGCTCTGTAGTATAATTTTGAGGTCCACTGTTGTAATGTCTCCAGCATCACTCTTCTTCCTTGGAATTGCTTTGGCTATCTTTTATTCTTTCAAATAAATTTTAGACTGTTTTTTCTAATTCTGTGAAGAACATCTTTGGTATTTTGATGAGAATTGCATTGAAGCTGTGTAACAATATGGACAATATGGCCATTTTGACATTATTTCTGCCTATCCAAAAATATGTGTGAGTGTGTGTGTGTGGGGGGGTCTTTCCATTTTCTAAGGTTTTCAATTTCTTTTTTCAGTGTTTTATAGTTTTTATTGGACAGATATTTTTAATCCTTGGTTAAAATTATTCTATTTTATTTGAGGTTTTGTAAATGAAGATAATTCTCCTGTTTTCTTTCTCAGCAGATTCATTAGTGAAGTATAGGAAAGATTTTGATTTATATATGTTGATCTTGTATCCTGATACTTTGCTGAATTCATTTATCAGCTCTAGAGGTTTTCTTGTAGAGTTTTCAAGATTTTTTTATATTTAGAATTATGTCATCAGCAAACAGATAATTTGACATTTTCTTTTCCTATCTGTATCATTTTAATTTTGTTCTTTTACCATAATGCACTGGTAAGAATTTAAAAAACTAGCTTGGAGTAATGGAGCATGCCTGTAATCCCAGCAATTCAGGAGGATGAAGGAGGTGTAGAACAAGTTTGAGGCCAATCTCAGCAATTTAGTAGGGCCTTAAGCAACTTAGTGAGAGCCTATCTCAAGATAAAAAAGGAAAGGGGCTGGGAATGTAGTTCAATGATTAAGCATTCCTGAGGTCAATCCCCAGTACCACTCCCCACCCCCACCCCCCAAAAAAAAGTTTTCAAGAACTATATTGAATGGAAATAGTAAGAGTGGGCATCATTTTCTTTTTCCTCATTTTAGAGAAAATGCATTCAGTTTTTCTCTCAAATTGATGTTTACTTTGGATTTCTTCATATAGAGCCCTTAAAATGTTGAGTTTAGTTTCTTCTATTACTAGTTTCTCCAACATTTTTAACACAAATGAATGATGGAATTTATCAAAAGCCTTTTCTGTGTCTATTGAGATCATATGATTCTTGTTCTTAATTTTATTCATATGGTTAATTACATTGGTATGCATATATTGAATCGATCTTACATCCCTGGGATAAATCCCAAATGATCATGGTGTACTATCTTCCTGATGTGTTTTTGAATGCAGTTTGCTAATATTTCATTAAGAATTTTTGCATCTATGTTCATCAGGAATATTGGTCTGTAGTGTTCTTTCCTTGATGTGTCTTTGTCTGGCTTTGGTGTCAGGGAGATACTAGGTTCATATTACATATTTGGGTGTGTTCTCTTCCTTTCAATTTCATAGAATAATTTGAGGAAGACTGGTGTTAGTTCTTTATTGAAAGTTTAGTAGAGCTCAGCTGAATTCATCTGATCCTGTGATTTTCTTTGTCAGAAGGCTTTTCATTGCTGTTCAATCTCGTTGGTTATACTTGGACTGTTTACATTTTCTATGTCTTCCCAATTCAGTTTGGCAAGTCATGTGTGTCTATAAATTTGTGACTGTCTTTTAGGTTTTTCAGTTTATTGGAGTATAATTTCCCAAATAGTTTCCAATTATCCTTGGGATTTCAGAAACGTCGGCAGTGATATCTTCTTGATCATTTCCAATTTTATTTATGTGGGTGTTTCCTCTCTTTATTTTGGTTAGTTTGGCTAAGGGTTTGTCAATCTTATTTATCTTTTGAAAGAACCAGTTCTTTGTTGCATTGATTCTATGCCTTGTTTGTTTATTCTCAATTTCTTTGATTTGGGCTACGTTTTTAATTATTTCTTGTCTTCTACTGATTTTAGTATTCATTTTTTCTTTCTTTTCTAAAGCCTTGATATGTAATATTAGGTTATTTATTTGGGATCTTTTGTTTTTAATGTAGGTACTCAATGCTATAAACTTTCCTCTTAGAATTACTTTTATACTGCTTCACTGCATTAATGATCCCAAAAGATGAGTTAGGTAGGAATTACATCAGCTATATAATCCTATCAGATGGTGAATTTAAATTTCCTTAAGTAAAGAGAAAATGGGGCCAGAAAGAAGGTAAAATGTTTAAAAAAAACGAACAGAAGAGGAGCAACAGAGGGGTAGCAGATGATGGCTATAGAGAAGAAGGAGTAGAAATATCACTAATGTTACAGAATAAAATAAAGAATAAGAGGAAACAGGAAACTTTTGGCTATTAGTGGGGAAGATAGTGAAGAATGGGTAATAAGAAGAATAAAAGCCAAAGTATGAACCAAAAACATAAAAAAATAAAAACAAATCAAACCTAACTGAAGTTTTACCCCACTGACATCAAATCAAGGCTAAATAACAATAAGTGGGTGATGAAGAAAGCAATTACAATGAAAAATATTACATGAAAAACATACCTTATATATTCTCAAGCCTATCAACATAGTAATAACATACACACACAAACACACACACAATCACACAAAACGGAAAAGTTAAAAAAATTAAAATTAAATTAAAAATTTTAAAAGTTTTAAAAGGAAAAGAGGGAAATAAAAAATTTCTTAATGTGAAATATAAAGCTTGTTTCCACTTTTTTTTGTGTGTGAGCATGTACATGTACATAACACTGTGGATCCTGGTATTGGGGATATTCACAGAACACTAACAACAACAACAAAAAAGCAAACTGTAAATGTTTTGAAGAGAGATCAGTAAGTAGAGTGGAAGGAGGGAAGGGGGCTGGGCAAGTATTGGTCATTGAATTGGAGCAAGTTGAGTGCCATACCTTTATGATCATATCAGGTTGTATCTTGGTGTTGTATATAACTAAAAAGAATTAAAAGAGAGGGAGAGGGAGAGAGAGAGAATTGAAATGGAGAAAGGAGAGATGGCAAAAGGAAAGAATGGTGGAATAATCTGACCTAATCAAGGTGAATGTCCTCTTTATGTATATATAAAAGACATGAATTAGAAAAACAAACATACATAATTAAGTAGAAGAAATGTCAGTAGAGAGAAAGGAATGGGGGAAGAGGAGCAGGGGAATTACTAGGGACTGAATTAGAGCAAATTATATTTCATGCTTATATAATATATAAAAATGAACCCAAACATTTTGTATGACTAAAATAAATAAAAGATACAATTGCAAAGATTGAAGATCACTGCTTATGCTCTTGTGCCATTTTTTTTAATTTACTTTTGGGCACTGTAACCCTAAGTTAAAGAGCTAGGAGTTGTTAAATTCCATTTCTTTTGTTTTTCACCCTGCTGCCATCTATTGTGTCCTTTGCCAAAGCTTTTTTTAGTAGCTCTCAACTCCTTATCTAATGGTATAGGATAGGATAGACTGGGGAATACTGATGAATGTTGTACTCCCATAGTGGGTGTAGTTCAGAGTGCCAAATTGGAAGTTCCAGAAGCTGGGGTTAGTCTTGGTTGTCCTTTGGAACTTTGTTGGAGGGTATTTGAGATTAGGGCTTTACCCCCTGTTGCTGGGCAGAAGCAGATCTTTCATGGGTGTCTCAGTCTCAAGGGCCTACTGAAAATTTCATTTTTTGAGGTGAGGAGTCTGAACTTATACAGGTCTCACTTTTTCCACCACCATGAATGTAAATTACCCAGGATCAGACATAGAGTGCAGATATATCTGTCTGATTGGTTACTGGTATCTTTCCATTTACTTGTATGGGAGCCAGCAACAAAGGGAGCTCTCCTTGGTATCCCCAACCTGGCTTGCTTACACATAATCCTCTCTGCCTATTTCAGCCACACTGATCCATGTACACTCTGGATCTCAGAACAGGTTACTGCAGGGTCAGGCTTTCAACTTTCCCAACTTCTTGCCTCTGCTTACTGCCATCCAGCCACTTAAAAATGATGAATATTTCTTATGATCACAAATGTAAAAATTCTTAACAAAATCTGAAGTAAACCATATCCAACAACATATATAAAAGGATTTTATACCATGACCAAGTGGGATTATTTCAGAATTCAAGGTTGCTTTTATATCTAAAAGGTGATTAGTTAAATGCACCTCCTTAATGGAAATTAGTGGGGGTATATAAGTGAGACTATGGAGGGAAGAAAATTCATTTTTCGAAATACGAAATCTCTTCAGGATAAAAATACTTCTATTTAGAAGGAAATTTCCTCAAACCACTAAAGTCATGTGAAAAATATCAAAAGACATTATACTTAATAGAAAAAAAAGAAAGAAAGAAAAAACCTTTTTTCTCAATAGTCAGGAACAATGCTTCTACATAGCTGAGATCCTATCCTAGGCAATGTAGAAAATAAATAGAAACAAAAGTTATCTAGATGAGAAAAGAAAAAGAAAGTATTTCTTTAGTTACAGATGCCATATCTTTTCCATAGCAAATTCTAAGGAATAGGCTAAAAAATAAATCATTCCAAAAAAAAAAAAAACGAATTCTGATACTTTGTAGCATACAATGTAAATTTTAAAAGTCCATTGTATTTTTATACATTGTGATAAGCATTCTAGAAATGAATTTAAGAAATATTACTCTAATAAAATAAAATTCTATTTGAAATACCATAATAAAAGGTATGATTAACAAAATAAGAGTGAAATAAATATACCCAACATAATAGAACCCTTTTAAAAGTAATTACAGAATATCTAAATAAATGGAAAGACATCCCATGCATGATCAGTGGAAGATTTAATATTTTGGGATAGAAATGGTACCCAAATTGGTCTACAGATTCAAACTATCCTATCAAATTCTCAGACACCTATTTATTCATATATTGAAAGGCTGATCCTTAAGATCATATCAACAGTCAAGGGACTCTAAGTAGCCAAAACAATTTAAAAAATTGGAGTCCTCATATTTTCAGATTTCAAAATTCCCTAATAAACCAAAAAAAGAGAGTGTGGCACACATATAAGGATTGATATATAGATCAAGGCAATACAATTGTTAATATAGAAATAAACTCACATCTGGCTAATTATTTTTTTGCATAAAAGCCAATACAATTCAGTGTGGAACATCTTTAGAAGTTGCTTTGGGAAAATTGGAAAGAATGAATTTGAACCCCTACCTTATAAACAAAAATTAACTTAAAATGAATTATTGACCTAAGTAAAGTGCTAAACATGCAGAAATGTCAGAAGAAAACATAAGTAAATCTTTGTGAATTTTGTTTAGGTAATTTTTCTTTGATACAACACAAAAATCACATAAAACAAAATAAGTTGAATTACATCAAAATTGTGTTGTCATACTACAAAGAACATTATCAACTAACTAGTTGAAAGTCAAAATATCATAGTAGCTCCCTGAGATTGAATGAAAACAATATTTCTGTTGCACATATTGAGATAGAAAGGCTATGGGAAAATGCTGGTAGACAACTCAGAGAGCTAGTGACAAAGTGAAAATCAGAAATATCAGTTTCTTGAATAGAAAGAGAATTAATGAAAAGTATTGACCCAGGCAGTACTGGGCAGGCAGTGGCTCAGTGGTGTGGAGAAGATCCCTCCAATGAGCTGAAAAAAATTTTCCGATGGAATTTCAGAAAAACAGGAGTTGCTTTCCAACAAATTTACAATCTGAGCAGAAAGTATACTCAGACATAGCAAGCTGAGACAGCACAGGAGAAAGTTCTAGCATGCTCCAGCAGAGTCAGTGAAAGTGGGGAAGCAGCAACAGCTTTAAGAGGTTCTTTGAACTCCCTGAGTAGAAGACTAGAAATTCCTGTATTTTGCATTTGTTTTCTATTTTTTTGCTCTGAGTTTTTAAATAATCTTTTCTTGTCTTACTTTTGGTATACTTGTTTTTTGAGTTCCCAAGACTAAACATTTATTTAGGCTTACTGGACCACTGGATCAGTGGGTATTAAAGCTGTGAGTCTCTCTGGGTACAGGACTGAGAGTATAACACAGACTTGAGGGAGGTTTAGGCTAGAGGAGACATGGATTGTTCTATGAGTCTTTGGAGGGGAGAAGAATAAAAACTAATTTGATATTGGTGGTATAAATTCTGGCCTAAGAAGCATGGCTGATGGGGTGAAACTGGGATAGATCTGAGTTGTGTTGAAAGCATTGACCCTGTGACCTTCTACTATGGGCTTTATGCCACCTCCCCTATGCCCAGAGGGTTTGCAAGATAGACATAGTTGCATTACACACCTTCCCCATCACAAGGATTGAGGTACTCAGAATGAGGGGTGAGGCACAATCCATATCAGTCCACAGGCTGCATGGGTGAGAGTGATGATCATCAGCCCTACAAACTTTCACTCCTGGTCCCAGTCAGAATAGCAAAGCCATTTTGAAGGTGAAATCTGTTCTGAAAAGGATAAGTGTCCCCCAAGAGATGCTATCAGGTAAGGAGGGTGAAAGCTCAGCCCACAGACTCCCCTAAACAAGTGTGGCTGATTTGGGTCATCACTGAGAACTAAAACACAGCATGTTTGTGTCACGTGCAAGTCCTCATAACTGGGAGATTCTAAAACCGAAACTCCAGAAAGAAAAGTCTTCATTTAAAAAACCTCAACAAAAAGAAAACCTGATTTCTTTATGACTTATTGCATTAACTACTCAATGAAAACTGATTACAGTATCTTCCCACATTTGTGTTTTATTTATTTTTTTTAGAGTTCTAACTAATTTTACATATTTTGTCAGTAGGACACTCTTGATGCCACTTTTCTTTTTTCTTATCTCCATCCGTGTTCTTCAGATATATATACCACAAGATGAGGGCTTATTAAAATTACTCACAAAAGACTCTCAAATGAATGAGGAAAAGGAATCTATTTCAAGAGATAATCAAATATAAGATCTCATAAAACATAAGGAAACAGGCTAGCAGAATGCCTCCAAAAATTTATAACTCCACAAAAACTGAATTCACAGATAACAATGTGGATAAAATCACAAAGAATTTTTAAAATTTATCATTAAAGTGTTTAATGGATTAAAAGAAGATCTAAGGAATGAATTAAGGGAGAAAATATAGACGTGAAGAACCATTTCAATAAAGAGATAGAGACTGTGAAAACAGAGAAATCTTGTAAGTGAAACTCAATAAATCAAATAAAATATCCAGTTGAAAGTCTGACCAATAAATTAGATAATGTAAAAGAAAGATTCTGTGGCTGAACTTGAAGAGTCAGGAGATATTAAAAATAAGAAACTATAATGAAAATATTCAAGAATTCTGGGACAATGTTAACAGTTCAAAGTTAAAAAATCATTTGCATTGAACAAGAAACAATTAATTATAGGTGAATGGCCTTGATAACATTTTCATGAAATAATAAAAGAAATATTTCCAAGCCTTGGGAGATGACATGCACATGCAGATACAGGAAGAATTTAGAACTCCAAATGAATAGATGAAACAAACAAACAAAAAACCCTCTTTACAACACATTATAATTAAAGTGCCAAATAGATGAAATAAATAACTGCAAACTAAGACTGCTATATCAGCAAAGCTAATTTTCAGAATTGGAGAAGTAGAAATCTTCTAGAATAATCATAAACTAAAAGAATTCATCACTACTAAGCCAGCATTACAGAAAATACAAAACAAAATCCTACAAACAAAAGAATTTAAAAACACAAGAGTTTGGGAAAGAATAAATCTCATTAGAAGAATAGTTAAGCAAATAAGAATCAGAATTAAATTAAATATTAGAAGTAAGTTAAATGGCAGGAAATAATAAATATAAACATCTCCCTTAATAATACTGATACTCAGTAAAATGATCTCAACTCTCCAATAGTATATGAGACTAAAAATGAAATCCCAATATTTGTTGCCTGTAAGAAACATACCTCTTAAAGACATCTACAGGCTAAAAATGAAGGGATGAAAAATTATATTCCATGCACAGTGAGTCCAAAATCAAGAGTAGTTACTCTCATTCCCCCAAAAAGCAGATTTCAAGTTAAAATTAATCAAAGAAGAAAAGGAAGGTCATTGTAAAGGGAATATCCATCAACAAGATGTAATGATAATAAATATTTATGTCCCAATATTATTATACCTAAGTGTGTAAAGCAAACACTACTCAACATAAAGGTTCAGACAGATCCCAATGCCATAATACTGGGTCATTTCAACATCCCTCTCTCACCAGTAAGTAGGTCATCCAGATGAAAAATCAGTAAAGATATTTAATACCTAAAAATACTATAAAACAAATTAACTTAACAGACATCTTCAGAATATTTTATATAACAAAAGGTGAATATACTCTCTTCTCAGATGTTCATGGAACTTTCTCTAAAAGAGACCATTACTTAAACCACAAAGGAAGTTTTAGTAAATATAAAAAAATGATACAATTCCTTCAATACTATCAGATCATAATGGAATAAAATTAGAAATCAATAATTAAAAAACTATGGGAATGATATGAACATATGAAGATAGAATAATACATTTTTAATGATAAATGGATCAAAAGAGAAATTAAAAGATTATTATAATTGAATAAGAATAGAGATACAACATACCAGAATCTCTAGAACACTATGAAGGCAATTCTAAGAGGAAAGTTGACACCTATGAGTGCATTCTTCATCTCCTAGAACCACAGGGGATCCTTTGTTAGATCCTCATTATGAACCTTTGATAGAGTTCTCAGAGAAAAAGTCCACAACATCAAGATGACAGTCCCCAGAACTTTCTCACTTTCCTGCCAGCTCACTTTTCATCTCCAGTCCTGTGTCAAAATTATCATTTAAGTTTTTTTTTTTCCCAACCTATGAGTTCATTGGCTTCTGCTCTATATTGAGACCCTGTATCTAACTAAGCCTGTATGTGTCTTTCTTCCCAGATTTCAAGATGGCAGTTTGCCTTGTGACTTCAGTTCTTTAATGGGTCTCCAACAAAATAGATTTATTTTCATTTCATTGAGCTTTTTCTGGTCATGTAGGTAGGGATGACTTTCAAGATCATTCTGTTGTTAGAGATGAAGCTCAAAGTTCCTTTTCTGCTTTTTCTCACTTATATTTATCATAATCTAGGGTGACATATTTATTTATTTATTTATTTATTTATTTACTTACTTACTTACTGTCTTTCCCCCTAAGTATCCTGTAAGTTTCATGAAAGCTGAACTTTGGTCTTTTATAAGAGATTATTTATAAACATTAAAATCTAGAACAGTATCCGTCTTACCATTATTACTCAATGAAGTTTGCTGATTTTAGTTTACGTTCATTATTTTGAAAATATGTATTAAAACATCAAGTGTGTCAAAGACTTTGCTTCACTTTGAGTTTCTTCCTTCTTTTGATGATATTTTATTAATGTATTATTCAAATTATACACACATAATTGTGTGAGTTGTTTTTCTAAATTATAATATATATAGCTAAGATAGACTTAAGAAAAGCATGTTGTCACCTATTTAAAAATAATTAATTTATGCTTGTCAAATAATGGCCTCGGTATTGAATCCTGGCCTCTACTATAGAATTAATTGCACTTCATTCAAAAGATTATCAAAATACAATGATCATAAATGTCTCAATGGCATTTGTGATACTGGTTACTGAATGCAGGTCCTGAGCATGCTAGGTAACCATTCTACCACTGTGCTATGCTCCAAATTCCTTCAATCTTCTTTTGATATCTCTTTTATATCTCCTTTATATTCCTTTCTTTTTTGACAGCATTCTTCTTATTGGCAGCAATCCAATGAATGCCTGATGATTCATGGGAAGACAATTGTATAGATGGTGAATGTTTAGGGAATTTAAACATTGCAGGATAATTGATTTCAGGGATAAGAAATAATTCTCATCATATATACCAATTCTAGTAGATTCGTATTAGTTGCTTAGAAAGCTTTGCTTTGAAAGTTCATTGGAATCAGATTTTAGATTCAGTTGAAAAATTTTTCATTACCAATGAGGTTTGTTTTTCTACTTGAAAGAATTTTCATACTCTTGCTCTGAAGATACTATCTCCATCCATGAGTTCTCAAACATAAATTAATTACTTTAAAATAGGTGACAACACAATTCACTTAAGCCTGTCTTGCCTGTACACATTATAATTTAGAAAACAGCTCTCACAATTATGTGTATATAATTCAAACCATACATTAATATAATTAATCAATCATATATTACTAATCTTTAATAATGCATTATATAATTTTTACAAAATAATTTCTACTCAAGTTTAGTTATTTCTAATGAGTGAAAATTACTTTAATTTCCAGTAACAAATGATATTTCTACTAATGTAATATTAGGTCAACCTACTTATATTTAACCTGTATTCACTACCAGCATACACGTTTAATTTTTCATTTAAATCATATTTCCATTAGCCTTATAATATCACATTTACCAGTGTTAAATATAATCAATTTGAAAATTGTTTGGATAGATTTGATTTCTGGGAATTCAGATTCTGGTTACATGGCTGGAATTTAAGTTCTTTATTTTAGATGGTAAGAACTTTCAACAGCTGGTTGTTTGAAGTTATGAGCCTCATTCCTCATCAAAAGCCTACCTGAGAGTTCATGCAACTGAAAATAGCAAAGTGGACTTTTATATCTTGTGCAGGCCAAATGTTGAAAAGAAATACTTTAAACAGGGTGGTTCTTCATATTTGTGCAACACTATCAATAAAATCACTGGGACAAAAAAATGTCTAAAATTTCATTTTCAAGCCTAAAAAAGATTAGGGGAATTTTCCACATTAATTGCATAATATATCTACTTTTTCTCTTTGTAAAAACCTCAAGAAAATATAATCTGGTTTCTTGTCATTGAAACATTTATTATTATATTTTGATAATTTTATAATTTAATTAATGTAATTACTTCAAAATACTAGTGACACTGGCAAAAATGAAAAACCCTAAAATAATCTCAAGACAGTTAAATTATGGGAAAATAAGTTTATATAATCTGAAAACAGTGTATGATTTGTATTGATTTGTGAAAGATAGAGATGAAGCACAGTAAAGTACAAAGGGATGTATAACATTGATGTATTTGAATCAAATCCAGGTCTGCTTTACGGTCTTTCTTTTTGGTCCAAGAGATTGAACCCAGGGGTGCTTAACCACTGAGCTACACACCCAGCCCATTTTTTATGTTTTATTTTGAGATGGGGTCTTGATAAATTGCTTAGGGCTTCTCTAAGTTGCTGAGGTTACCTTTGAACTGGCTATCTTCCTGCTTTAGCCTCCTGAGCCATAGAGTCCTTTATTTTTATTCCATAGAATACTTCAGTGTAATTACTTGACTAACTGCACTCATGGCCTCTTTTGTTTCCTTGGCTGGCAGTAAAACTTGAGAGTAAGCAAGAAGTAAAATTAATTATTGTTATAT
Source organism: Marmota marmota marmota (assembly GCF_001458135.2). Classification (NCBI taxonomy): domain Eukaryota; kingdom Metazoa; phylum Chordata; class Mammalia; order Rodentia; family Sciuridae; genus Marmota; species Marmota marmota. The sequence goes on along the minus strand of NW_026000026.1, from coordinate 51,642,661 downwards.
GTTCTAAGATGTTTTAATACAATTGAATATGTTAAAGCTTAGCTTATGGCAAAAATTAGAAAAAATAATTTCAATTTTGTAAGTTGCTAATCGAAGTTGTCTAGGGACAAGTAAGACGTCCCACCCCCCTTTTCTTGATTGGCTTTGCTTTGATGCCATGGAGGTGCTAATTTTATTCTATCCAGTTTTTAAATATTAATTGTACATGTCAAAACAAAAATTTCTTCCTGGAGCTGGATGTGATATGAAAAATGTCGTACTGAAAGAAACTGAAGTGTGAACTTTAAAAGCTCTAGTTAGCTAAATGTATATTGACTGGCTAATGCCACATATAATGAAATAAGCTTGATAAGGCCTCAAGTAATAATATGAAGATTTTACCTTAGTTGCCAATGTTTTATCACATATTAAAGATGTAAAGTTTTATTCCATTAAGATGGCTAGATTGATCTGAAAGTATCTCTAACTCCTATCTAGTTTACCAGATATGCAATGACTAGAACCGAGTTAAATATGCAGTTCTATTCACTGTATGGAATTCATCACAATGGCTGCAGTGCTAGAGCTTAAGCATTCTAAACCATTTCCTAAACTATACAGTGAAGAACCAAAAGAGTTGCATCATTAAATGATTAAGGAAAAAGGCATCATTAGCAAGGTCATATGTTATAATGTTTATTTAATAGCTGTTTATGGAATAGGCTTTATATAAAAAGCATTTTCAAGAAAGATAAGGCAAATTTTGTTGTGCACAAGGATTTGCGATAAGCACTTTTCATAGACTATCACATCTAATCTTCAAATGAACCTTTGAGACAACTATATCATTCCATTTCCAGGTGTGAAACTCTGAGGCTCATAGAGCTTAAGTGGCTTAGCCCTAAGGAAACATGATTAGAAAATGGATGGACAGATGGTTCAACGCAGGCATACTTTACCCTCCTTTCTGCTATCAACTACAATATGCTGCATTACTAGAAACAGCATTAGAGGTAGAGGTAGTTGAGATATTTGAAACAGTTCCTCCACTCTACGTATTAAGTTTTCCTTGCCCTGATTTTTCCTTTTGTTGCTGCTGTGTAGATAAAGTGTGGTAGGTAGAATAGTTACTCCCAAAAGGTGCCCTGTCCTGGTTACCAGACTTGTGAGTGTGTTCCCTCACACAGCAGAAGGAACTTTGCAAATGTAAGGGTTCTGAGATGGGGAGATTATTTTGGATTATCCCTGGCAGTCCCATGTAATCAGATGGTCTTATAAGTGAAAGAGGGAGGCAGGGGTATCAGAGTAGATGGATGTGAAAAGGGCTCAGCTCATCCTTGCTGGCTTTGGTGATGAAAGAGGACTATGAGTGAAAGAATTCAGGCAGCCTCAGAAGTGGGAAAAGGCAAGGAAATAGACCCTCTTCTCCTTGAGCTTCCATAAAGAGCACACTCCTGGAAACCATTTGATTTTAATTCTGTGAAAGCCATTTCTGATTTCTGTCTTACAAAAGTGTAAAGAAATAGATTTGGGGTGGGGCTGGGGTTGTGGCTCAGCAGTAGAGCGCTCACCTAGCACGTGTGAGGCCCTGGGTTCAATCCTCAGCACCACATTAAAAAAAATAAAAATAAGTAAAGGTATATTGTGTCAACTACAACTAAAAAAAAGTATATATATATATATATATATATATGTATATGTATATATGTATATATACATGAGAAATAGATTTGGTGTTTTAAGCCACTGCATTTCCGGTAATTTGTTCCTAAGACAATAAGAAACTAATCTATAGGCCAAAACCAAAATTTTTACAAGCAATCCCTCCTTTCTTCTTCATTCCTACTTTCTTTCTTTCTTCTTCTTACATTTCATAAAACATTTGGAATGTTTGAACAAAAATTTCTTCATTGAACTTTATTTATAACCAACCAAACTCCAGTATATAAGTACCAAACACTACATACTATCAAGATCCCCACCTAGTTATTTCATTTAAGGGACAGATGGATATATATTTTATCTTCCATGGTGATTTTAATTAAATAATAGTGTTATCTTGGGTTACAAGTTTGGCGAAAGCTTATAAGGCCATGTGACACGATGTGGGAAGAAGCACTGTAGTCAGCTGTCAAGCTTCTAAGGCCATGTGAGGCTATGTGGGAAGAAACACTGTGGTCAGCTATCAGTGTAAATACTTGTCATGGGCCCAGGAGGAGAAAAGCAATGCTGTGTCCAGAAATGAGAGAGTGTGGAGGGGTGGGGAGGAGAGGACAACACTAGAAGTTTCCGCTTAGAGACATGAAGGGGGATCAATTCATTGGGAACCTCCAGAGTTCATAAACAAGTTTGAAGGTATTAGGCAAATCATGAGGAGAGAGGAATCCAAAGGGAGAAAAAAAATCCTGCCTCATTTCAGATAACTTTCTTGGAGATCAGCTTGGAATGACATTTCCTGGGCCTCATGACTTGCTCAAGAATGTGCATGTCAGAGTGAATTAGAATAACAGCCTTTCATAGCCTTCCAGGCTTCCAGGAAAGTATAATCCACACACAGTAAGAATTCCTTTGGCCTAGGAGATTTATAGACTATTTGAAACCATGAGTTGTTTTGTTAATTATTATAGTTGATAAAAATAATGTCGGGGACTTTTAGTAGTTAAAGAAGTACCTCAAATTTAAAAGACACATTGCCAAAGAAAAACTGAAAGTTGAGTGGAATCATTATGAACCTTTAATTGTGTGTAAAAGGCCTTAGTTAAGTGTAAGATTAATGATTCCCCTCCCTTATTTGAGAACAAATTAGTTGAGAGAAACGTTTGTGGGAATGATTTGTCAGATGTTCCATTTTTATCATTACAGAAATGCCTCAAAACTAACTAGAGAGAAAGGTCAAAATACTAACCTTTGCTTGTAGTTCTCAATGCTTCCTATCTGAAGGAATGGAAAGCTCATAGCTTTAGGGAATGTCATGGCTTAGTATGCATTTTAAGCAATAGACGTTTATCCTCCAATATTAACTATTTCATTTTCATTTTATTTATATATAACTAATGTACATACCTGAATCATTTTTATTTACTGTTTTTACTATGATGAAAAAAGACTATTATCTAGTGATCAGAAGAAGAAAATATCTTTTCAATGTATCAACAATATTAATTGGACATAGTTATAATTAAATAAACTTGATGATGGACATGTTTACAATAAGATTTTCTTACACTGATTTTTGTATAAACTTCCTATAGCCAATTCAGCATTTAAATCATGCACTAATTTAATATTAGATGTATGCCATACTTGAAATACTCACAGTATCAAATGTTAGTAGTATTAAAATAAAGGACCTCTTTTATGCAATTAAATATCCAAATTAGTCATCTATTCATGTTGGGTTTATGGCACACAATTTTTCACTAATCAAGAGAGACCTGTGATCAGATTAAAAAATTGTTTTGTTAGTGTCAAAAATACAAGATATTTCTTAATATTTAATAACCATTTGATTCTATTTAAAGGTCTATGGTTAAGTCTAAGTGGAGTATAACGTACAGGACAGTGGAAAGAGAGCAATGTCTTAGAATTGATATACGGTGAATAGTTTGTATGAAAAATTAAGATTCTTCTGAACCCACCTTAAATAAAGCATCCGGTGTGTGATAGAGATAGATCACTTACTCTCATAAATCTGGCATTTAAACTGAAGTAGTTATGAATATTCGTGACAGAAAGATTTAGCTGTATGCTTCATCCCCCCACCAGTGACTAAATAATTAGTCTTTCAGTTAATCTTCATTACCATTGTCATCTTCCACCTTGTCCTTTGAAAACAAGATTGAAATAGAAAGATATCTAGAAATTCATACTGAGAAATATGAGGGTTGTAAGCCATTCATATGACAAAGGTGCTTGGAAGAGACAGCAAAAGTTATTTCATCTAATCTATTGATACACCAATGTTAAATTGATTAAAATTTCAAAGGAGATCTCTCTGCATAGTAATGCTGATGAATAGTCCATAGACAGCAAGGGTGAGATGAAATGCAGGCTAGGAGGAAGCACTAAATTGTCTTTCATGTACCCTGTGCCTCCATATAGCTCCTGCTGCCTGCCTCACAGCACATCTAGCTATTACTTCGATCTCATAGCACACATTTGCAAATGAGAAGGAGTTTATGTGATAGGAACTAAGGTCATGGATATGCTTTATGGATTTCCTCATAGTTTTTATAAAAGAATAAGAAACTCCAAAATGTACCCTTAGGAATTAAGTTCTTTATCACTGAGGGCAACTTCATTTAGGCAATAGAAATTCATTACTTAAAAAAAAAAAACACCCTAATTATACTGCAATTTATTTAGCACTTTATAGTCACTAAGCAATTTGATCACATATTGTCTAATTCTTACTACAATTCTGTCCTATATGTATTAATTTCCTTACAAAACTTTGTTTTGTCTGGAAATTTTAGTTAATTTCCAGACAAAACTTTGAGGTCAAAAAGGTGAAGTAATTTGTTCAATATAATTCCAAGTTTGTGGTGGAGGAAATTGAAATCATGTTTGTAAGATTTCAAGCAAAAATTGTCAGATGGTTTCATGTGCTTGGAGCATATTTTTACTTTTTTGATGAATCAAAGAGGGTGAAAGGATACTAAGAAAAAAGTTAAGCTAGATGGGTAAAAGTAAAAGTAAAGTGAGCAAAACCAAAACCGACTATAAGAGAGTTATATTTTCTCAAGGTTAGATTATTTACCTGAAATTATATTACCACTAAAAATTTTATTCACTTCAAAAAGCTCATCTGTCCAGGAAACACAAGTTTCTGTATAGGCAAGTTGTATTAGATTTAATTCTTGTGAAACATTATTGAAATTATTGATAAGATGTGACAGGAAGTTTCATCCTTTTTTTTTTTTCCACATAGATAGATAGCTCTTCTTCAGGGTGTCCTCTGAGCTTTTTACCTGACTTTGAATGTTTGTTTGCAAAGGCACATGAGCACAGACTTCTTTGGCACTCAACAAGAGGAAAATTTTCCAGTGAAATTGAGAGAATCCAGCTTCCTGTAAATAATAGATTAAAAAAATTGTTTTCACTATTTCCATATAACCTGAGTCACTTATTTTTGATACTCCTTTTAGAGCCTCATATCTAAATCAAGGAAGAACATCTTGTATTGTCACCAAGTGATAAATTTATTTGTGAAAGAAAGAGTTGTTCTTTTGTTTTTCCTTTAGAAATAAATAAATGCATTTTTCTTTCTCGACATGAATTAATTAGTGCTTTCCTGTCCCCGACATCTACAACACGGAAAGAATGTAAATCCACAACCATCAAGATGATTAACATTGAGAACAGAAGAGTTGGAAGACAGAAAGTAGCCCAGCGATAAATTTATAAACTTATTAAGTCCCTCATAAACTAATGAAATATGTCATGGATTAAAAGAAGATAACTCATTCTATTCTAGATTTTCTAGTTATGCTATGCTGTGTTCTATGTGATATCCCCACAGGAGTGAACTGTTGAAAATAAAGTGATTAGCTATTTCAACAGACAAAATCATGACATTTTGGATGTCTAGTCTGGAAGAAAATACTGCCTTTACTGTTGGTTTGGTAGTGAAATTTCTTCTAATCAGGTTAGAACATTAGTTAAAATCATTATGATTAAAAGTGGAAATTGGCATTGACACCTGTTCTATAGGTGTATGTGTTGTGAAATAAACAGCATCACAAAATCATCACAGGCCAGGTTTGTTTTTTATTTTATTTTTTTTAAAAACAAACAAACAAACAAACAAAACAAAAGTCACATTCAGGGAAGCATTCAGCCATTTATTAAAATACCTTTAACTCACATTCTAGATCACTGTGGACCACGGGAAGAGAACATAATTAGATGAAATTAGTTCAGGTAAGGGAGAGAAGATATGGGGATACTTCATAATTCTCCCTGCTCAGGGAAGACACTATTTGAGATCCCACTGATTTCAGAAGTGGCTCTAAATTAATTTTGGAGAATTTTATTATCTTCCCTGAAATCATATTCATAGGTTGTATTTGAATATTATGCTGTGGGGTTTTCTTTGATTATGTTTAAGAAAACTCAAAATAAAATGCTTGTTTATATTTGCCATGCAAAGTTTGAGGACATGGTGTATGACACAGATTCTAAAGAATGATTTGACATTACCTAAAAAATTTAAATGATTCCTCATTTCTAAAGAGGGCACACAATTATATGCTATGGTTTGAATATATCTTTTAAAACCTGTGTGTTAGAAGCTTAATCCCCAATTCAACAGTGTTTGGAGGTGGAATTCTCTGTGAGATGATCCTAAGGGTTTTGTCCCTATAAATTGGATCAATACAAAAAAAAAATTCATTTAAATCTAAAGAGATTTATTTGTTTTCCAAAGTGGTGAGTTTCTTTTATTCCTTTCAAGAATGAAAAAACATTCCTTAAGTTTTGTTTTCCTATGCTTTTTAAAAATACCAATCATCTCAGACAGCAGTGAATATGAGATTGTGACCCATAAAAATAAACCTGCACCCAAGAAAATGAAATAATGACAATTGACATCTAACTACTTTGTAAACTAAAGTTGCATTCCTATGAATTCTTTCCAGAGTTTAAAATTTAACACTGAATTTTTGTACCTATGTTACCCTATTTCCACACATCTTCAACAAAGCATCTATAATCTTTCTTTAAATGCATTTTAAAATATAATAAGAGCTGCTACTAAATCTTTACTAGTTGAAATGATTTTGTTTATGAAGATTAGTCAAAATTATAGAGATGTAGAACTGAAAATGATTGCCAGGAGGTATGGAAGGTAAGGAGGGTATGGCTATAAAGGGCTTTGTAATGATGAAATGATTCTGTATTTTGATTAAGGAGGTGGTTTTAAAAATATATACATGTAGTAAAATGTCATAGAACTGTACACTAAATCAAAACAATAAATGAATAGATTCACTGGATGTGGTGGCACATACCTATAATCCCAGTGACTTGGGAGGCTGAGGCAGGAGGATCACAAGTTTGAAACCAGTCTCAGCAATCTAGGGACACCCTAAGAATATTAGCAGGATCTTGTCTCAAAATAAAATAAAAACAAAAAATAGAAAGAGATGGGAATATAGCTCAGAGGTAATTGGTTCAATGCCCCAGTATTAAAAAGAAAAAAGAATGCAAACATTTATTTAGAAAATGAGTAAGATCTATATTCTAGTTAATTGTACCATGCCAATCATTTTCTGGGTTTGATAATGTTCTATAATTATGGAAGATGTCAACAGTAGGAAAAGATGAGAAAAGAATGCTTAGGATGCCTAGGATGTCTTTGGAGTATTTTTGTAACTTCTTATGAGTCTAAATTATTTAAAAAATGTTTTAAGTAATTATATTTACTAAACTAATGAAACAGATTTTTACCAATTTCACTTTCAGTACATAGTCACCTAATGAAAAATAAAAAGGAAATAATCTAAGAAATGAATATGCAAGAGTGTCATGTTTAAATAAATACTTTTGGAATTTATTTCTTATGTTTTGATTTGAATGTGATATTATAACTGCATAGAGGCTTACATTTCATGTTTCACTATTATCTTGTTACAGAAAATAGTATTTCCTGTTGGTTAATATGTTGATATAAATGGGTGTGGGATTTCTTCAGATGTAATACTACTGCTACTGAAGAAACTATAAGAGTATCCAGACTCCATGCATGTTCTCAAAAGGCTGCCTTGGCTATTTCCACATCTTTTTTAGCATATACACTTACAGAGAATAAATCCTCTCAAAATTCAACTGTGCCTTTTCAATGTACTTCATGACAATAAATAGATAACATTTATTGAATATTTATTTTCAGAAACTGTGCTTAAAGTTTTAAAATTGGTCTCAGTTAATATCCAGCCTCACCTAGTGAGGTCAGTTACTACCATGCTAGTTTTACATGAGGACACTGACTGTTAAAGAGTCAAAACAAAACAAAACAAAACAAAACAAAACAAAAAAACCTAAAGGTCACACAGTTAGTCCAATGAAAGAGCCAGACTTTCTAGATAAATGGCAGTACCAGCATTATCTGGGTATATCTGGTCTCCCAAATAAATCCTGCCTCTGGAGCAAATACTCAATCTTTCTTCACTAGCCAACTCTAACATTTATGTCCACTGATAAGTAAAATTGAATGGATATAATTAAGTTTTTGAGTTCTTAATAATAAAATTAATCTCTCATCACATATTCAAAATTATGCATGGAAACATGCCATGGAAAATGTGAAGTATGTCTCTTCTTGGCTTATTTTATAGATGTTCTATCCCGGCAGCTTGGAGGCTGAAGTAGGAGGATTTTGAGTTCAAAGGCAGCCTCAGAAATTTAGCAAGTGCCTGAAAAACTCAGTGATTCCCTATATTTAAATAAAATATTATTTAAGAGGCCTAGGATGTGGCTCAATGGTGAAGTGCCCCTGGGTTCAATCCCCAGTACCAAGAAAAAAGAAAGCCTCATCTTTGCAGGTTAGCCTACAAATCTTGTAACTTTTCAAAGTTCTCTACATATAGAACTAAATTCAACTCATTAGTTTCTTCCCAGTCATCAATGAAGATAATGTATTCAGCACCACTAAATCACTTGGATTTCTGGAATGAAGTGCCAAAGGTATGTTAGTTGCCAAAGAAGGGATATATCCTTTATGTCATTATTGATATTTTTGTTTTCACAGTAATAGCCATTGGGACTTGCACAATTGCCCAATTTTATAAGAACCCCTTTATTTATATGAACTTTAAGAGGTTTTGGTGATATTCAATTCAGTGTAGCATGATCAAGGCAGGTTTCAACACAAAATGAACAAACACTTCCCCAAACTTCAAGTATGCAGCTTTTCAAAATTAGAAAATGATGTTGATAGGGATGGCAATAATAATAATAAATATACAAAGAATCAATTTATTATTGGTGAAAAATTTATTGATTCACTGAATAGAGTCTATGAGAATTAGAATTTAGGGGTTGATTTGAAAGTGCAGTAGAGAATATGTAGCAGTTAATTAAGTCTCTCTACTTTTGTGTTATTGTTTATCCTTAACTCATAATTTTGAAAGTTAATTTTTTTATAAATTTAGCTCTTAAAAGTCTCTGAGAGAAAGAACTATTTGCATTTCTACAGTAAATTTTTAGGATATAGGAATGTGATGTATTAATATTTGGAGATAAGAAATGAAAGTAATTTTCAAAAAACACTATAATACATCAAAACTAGTCAAACAAAACTGAACATTAAATAATATTCAAATTTCCACTGATGTTATGAAAAATTCTCTATTTCCATTGTTATGTTTCTATGGATTGCATTATGCATTATGTATTCCATAAGCACTATAAATATGATTATGTGCATATTCATAAATATATATTTATATATGCATATATGTACTCATACATCTGATTAAAAAATTCTTATTAAAATACTCAAATTTTAAGAAAATACTTACAATGATTAAAAATTAAAGTAGCCTGGTTAAAAACAATGATATTTGTGTCAATCCAATTCAATAGGCAAATTGGGTATGAGATATTATTTTAAGAATTTTCTAGAATTTGCAAATGTCTTTGATGTATAAATTCTGCATAAAATTGATAAAATGTTTTGGACATAAGTGGGTAGAAATGTAGAAAATAATTGTCATGCAAAAGATATTCAACCAGGATGTAAATTTGTAAATAATCCTGCTATTTCAACATTGTATAGTAAGCCCCATTAACATAATTAAAAATACTGGCAATCCCAATCCTCATCCCATCCCAAGATTATTAAGAAGGAATATTTTCATATGGAAATGCATATAGAAGCTGAATTTAGTGAGTCATGCTTGTAATCCCAGCTATTCTGGAGGATTAGGCAGGAAGATCCCGAGTTCCAGACCATCCTGCTTAAATTAGTAAGAACCTATGTCAAAAAAAAGAAAGAAATTTCTGAGGATGTGGGTGAGTAGGAAAGCCTCCTAGGATTCAATCCTCAGTACAGAAGAAAAATGTAAATGCAGAAAAAAATAAAAAGCACTTGTAATTCCAACATTCAGAGATAATTGCTATTAATGTGTTGGAATGTTGGAATATACATAATGATCCTCAGACTGGAAACAATTTAAATATCCACTAACTGGTGAATAGATTGAGAAAAAGCAGTAATGGAATACTATTCACCAACTAAAAGGAATGAACACTAACACATTGTAAATTATGGATATACTTCAAAAACATACTAAGTGAAAGAAGCCAGAATGAAGGATCACCTAGGGCATGATTATATTTATGTGAAATAGCCAGAAAAGACCAATTATAGAGCCAGAAAGCAGATTGGTAATTTTCAGAGGCTGGGAATAGGATGGAAAATTAACTGTAAATAGACCTAAGATTATTTATTGAGGATATGAAAATGTTCTAAAATTCTGTAGAATTATGGTTCCATCACTTGGTAAAGTTAGAGAAATCAGTGAATTTAATACTTGGGTAAATTTTATAATATGAAAAAATCCTCAGCAAAGTACAATATCCTATTGTACAAGTTATGATTTTTCTATTTTTAAAATTTTTTATATTCTCGTCTTTGTTGGCTGATTTTCAGAATTTAAATTTCTAAAGTTCTGAGTTAGAAAATAAAAATTACATATACATGCAAATATATCTTATGCTTGTCTGTATCTACTTTTTTCTATTAGCAGGTTACTTTTGGAAATATTTTACCAACTTATACTTCCATTTGTATACAATGAGTATATCTATTTACCTTAGCCTTAGAAGAAAATGGACATTCTCAATCTCATTAAGCCAGCTTTTTAAAAAATTTCTTAGCATTTCTTTCTTTTACTTTTGTTTTATATATTTTTATTTTTATCTTTTTATTTGTTATAATTAGTTATACATGACATAGAATGTATTTAAACAAAATTACATTAGTGCAACTTTAATTTGTATTACCCACCATGAAGTGTTTTAAACATTTCTTCATATTTTAGTTGTATTTGTCTTTCTTCTTTTGAGAATTGCCTGTTTATCTTGCTCCTTTTTGTTGAGTTATTTAGGTTTAATGTATTGCCTGCTAAATTTATTTAATTATTAATATTAGTAGTAAGTTGCCTTTCACATAGATTGCAATTATTTTTCATAATTTTTTATTTAAAATTTTATGATTATTCATCATGTGTGATGGTGCATGCCTTTAATACCAGCAGATAGAGTGGCTGAGGCAGGAGGACTTCAAGTTTAAGGTCAGTTTGGGCAATTTACATAGACTGTGGCTCAAAATAAAAACAAAATTTATTGGGAATGTAGCTTAGAAGTAGGTACCCCTGGGTTTACTCCATAATACCACAAAAAAGTAGAATTATGTCTGTCATATAAAATCATTACATGTTTACAGAAACAAATCAACCAAATTCTTCAATGCAATGTATTTTCTTTTTGATAATTATGCTCAGGAAACTCTTCCTTCTCCCAAATTACAAAAACGTGTACCTAAATTTTTTTAGTACTTCTTTGGTCCTAACTTTAATTTTAATTATTTAATTAATCTGTAATTTAGTTATGGATATATATATATATATATATATATATGTATGTATAAGTCATAAGTCATACTTTATGACTTCTTAGTCTCTGTAACAGTAATTGAAAAACTAGATTCCTTCTCTAATCTGGTTTGAAGTGAGCAATATTACTCTTGGGTTAGCATAGACGGATTTCAACTAAAATTTGAAAAAAAATGTGTGTATCTATTATAAATCTTTGGCATGGTATTCTCATTTCTAACATAATTTTGCAGCTGCTAGTTATCAAATAGCACCAAAGTTGATTTAAAATTACAACATTGTTTTTCTATTTGAGAGACAAAATATAAATCTAGTTTCTTTAGATGTACATTTGACACTTTACAGTGAGGTACAAAGCCTTTTTTTTTGTTTTGCTTTTTTGCTACATCTCATAAAATTCTGATCTAGAATTCTCTTGACCACTGTTTCCTAGATAAAATATTTTGAATTAAATAAAAATATAGAAATCCCTATAAATTATTATCAACATAATAAAACTATAAACATAAATGATACAGTGCTTAAATATAGCAGTTAGAGCATGCACATGTTGCTAAGCTTTAAAATTTATCATAGAATATGTATGCATATTTGAAAGTAAATTATAAAGAAAATTTTAAAGAAAACATTTTCAGGTAGAAAGGATTCTTGGCTAGAAATAATAAACATTGATATCTATGAAGTGTTTTCCAGTTGGTAGGCACTGTTCTAAGCAATTTATAAATGTTGACTCCTTTGATCCTCATAATAACTCTATTATGAGTCTCCTGAAAATCAAGAGCTTAAGTAACTGGCCCAAAGGCTCACACTTATAAAAAGGACAGCCAAGATTAACTCCAAGCATCCTGCTCCCAAGTCCTAGTTCATTCATATCCACTGTGACTGTCTTCAGAGATTTCAATGATTCCCAACTGTGCTTCTGCAATGGTCTTGTGCTCTCAGATTGCCACCTACAATATAGATTTAAGTTTGAAGGTTGGATGATATTAAGTCAAAAAACAATGCAAAATAAGAATTTTTGTCAGCATTTAAAATCAATTTCCTGTTCATTTTAATGCTATTTTTAATGAAAACCCACAGTAATGTCTTTAGACTCTATAATTATATATAACTTCATTCAGCCATCATTTATTCAAATAAAAATGTATGATGAGCACTTATTACAAACTAGTCTTCATAAGTATTGGGAGCGATGCTTATATGTCATAGTGATGAACAGGATAGCAAAGGTTCTTAGTCTCATGGAACTTCCATGGAGTTTGGGAGAAGGGGTGTGCAGAAAATAAGCCACATACTAAGAAATATAGAGTTCTGAGATGATGCTGATGAAAATAGTGCAAAGGAAACATAATTTTCTATACTTAATACCATGAAAACCAATTCCACCAAAGAAATATTTCATGAAATTCTTTTCAGAATTAAAACCACATCATGTTACAAGGCAGAGTATTTCTTTAACATATGAAAAAGATATTTTAATGCTGTTACTTCTCAAATCACCATTGATGAAAGTTGTATCATTCTAGAAAAAGTGATCCTCAACAAATTAAGCACTGGATGGTATCAAGTATATAATTCATTTTATCTTAAATGTCCTGAGTTAAAGGTACTACTTGAGGACTAACATTTTGAACCTTACTATAAACCAATAGAAGTCACCAAGTAAAAAGGCTTCAATTTTCTTCCCTTAGAGGAACACACAACAGAATACCACCAAAATCTAACTAAGCATTTTGTCAAACACAAGAGAATTAAATATTAGACTCAACTAATTTTGATAACCAGCAGAACTCTATAAAATAAGATAAACTAATAGACTTTATAATGCTAGCATATTCATCTAGACCTGGTCTTTGGTTTTATTTTGCATAGTTTTATTGTTGTTCTCTGGTTAGATTTTGTTCCAAAGTCAAGGTGATCATAAATGAAAAGAAAACAAACAAACAAACAAATTAAAATAAAAAAAAACAAAGAAACAAAAAGAAGAATAAAGGAAAAGTAAAAGCCACTGAACTGAAGAATGTGTGCAATCTTTTGAATATCAGTATATTTTAAAGAGATATCCTGGTAGTCTTTCCTTTAAGCCCTTGATGGGCTTCCTTATTGTAATTTATTCATAATGCATTTACTTATGTAAATGCAGATACCCTAGCAGTAATTTCTTAGAATCAGAGCCTCATTAATAAAGTTAAGCTATGAATTTCTGAATTTTAACATAAAATATGTTCCCATGAACTTAAAACTCCCCAATCTCACTATCAGTCATTATCTGAGTTGGATTAGCTGTGTTGACTGTTGCAATATCCACAGTTCTTGTATCTACCCCTTTAATATTCTCTGATGCCCAAATCTGAGTTAGTTATCTTCTTAATTTAACATCTCAGCATTTTACATGTTCCCCAGTATCAGCTTGTCTGCATTTTAGACTACAATGCAGATTCCCTTATAGTATAATAGTATCTTTGTATCATGGCACCAATGTGTTACACTAGGGCATATGCAGAACGGGTGTTCAGTAAATATTTCATAAGGTAAAAGCAATGAATTTATATTTTTGTAATTAGATATGTTAATAGAAACTAAATTCCTGAAAAATGAACTCAATCTGATAAGATAAATTAGAGATTCCCAAATGACAAGAATTACACTGGAAATGTTAGAATTGAATGGTATTTTGTTAATTTTTATAAAGACTTAAATTCACACAATATATGTAATTTGTGAATTAAAGTGACTTTATCTTTAAAAATAAGAAAGAAACCAATCAATATATTACTGGAAAACTTAGGATGTTTGTGGGCAATAACAGTTATCACTCCCCACACATATGCACACACAGCAGAAACTTGGCATTCATGGTTTCCAATCATTTCAACTCTGCTAAAAGTTTTAGGAAGTAGCTTTTCAGAGATGGAAGATGTAGAAACTTTCTTCCTTGTCTTTTAATCAAAGAGAGGATTCATCTCCAAAAGCTGTCCATCTGGTTCCTTTCATAAGCTCTAAATTTACATGATAAAAAGGCAGAAATATAATTAATATATTTTTTTCAATAAGAGACAGTTTAAAGCATGTGCTTCAGTAATGAATTGTGAACACTTTGACACATGTAATTTTGAAATTTATATCTCCACCCTGAGAGAGGATGAAGGAGAAGTCAGGGCCTGTAGCCTTTTGCTATTGAGAAGATGTTTTTAGTGATCTATAGCTGCAAACCATGGGAGGACAGTTTCAATTTTGCTCTTGAACATGTATCAAGCCCTATTGCCAACACATAGTCTTTCCTGTCACACATTTCACTGATTCTAAATCAGAGAATGAGCTATGTCTTCTGGCAGCATTACTGCATTTGAATCTCTTCTCTTTCAAATCCAATCTGCACTTGCTAAACCTGGTGATCTGCATTTCAAAGTAAAAAAAAAAAAGCCATGACTGTCATAATTTTATGTTGTTAATATTCCCAAGTAGTAGACTAACTGGAATAGCACCTACAATAGTAGAGGAAAAAGAAGTTGTGGGAGAAGCCTGTAATGTATTTTCAAAAGTGGAAAGCCTGGGAAGGGACCAAGATGGGATTGTCAGTCTTTGGAGGTTACTTGCATTGATTTCACTGCAGAGGTATAGTCACAGCACCCCCACCATGTGATAGACACAAAACAAAGAAGTATACAGTTGCTAAGTAATATACTGGAAACCTGGGACCTCTGAGTCATAAATACTAGATTCACTAATAGTTGCTTCATGACAAACCACTTAATTTCTGTCAGCATTTTCTATAAAATATTAGACTTGGGTTGAATGCCCCTAATGAAGTTTTTGTGATTAGTGCCTAAACTGCCACTTGGGAGGATATTACCGGAAGGAAACTTTATAGTTTGGGGCTTTATTCTGGCTCCTTTTCCATTGGTAATGAGTATCTAGACATTGAAAATTATTTTTTTTTCTTACTATACAACTTTTCTGGGTTTTATCCAATGTATGCACTCAGGACTCTGGCACTTTCAGGCAAGTGAATTAATATAGAAGTTTTTATATACACATAAAGGTACATAATGAACCAGATTCTTCTTCACTTGGTAATATGGACCAGTAAGAAAGGTTTTTACACAAGCATTGTTGTTATGTTTGTAGATTAGGGGAATGTCATTTATTCTTATGTAGCCATACCAACTACATATGGCAACTATAATAGCAGTTATTTTCTCATACAGCCTAAAGGGTATGTATGTAGGCATTCTAGACTTCTGTGCTCAGAGAAAATTAACTGATATGGAAGCAAAAACTGATTTTGAATAAGTGCTACAGTTCATCCAGGAAACATATACAGTCAGAGAAACTTGAGCCCCATTAACTATTGAACAAAGGTAAGGGAAACATAATGGATGAGCAAAGAAGATATTGCAAAGACAAACTAAAATTAACTATTAGTAAAATCATCTTTAAAAAGAATCAGGGTATTTTTGTTTTAGTTTTTTTCTAATGGGTATTTCTTTAATCTGTTTGACAAAATAGAAGCAGAGTAATCTGTACATTCACATCAGTCCCCTTTTCAACTACTAATCAGATTTATGTTTTGAAATGCCAAACTCATTTTTTCACATAGTTTTTTCAAAGACAAATTCCCTGGTCTCTGTGCCTTGCATTTTAAATTTGAATCTTTAAGGTGGGAACTGAAAATCTACATTTTTTAATATGAATCCCAGTGGTATTCTCAGACTTGATTGGGAAACACTTTCAAAGTACGGCCTGTATTTCCAATACATATGAATAGTCAGAGTTCCACATACTTGATAAATCATATTTACTTTTCTGTGTATCTTTTGCCCTGAAGACAATGTAGGGGGCTAAGATTTTGAAGGTAGGTAAGTGACATTATGTTGAAAACTAACAGTTTAGGTCACAAATTCTGAATAATCTAAATTATTTGTGCAATTCCTGAGAATAATTTGGACATTCTTTGGACTCACTATGTAATTTTTAGCAGATGTTTGGAATGACTTGCATTTCTTTGGTTAACCAAATTACATGAAAAATGTTAAATTGGGTCAGTGATCTGTCATCATATTTTAATAGTTCTTAGTGCACTTATGGAATACTTTTATAATCCCATGTTAATTACTAACTGCCCTACTCTTGGAAGAAAACAAGTAAAAAAAAAAAAAAATGAGGACCAGGAACCTCCTAGAGCTTTTGGTACTTAGAATTACTTTGGTAGTTCATGTTGTCTGCCTTTATGATGGCAAATATATTTATTCACATACTGATAAACAGACCCTCCCCCTCAAAAAAAAAGTGACAAGGTGTGATTTACCCTTCTTTTAAGCTATTTCCCAAACTAAAGTTCATAATATAAAAAATTCAAATGTTGACAATAGTTCTTCCAAAAATTTCTAGAATGTCACTTGATACATCATGAAATTATTTACTCATTAAGCCACTGATTGAGTAATTCAATAAGTAATTGCAAATCTACTACGGGTTAAGTGCTCTGGGGAAAAAAAAGTCAGTTTCAGTCCATAGCTCCCTGGAGATCATGGTCAAGTTGAATTTACTGTGAAAGGTGAGGTTTATTCCACACTTGTGAACACAACCCATAAAATGGTGCTTTTACAAAACTACTACCTGGATCTTGGACACAGCTGCAGTTGTAAGAAGGAACAAAGTCTTGAGGCTGACCTACTTCATTTCTATATACCACATTCTGTGGAAGTCCTGGCCTTCCAATCCATTTGTCATCAGACTTAGCAGGCCCACCAGACAACGCTCATCTGGCCTCACGCTTCCATTCCAAAGTGCTGTAGTCCATGGTGACCTTCAGTCTACTGTGGTCCATGCTCTTCGGACTGATGTCATGGGCATATGGCTTGCCTTGCTCACCAGGCCAATACTTGGTTCAATGCTGTACTGCCACTGCACTGAAATTCTTAATGTTTTAACAAGGAGACTCACATTTTCATTTTGCACTGGACTGATCCTGCTAAATTTTGTAATTGTCCCAATTACCCAAATTGTCACTGCAGCATTAAATCCAGAAGATTTGAAATTTTTCCTCTTCTCATTTTTAATTCAACTCATAAACAAGCTGGCTCATTTTCTTTAGATCTTAGCTAAAGTTTCACCTTTTCAGAGTAGCTTTTTTCAACCACCATTTTGAGGGAAATCTTGCTGTTGGTCATTTCCATATATGTTGGTGCTTATTACCACTGAAACATCTCTAACAGTGTTGACCTATTTCGTGTATTTGTTTACTTATTTCCGAGGAAGGGAAGGTCTTTATTGAATCTTATTTAGTGTTTTATCTTAATGACTTAGAAAGTTTAGATGACATTTTTTAAAGATAATAAATAAATTAATAAAAGAAATACAGTGAATTTGAAGCATAAAAAATACAAGTGTGATAGAAGAAGAATCTGTCAAAAGAAAGAAATACCAATGATTTATGGATGTTTGTCCTTATCTTCTCAAAGGCAAAACATATAAGTTGATATGGAGTGATGCTTTTCAATATTAAAAGTTTTAAAATTTCACTATTGTTTAAAAATGACTTTTCTAATAAAAGTCTACTTCTCATTACAAATCATCAGATATATGGATATTGTACTTAATAGAAAAAATAATAAAAATTGATATTTTTACCTTTTGGGACTTTATAATGTATCAATAATCTACTTAAATGTGCAATAAATATTGTATTTTGAGTACAAGAGAAATATAGACCAATTATCTTCAGTTTGGTGCTACTTAAAAAAAATATAGCTACCATTTTTGTTAGTATTCCCTACCATTTTTTCCAAGAGAATATAAAAAGGAAGGAGTATATCTAAAACTCAAGGGTCATTATGTATGCTACAAATCTTCAGGCCATTCAACACATAACAGTGATTAGAGTCCAAAAATCATACTATTTTCCTCATGAACATCTTTTTTTTTTCTGGGCATGTATTCTTCTTCCTGAAAAAATTACATATCCAGTTAAAATGATCATATAATCAAGTGAGTAGGTGTATAGAAATGTCAAATAAGAACGATAATATTTCCCACGTACTTTTTTTCAAAAGTGCTGTGAGAATTGATATGAAAATGTCTTTGAAGTGTTTTGAACTCCTTGGAAGAAAGATATGGTATAAATACAGGGTTGTATTTTTGGTAGTATGATTCCAATGGCCCCTAGTATATGTGCTATGACTTTAATGTTAGCAGAGATGGAGTCACCTTTTTTGTCCTTACTCTTCACTATAGATGGAAGACCAAAGTGATGATTTCTTTTGGTGTCCTTAGTTACCTTTTGTTTTAGAAGCAGAAGCAGACACTGATTCAGTGGACAATTTTATTCTAATTTCAAGGTTTAAGCATTAAAGCATACTGTACTGATAACACAGAACATTATTAGTTGTCCAGGAATGCTTTAACAAGATACCATAGACTAGGTGGCTTAAATGTAGAAACTTAATTTCTTACAATTCTGGAGGCTGACAGTCTGTGATCAATATGTTGATCAACTCGGTTTCTCTGACACCTCTGCCTTGGTGTACTCCCTTCTGAAGTACTGAGGGTGAGAATTTCAACTTTGGTATTTGTGAGGGACACAATTCAGTCCCTAACACTCCAGTGATTTGGGATTATGCTTTTTGGGAATAACTAATCCATAATTCCATAAACCCACAGTTACAACTTTTTAATGGTTCCCATCACTCTGAGAATAAAGCCCAAACCCTTTCACACAACCTAAATCACCCTGTTCTTCTGGCTTTAATCATATGCCTTTCTCCCTCACCTTTTTTCCAGATATACTGTCCTCCTCTCTAGTTTTCAAACAGGCTCACCCCTTGCCTTTGGCCGATAGATTGTTTTCTAAGCTTGTTAAATAATTTTCTCTGGGGTCTTAGCTTAATGTTGTCTTCACAAAGTGATTATCTTTGGCCACATTATTTAAATTAGTCCTAGTGATATTCTTTACCTTATCTGTTTATTTTCTGAATAATATATGAGAAAAAGAAGAACCATTTTCTGATGTTGGAGCACTGATATGATACTTTAGCACAGGCTTCCTTGTTATTATCAACTGATCCAACTCTTATAGCAAAGCCACATTATACTCCTATTGGTCTTAAAATCTCCCAGAACATTCGCATCAACCGGGTCACTGAGAAACTCTCAAAACAACCACCATCTTCTCTTCCCCTAAACAATGATTACTAGTTTTTTTTTTTTTTTTTTTTTTTTTTTTTTTTTTTCCTGAGATACAGACAGATTTATTTAGGAACACAGATACACATTCCTAGGAGAATGCAGGCTTTCCTGAAGATGGGAAACTTTGGAGATGAAAGCAGAGAATATACATTTGAGGGAGAATGTGGGCCATTTCTAGAGTGAGACAGTCACATCATTTATTTTGATAGACATTTACAAATTACCTACCAGAAGATAAATTCATAGGTACCTAAGCTCTGGGAAACTTTATTTTATGGAGTGTGAACAGCTGTGCTATAAATACTGAATTATGTTTGAATTACCACTGGGAACAAAAAGTGTGAAAAATTTTGTTGCTTTAATTGAAAAAAAAATTGTTTTCAAGTGCCACCTTCTCAAGTTCGATAAAGCTTTAAAGAAAAAAGAATACAAGTTATATCTTTTTTTTTTTTCCTTCAGTGCAGTAGGGGACAGGGGTTTGAACCTAGGGACATTCTGCCAGTGAGCTATACCCCAAGTTCTTTTTATTTTTTATTTTGAGATAGGATCTCACCGAGTGGTCCAGGCAGTCTTTGACTCAGTAACCAAAGTAATTGGGTAGAGATTAGATCTTCATGTCATCAGAAAACAATCCAAACTCAAGAACTTCCAAAGTCAAGTTTGTTTTTTGTTTATTGTTGTTATTGTTTTTTTATTTTTTCCTCAGATAATTTCTGAACTACTTAGTTTAGTGGTTTTCAGTTAACTACAAAGATGGAGGAATGGAAAGATTCTGGTTTGATTAGGACAAGAGTAAGGCAGCATCAAGGGAACACAATCATGTTTATGGTAGGATTTGTCTCGGTCTTGGTTAATGTTTACATTGTGAGGCATCTTCCTTTGAAAGAATCACCAAGAGCTCCTTAACCTGGAGGAAGAGGAGGAATGATGGTAGGATGATGTCGAAAAGCTTCAGAGCTTTCTCTAAGCAGTCTTCAAGGAAGAGAGGTGAGAGTGACTACAGTAGATAAAGCATATTTTCTCTTGTTCCTTGAATTTAAACATGAATCACCCATGGCCTGGAAAGGGGTTCCTCTGGCCTATGTTTTCCTTTTAGAACACAAGTATTTTTGAAAGAAAAACAAATGGAGTTTATCCCATGCCCTGTAGTGATTGTTAGAATTAAAGGGAAAAAAAAATT
This sequence comes from Marmota marmota marmota, assembly GCF_001458135.2. NCBI lineage: Eukaryota > Metazoa > Chordata > Mammalia > Rodentia > Sciuridae > Marmota > Marmota marmota. The sequence continues at coordinate 51,621,697 of NW_026000026.1, read as the reverse complement.
CTGTGCAGTGATTATTTATTTAATCCAATTTAAAAGTGTTTGCTTCAGAAATTATTTGGGAGCTTTATTTTTGAGACATCGGAACAGAATGAGATTATGTTCTTATTATTGCCCATATCTGCTAAAGAATTGTTGTGTCTATTAAGCTCCCCTTTCTTTTATACTGCCAATATTCTTGGTCATGAATTTTCCAACAAGATAATAAGTGCATTCTTAACTACTGAGGATTTAATGGACAATTTTTAATGCACATGCTCATTTTTTAAAGGGCTAGCTAGATCCTTGCTAAATACTTTTAGCTTAAACGTTCCATGATTCGTGGGTGTTCTTTCCAATATTATCCAAGCTACTTTTTATTTGTTAGCTACTTTTTTTTTCTATTCCGCATGAATTAACTTGATATTATCTACCATGCTTCATATGTGAGTATTCCCGGTCTACTTTCTGAAATGAAAACAGTAATTCCATTGGCATATAGTTCTTAATATTGTATCACCATTTAAACATTTTCTGGCATTTATATAAGCTCTGAAAACAAAAATATATAAAAAAGTTTGTTTATTGCCTTTTGCTTCATCTGTTTACAACAAAATTATTTGACAATTGTATTGAAAGTAGAGTTCTCCTCACAAATAGACTCATCCAAAGATCTCGGGGTTCTGTACAGTTTCACACCAACACCTTATGATAGGTGTTCCATATTATAAGAAAATCCCAGAATATTCATTCTGAAGCAATATAGAAATAACTTTAAACAAAAATACCAACTGTGTCCCCTAAATATTTTCAGAAAAGTGGAGAATTCTGGAAATTAAAAAAAAAACAAAACCAAAATGATACATTTGCTCCTCAGGTGTCAGAACATGGAGTAATTCTATATAGTAATCATATCTATATTTGGATGTATTCTCATTAGGTCAAAGCAATTAGTCTATCACCTTGCTTTTTTCTTCCTTAGATGAGCACTACACAGAATTCCATCAACAATGCATTAAAAGTTAGACATCTAATTACAAAGTCAATATTAGTAAAACTTTCCTCTCTGATCCTCTCACTTATGGCACTCATCTATTTCCCCACCGATTAACTTCCAAAACTCTGAGATTCCATTTCTTTGTGAAGCTCTACTGAAGATTCTAGATTAATGTAAAACTTATTCTTGGTTCTATTTCTGGCAAAATATGTATCTTTGTGGAACTCTAATCTGGCATTTCCAATTTGTCTCATCATTAGAATTATATGGGAAAGTACAAAGAAGAAGGAAAGCAAGGAAGGGAGGGAGGAAGGACAGATAGACAGGGGAGAGGGAGAAAGAAAGAAAGGAAGGATCAGGAAGAAGAGGGGAAGAAGAGAGGGGGACACTCTTTAATTATACTTTCAGGGTCTGTAAATCTGAATTGGAGCTCAGGATATTATTCCTTTCAACCACCTTACTCAACTTACTCAAATTGTAATGCATTCTTGAGAACCACTACTTTAAATGCATGTATTGATAAAATTTACAAAATTTATTAAATTTATTAATTTTATTAAATTTATTAAAAGCTAATTTTTTGATGGTGTTTCTTATTTTAGATGATAATTTCTATTGGAAAATAAATCATAGCTGACTATGACTTTTATTATTTTATATCCCTCTTAGTACCTTGCTCAACAACTTAGAGACAGAAATTTTGGTAAAGTTTGTTTGGTTAATTTATTAGCTACTTCCCATCCTTGGCTGCTCTCCTTCCCTTGTCCATTATCTGTGGCTTTTAAGAGTGTTCGGCCTCTTTGCTCTCTCTTGCTACATCCCCTCTCTTGGGGATATTATTTGCTTGCTTGTATTTAATAATCATTTATTGATAAACAAGTAAATGTATTTGAGCTTTTATATCTTTCATGGTCTGTTCAATGTTTATATAAACCAAAGTCCAATGTACAATGTCACGCAAAGTAAAGAAGTACTAAATAAATATTGAATTGACTGAATGTTGATAAACTGTTTAGATTTTTGTATATACCTGGCATTGAATATTTTTCAGATAAATTCACAAAAATAGATCATGCTATGTCTAGAGACATCAAGGTCTTTATTGCTGCAAGCTCCAAAATATTCTTTATTAAAACCAGAAACCTAGACAAAAATGAGAGTGTGCATAAATTAGGAAATTAAATATAGAATGTGAGTTTGAATCCTGGCTTTGTTTCTTAGTATATGACTTTGGGCTATTCTCTGATTCTTAATTTTCTCATTTTTGAAATTAGTATAATCATAACATGTAGGATTGTTGGAAAATTAAACCAGATCTTACTTTGAATTTGTGTATTATGAGAGCTACAAAACATTATTTATTATTGTTGTTTTATTGCTACTATAATATTTTTCATAATTCCTGATAAGCCTGATTTAAACAGTATTAGTCTCTACTGCTGTTTTCATAGATCAAGTCATAGGCCAGTTTGAGGTCTCCTTTAGAAATCATTAAGTTTACTTGCTAGGGCAATAGAACTAACTAACCTTATAAACCTAAGAGCTCTTGACTAGAGTAGCTGGGTAACCGTAATGATTCTTACTGATTTTTGAAGAAAGAGTAACAGATGGGATTTGGCAGATTTTATAGAAGTATATTCAAGGGGAAGAAAAAAAGATGTGTTTACATCTTAAATCTTGCATTTAGAAAAAGAGTGATACAAATTCTAAGTTAATGCAGTAAGGAAGCCAGCAGTGTCTCCCCTTTACAAAGAACGTGCCTGGAGGAAAAGCATATCCTTGGAATTTAAGAGTTGGTTGCATCTTAAGTAGTATTAGACTGTGTTAGTAATCTAAAAGGTGCTTGCCCAAGGATATTTTGGCATTCATTCCATAATTTCAGAGGCTTCTGTTGTACTTTTCAAAAATCAAAATTCTTTTCAGTATTTGAAGTTTGTAGTTGAGTATATGTAAATGACGAAGATAAAACATTGGACTGAAATCCTCTACATTATAGATTCACAATATTTTGTTTTGAAGAGTGATCATTCTATACAGGATTTGCTATTGTTTTGATGTCACTAAATGAGTTTTCAGAGGATGGTACCTCTCTAGTCTTTCTCAATTCCCAGTCCACTTTCACACATCGCCTTTCCCTCTTGTGATGGAAACTGCCATGCACTTTTTTGAAATTTACGGGGGTAGGAGTAATTAAGGATAATTTGGACTATAACTAGAAATGGTCTAGAGAATTTAAGGATCAATCACAAGTAGTTGATTATGAAATGTCAATAATCAACTGCCCTGGCAATGTGCCAAGATTTAAAGTCACATGTAGGTTCTAGTCTCTAGAGTGTCACTGTCTGCTATACAATTTCCCTTTTCTTTTAGATGTTTTGAGTTTATTACCTATCAGCCCTTATTGCCTCACTTCTGTATTTTTGGCTTATTTCAGTATAGAGAACAGTCTTCCTTGTACATACTGTGTAAATATATATTTTATTAGTCTTGAGGATTCTAAGCAGAAAAGTAAAAATTAATGCCAGTGGAATAATGGTTTCTTTACACAGAGGATTCACTAATGATAAATTTATTTTGGGGAGAAAGAACAGAAATAAAAATGTGTGTACCAAATTTCAGAGGTTCTAAAAGAGGAGAGGAAGGAAGCTGCTTTTAGTCTCCCAATCAGCTCAAGTACATTCTCTAGTGGTTTCAGTAGGCACTGGTCATAGGGAGAGGAATAGGGCTGTGGTGGGAGCTAGAGTACATATGTTTTGAGAAACTGAAGATAAGAGGAGTCCATGAAAGATTAAAAGCAGTTCTTTACTCCAGCAAGTGCTGCTGATAAACTTGCAGATTTGCCTTTAGGATACCTTACCAACGTCCAGGGAACCACTACCAAATGATTTAACAGTTTTAGTCAGCCTTTGCAATACTGTGACCAACTAAGAGGTGGAAAAGTTTATTTGGGGTTCAGGATTTTAGAGGTTCAGTCCATGGTGGGCCAAGTCCATTGCTCTGGGCCCAAGGAGAGGTGGATCATCATGGCAGGAGAACCTAGTGGGGAGAAAGCTTCTCAGCTAATTGTGGGGTCAGGAAGCAGAGGGAGAGAGAGAAAGGGGCCATAGGGAATACACAGCCTTCCAGGACACACCCCCAGTGACTCACTTCCAGCAATGATCCACCCATCTATAGTTACCACTCAGTCTTTTAAACTAGGATAGACTGATTAGGTTACAGCTTTCACAATCCAACAAGTTTATCCCTGAACATTCCTGCATTAAAAAAGAAACTTCAGGAGGAATACCTCAGACACAAATCATAACAGTAACCAAATAAACAAAAGCATTTCTGTTCTCTTTCTTGTTCTCTTTCTTATACCCTGAACATCATTATGGGGTAATGAAAAATCTGTGGGTTTGACCCTTGGTTTGATCACACTGTGACCTAGCGAGGTTGTGTAGCACATAAGACTTGGTTTAGTCATCTTAGAAACAAAATGCAGAATTCAGAGCCCAATTAGCACAATCCTAGAAAAATAATCAAGTATTTCTCATTTTATTTGGAAGCAGCACTTAAAAAACAACACAAGGAAAAATAAAGATCATCCCTGGGAGAGTCAAAGCTTAAGGTGAAGAATAGTTTAAACTGGAGACAAATGATTAGAACTCATGGCTTCTTTAGGGTGTGTCTTCATCTGTCTCAAATAATCTGTGCTTAGAGATAGTCACACAACTATGACTACTAGAACAAAGTCATATATGTCATATGAGATAATTGTTTTGTTTTGGTTATTATTTGACACTCCTAACTTTTTTTGGTACTGGGGATTGAACTCAGGGGCACTCAACCACTGAGCCACATCCTCAGTGCTATTTTGTATTTTATTTACAAACAGGGTCTCACTGAGTTGCTTAGCACCTTGTTATTGCTGAGGCTGGCTTTAAACTCAATTCTCCTATCTTAGCCTCCTGAGCTACTGGGTTTACAGGCATGCACTACTGCACCTGGCTTTAACTTCTTATGTAGCTATTCAGTTCCTAGGTAATTTATAAATGAAGAAATCACTCTGCAGACCTTCAACTCCCTGTCACAAATAATAGGCCAGCACAAAAAAATGAAGAGAGTAAAACGAACTAATATTACATAAATTATTTATTATTGAATGGCAAATTTTTCTTTTTATTTAATAATATATATATCAAATTAGTAGTCAAATTTGATGATAAATACTCCTTTAGATACCTCAGATATTAGTTATCATAAAAAGGTTTGTGACTGTCAATGGAGATGTCATGTTGCTGAAAAATATAAATAGTTTGACATATTCTTGTATCAAAGTAATGTGTTATCTACTATGGCTTTTGAATGAGGTTAAGCTGTCTTGAAGACTGGTATATAGGTTTGTGTTCAAAAAGTGAATAAAAGATAAAAGTGAAATGCGGTGATTTCAAGGCTCACTCCTGCAATTTTGTTTTGAAATTTACTTAAAAATGCATGTGTAGCACTAGTTTCTACACATTTGAATGACTCAAAAGCAGTCTCTTTTGACATATTCATTTTTTTTCTAAAAATAGAAGATAATATGATAGGGAGAGTTTTGAAAAGATCGACGCAAATATGTTTCAGATGTTTTATTTTCACAATGCCTATAAAATATTCCAAAGAGAATTGCATCAATATATTGATTTTATTACTTAGGATTCACAATTAATATCCCTAAAATGTGATTTTTCTTTGTAATGCGTTTTCTATTACATTACCTTTTAGTCTCAAAAACACATTTCATTTGTACATTGAAGTGATAACAGAATTTGCTTTTCTTTCATTGTAATGGTTCAATAACTAGATATTATGTGATGAGTCTGGTGATCAAAAGATAAAGAAGTATATATGATCAAAGTTTCATTCATTACAGTGTTCATTTTAGTTGTGTGATTGATGCCTCCAGTACAAAGTTAACTGTGTGCATACAAAGGGATAACCATGTCCACTCGGTGGCTATTGTGTGACAGAACAATATTTGCTAGAAAAGAATTAGTAAATAGAGAGACAATTTCATTTATTGGCCTATTTATAATTTTCATTGGTAAAATTGTGTGGGCAGTTATTTTATCCGCCCTAGGAAATGTAAATAATTAGAGGCTTAACAAAATTTTCATTGATAGTACTTGTGTGTATAAGGCCAATGGGAAAGCCTCAAGTCACTTCTTTTTATATTTTCTCATTATTACTGTTATTTTTAGTGCTGTTAGTGTATGTCTTTATGTTTCTGAGAGAAGGAAGTCCCCTATAAGCATGGGAAGACAATATTCCATGGGATGGAGTGTATTTTATACTCAGCAATAGAAATTCTACTTTGAGTTTAATGGAAAAAAAGAATTAGGTATGGATCCAATTAACCAGAGAGCTTGCATTTTGTGCAAGTTTTGAAACAGCTAAATACAGAATTCAAAGTTTGACCATAGAGATTATGTAAAATGCTATTACCCGGCACAAGTTCATCTTTTTTATGTTTTTTAATAGTTGATATTTTTAAGTAAAAGTAACCAAACCAAACTGACCAAACAAAAAATATAAAACAAAAATAGTCACAGAATCTTTTTATGTGGAAAATTAGTCATTGTGTTTTGCCTTTTGAGGTACTGTTACAACAGGGATCTACACATAGATTCAGTGTTATTAATTTCCTATCAACTCTGGGACCTTCAGACTTAACCTATAGAGATAATGTGGCTCTTACTGCCAAATTCAAGTTTTCCCTAAAGCACACATTAAACTTCCATCTTACACTCTAGGGCATTTCCTTTCCAGAAAAGTCCCCCTAATGAATATTAGACTAAAATAATAGCACGGCAGTTAAAATATATTGTTTCTTTTCAAATCTTCCACTAGAGACAATGGGAATATGCTAATTTCCTTCCCTGTATTCTCCCTTAAAAATTAATATTAGCTGAATCCCTGGCAATCAACATTCAATCAAACAAACAAATAAATCAACAGAGAAATTATTTGTAAGATAAATGTAATCTAAACCATCATGTGAAAAGGCCAAGGCAGAATTCATTTTATGCAGACCTCAAGCAACTCAACTCAATCTCTGAAAGATGATTTTAATGGTGGCCTTAACTAAAATGCATATTTTAACAGGGCATGTTTACAGTACATAATAAATGTTTAAATTGGATTAATTAGTATGTATAGTTGAGGCTTTCTTACTGTTTAGAATTATTTGTCTTGCTAAAGTAGTAAATCTAGATTGGCTGAGTGCTCAAATGATTCTAATAACAACACTTGGCATTTGTACAGTGCATTATATTTTCTAAGTACTTTATAATTACAGTATTAATTAGTTAAGTGACACAGTGATCTTGTGAAGAGGTCTGCATCATTATCCCCTTTTACAAATGAGGAAACTTTAAATACAAAGGACACAGTAATTCACATAGCTAGTAAATCAGGTTGAAGCTAAAAAATCTTCAGCATGACTCACGCATGTCTGATGTTATATTTTATAAAAAAAAATTACTTTGCTTTCATGTTCTGTTGGTTCAGTATAACAGAGTAATAAGCCCATACACTAGGTAGAATTTTTATATCATATATACATTTTCCAAAAACTAGTAAACTGAGAAAGGAACAGAAAAGTGAGGTTCCTTAGTTTCATTATGTTTTGTCTCCTGTAATAAACTTTCATTGCAACTTTGAGTCTGAAATGGTGAGCAACCCACCTGAATGGTGAATTGAGTAGCCTCCTGGAAGAATCACTAGTCTTCTCAGCAGAAATGAGGTCAGTCCTTTCTGAAGCATCTCTAAAACTTCATATAAGGCAAAGGGGAAAAAATAACTTCAAACGCTAATGAGGCTAGAAAATTCAGTGAAGTCTCTTTGGTTTATAAGCTCAATGCAAATTAAGTAGAGTTTCCAAAATATTATGGAATAATTTTAGTTTATTTTAAGCGAACAACTTCAACAAGCATTAATTAATCACTTATTTATGTTTGGGTTTCTGAGGGAGACCCTAAAATTAACAAGACAAGGTTGTTGTACTCAAGCGACTTGTAGTTTAGTGGAAGGATATAAACTTGTAAACAAATTAGAACAATATCCAACAAATATTTAGTTGGCATTTACTGTCTATCAGGAAAAGTTTCAGGGAATACAACAGTGAACAAAAAGATAAAATTCAATGCCTTAGTGTAGTGTACATTCCACTGGATAAAGGAAAAATATTATTGGCACCATGATACCAGAGGGATGGAATAATAACAGATGAGACATGAAGAAAATGGTGGTCAGTATGTTTTTATTCGAGATATTGATGTTATGGATGCTTTAACGATGAAGTAGCATTCGAATTTAATATGTAAAATGAATAAATGAGAGTAAGAAAGAAGAACTTTAAGGTAACCAAGAGGACTAGAGGATGAGAATGTAGGGAATTAAAGTGAGAAATGCAGAGGTGTGGAGAACACATGCTAAGCAGAGTTGGTTGTTAGAGCACAGCAAGTGATTTGGCAAGCCTGTAATGTGGAGTGGATGGACAGTTGGTTTGAGGAATTAGTGGAAAACCTACAAACCCAAACAATCTAGAAAACTAAGAGTGCTTTAATGGTGGCTGTCCAGTGTATGGGCAGACGTGATTGATGAGATAGTTGGTGCTGGCAACCACTTGTCTGGTAGTAAAGGAGAAAGATCACAAAGGTCTACAGAGGTTAGACTTTATCTTCCCTATCTACTTGATTTTACAAAGGAAGCCCTAAATAGTATAATCAAGTAAACAAAAACAAACAAACAAAACAAACCACGGGCAAAATATTTTATCTTATTACCCTTTATTTTATTGTGCCTGTATTACCTCCTTTCTTCCTCCAGCTATTAGCACTAAGTGATCAATTGAGCAATACCAAAAGTAAAGCCGAGAATTTTAAAACTCTTAAAAACTCTTAAAATTCACAGGCTAATATAAAATTTTGGAATCCACATAATGAGATCAAATAAATGAAAAGATTTAAAATTGGGTATTAACTACCTCTATGAAAATGGAATCATATTTTAGGTTGTATCATATTTCCTTGCTTTACAGTGAAAGTAATTGTGTTATGGAAGAGTTCAGTGGTTTTCCAAATGTTTACAGTGCCAGAGTCTTCTCTTTATTCATATTTAACAATTTTAAATACATACTGTGTCCACTGACTCTTATAAATGTAATACATCTTATAAATGTAATATATTGTTATTTTCCCATCATTGTGGTTTATTGCTCTAGTAACTACCCTTATAGTTTATAGAGAACCTTTTACTTTTATTCTTATAGATGGTACCCAGCCCAAAAGCCTTGCATACTGCAAGACCTAAATGTCATTTGTTCGATGATTATAGTTATATTTCAAAAACTTTGCTTGACAAAAGAAAAGTATTGATGATGAAGAGAAGAATTAATGGTTGTGAGATAAGTCTGTTGCACATTGGTAACCAACTTGTCTTAGTCCAATGAGACACAATACCAATGCACACAGGTTACACAAAATGGGTGGGCAATAAGGTACCACAGAAGTCCAGGTAAAAAATTAGTTGCGATTCAATCCCACAAGCCTCTGGAGAGCTGTCCAGGAAAGTTGGAGTCTCCTCTCTATGCCCCACTTGTACCAAAGCAGAGGGACCTGGAAAGCAGTGTGTCCTGAGTTTTATATCCCAGGGAACAAGACTTTCTGGGCAAAAGCCTTAAAGGACATCCTTTTTCTGGGAGAAGTGGACACTGAACAGAATCTAACTGTTCCAGTCAGCGCTCCTTTATCTAAAGTTATAGCACATTCTATAGTCGTTCCTGAGAACAAATGAGAAGGAGTGGTAAATTGCACTTTTTTCCTTTGGAGAGTTTTCCTGTAATGGAGAGTGGAAGCCATATAAGTTCCTTGGCCCTACCTTGCCAGCTACCTGCTAATTTTGGAAAAATTGAGAGGTAATTATTACAGGAGATAACCATTTTGGTTAAAATAGATTTTTAGTAGAACTAACCTAAACATTTTTTATTTTACTGTCTCATGAGTGACAAGGAACCATTTTAGAGTTTCTCATTCTCTTTATAGGGTTTATTTGCTTTGGAAAAAAATTAATTTTAAAATTAAGAGCCCAAGTCTTTTTTCTAATAATATGACTTAAATCTATGCATATATGTTTTTTAGTCAAAGTTTTTTCCTTCTCAAGCACAATGCATCAACAACATGGAGATTGATGAATCATACCTAATAATATAGCATTTTTTTTCTTTTTTTTTTGGGGGGGGTCTGAGGGTTGAACACAAAGACGCTTTATCAAGGAGCTACATTCCTAGTCCTTTTTAATTTTTTTTTTATTTTGACACACAGTCTAAGTTGCTTAGGGTCTTACTAAATGACATCAACTTGTGATCATCCTGCCTCAGTCTCCGGAATGTACACCTGGAATTACAGGTGTACATCACTGCACATGGCTAGTATTTTTCTTCTTTGAAAATAACTTTATATATATCATTGAATGAAGAAAAATTTATTTAGATCTCATTTTCCTTTCATGTTGAAAATAAAAGTAATAACTATCATCACTGTTTTAATAATGTTCATGGAGTACTAGGCAATAAAATTAGATAAGAGAAAATATAAGTTTAAAATATTGGATAAGAAAAAATTTCATTTTCAAATTTACAACTTTATACCTATGATAGCCTGAGTATTTTACCACAATATTGGGAGAATAATTTAGCTAACATGATAAGATTTCTCATTATCACTACGAACAGTTCATGGCTTTCCTATAAAATAAAATGGAACAAATGATCCCATTTATAATAGTCACATAAGAAGTGAATAGACTATGGAATAAATTGTGCACCCCCAAATTCATATGATGATCTTCTGAGTCATATTGGAATTTTTTTGGAGTAAGGAGGAAATTAAAGTTAAATATGGTCATGAAATTGGGGCCCAAATCTCATAGAGTTACTGTCTTTGTAACAAGAAATACCAAGCTTTGTCTGTCTTTCTTTTAAAGTATGTCACTAGGGGCTAGGCATATATATCAGTGGTCAAGTGCTTCCCTGGCATGAATGAGGTCCTGAGTTCAGTCCCCAGCACTTCAAAATAAAAAACAAAACAAACATTCAGACAAACTAAAATGTAACCGTACTTTCACCTTCTCACCCAAAGAAAGCACTTTATGGTTGCTCTTTGGCATATATGAATTTCCAGCATCACTAATCTTGTACTTTGGGGTTGTTACTCAGTAAAATAAGGATTCTTAAACACAAATACTGTGATACTACTACAGTTGATCTGATGACTGAGGTAGCTACTAAGTGGCTAATGGATGGGTAGCATACACAGTGTGGTTACCCAGGACAAAGAGAAAAGTCACATAGGAGGAATGGCGTGGAAGGTCGGACACTGGGATCATGCTACTTAGAATGACCTGCAACTTAAAACTTATTCTATTTCTGGAATTTTCCATTTAGTATTTTTAGACCATGTTAGGTTATGAGTAACAGAAATCTCAGAAAGTACCATGGATGAGGAGAGACTACTGTGCAAGAAAATTCTGGATGGTGAGAATATCAAGAAGGGAGTAGGGAAGAAGAATTAAAATTTCCAATAAATAAGACTTTTTGACCCTAGATTTTTAAAAATGAACAATTATATATGGAGATTAAATGTGTGAAATGATGGCATTGACATTACTTGGAAGAAAGATGGGAAAAGTTAATTTATTTATAATCTTAGAGAGGGGCAGACGTTTTAAGCAGATCATAAAAGTCAAAGCCAAAAAGTAAATAATTGATAAATTTGAGAATTTGAAAATCAAAAGCAGGAGGCACTGTAGTTCATTTGTAGAGTGCCTTGCCTAGAAAGCACGAAGCTCTGGGTTTGATCCCTAGGACCAGGAAAAAAAAAAATACACACACACACACACACACACACACACACATATATATATATATAAAATCAAAGTCTCTTTTTAATTTTGAAAGGCTTTTATAAATTGGTAAGAAATGATAAGAAAATTATGTAATATACTAGCAATGCAGAGAATAACTATATTTGACCAATACATAGAGGAAAAATTGCTTAATTTTAGTCATGATTAAAGAAATAAAATCATCATCATCATCATATATAATTCTTAATAAGTAAAATTAGCAAATTATAAAAATTTTAATTATATTTAATGGTGGTGAGCCTAGAAAGTGGAAAACCTCAAAATTATTGGTGGAAGTATAAATGCAAAACTCTGGAGTATAAATAAACCAAAATTGAAAGTACACACATTATTTAAATCAGTCTGTCTAATGCTAAGAATTTACTTTATAGAAGGACTAACACTACAATCTCATAATATACCTAGAAAGGCCTTCATTTAACCAAGGTTTGAAATGATAAATTAAAAAATATATAAATAAATTATTACTCAATGTAACATGAATCAAAACGTCACTTGGTACATCATCAATACATACAAATGGTATGTGTCCATCGAAAAATTTGAAAACAAATAAGATATCTAATTTTTGTAGATATCTAATGAAACCTCTTAATACTAACTAAAGAACATTTAAAAATCCATTTGGAAATTTAAAAATCAACTTTTGACTTTTGTTTCTGCTTAGAGTGTAGAAAGCTTTACATTTATCCTAATAATGTAAAAACTAACATAATCTACAAAATCTTAATATGTTTTATTTTTTTAACAAATGAAATGCTTTTTAAAAATTTTTTTAGTTGTAGATGAACACATATCTTTGTTTTATTTATTTATTTATTTTATGTGCCGCTGAGGATCAAACCCAGTGCCTCACGCATGTGGCAAGAGCTCAACCGCTGAGCTACAACCCCAGCCCTGAAATGCTTATTTTTCATGCACAAAATAGAGGCATACATAAAGTATAACTTTTATCCTGATGTGTTTTTAAACTGTTGAAGAGGAAGAGCACAAAGACACAAAGTCAATTGAATTTAAGGAGTAACCAGGTCCTCTCCACTGAGTGACTTGTCATACAAACTCTTTCATCTTTTGCCAAGCTTGGGAGGAAGAGGCAGCAGCCATGCATGTAGGTAACAAGGAGACATGAAAAATTAACAAATTCTTAAACCCTATATTTGAGTTATTGTGACAATTTGTTATACCTTGGATCAGAGCCTGCACTCACCCATTCTTTTCTGTGATCCTGTGCTGGAAATTCATGAAGATTAAGGACAATCCAGGAAACATAATACAACTGTGGCAGAAGAAGTAAGAGAGCTGATGGTGTTGGGAGACACTAAAATTCTTGCTAGCACGTGACATTTTTTGCCTATATGAAACAAGTTGCCTGTCACTGGGGTGAGGCAGAAAATTCAACTTACCTGTACCAAGGTAGAGATCAACTGCTGCTGAAGTAGAAGTAAAAGAAAAATCAATCTGCTGTTGAGAATGGGGTTAAAAATCTCTTCTGAAACCACCCCCACATCTACCAGAGTAGGATTATAAACATTGCCCCTTAATTGCATTCCTGTTCTGCACTGATACTAGGCAGATCTGGGGTCTTCTGTCACTGGGAGAGGGCCAAAAAAGATATTAATGCCCCACAAACACCCCCACTGGACATCACATGTGATGCATGTATAGGTGCATGTTCATGAATCAGAACATTCAATAATATTAAATGTTCATTGTTCCCAGGTTGATCTACAGATTTAAAACACACACACACACACACACACACACACATACACACACACTTTTTACTTTTATGGAAACTGACAACCTAACTCTAGAATTTTATGAATATACCAATGATGATTTTGATAAATATGAACGTAGAGAACTCATTCAATTGTTCTAAGACTTACTATAAAGTATTAGCAATAAAGGATATAAAATTGCACAAATATATGTATATATAAAATAATATATAATAATGCATATTATAATAATTATATATAATAAGATAATTATTTTTTTTCTAATGAAGACGCCAGGATTAATCAGCGGGGAAAGATAGTCTTTCAAAGGTAGTTTTTCCAAAATATAGTATGATAAAAAATTGTATGTTCTTTTACAAACAAACCTTAGACCTTCCATCATGCCATATAAAAATTAACTAAAAATTATTTATATATTTAGATGTAAGAGAGATATAAGAGTTCTAGAAGAAACCATATAAAAATTTTGTGACTTAACACTAGGCAAAGATTTCTTGATTCAAGACACAAAGACATAAACCATGAAAGAAAAGCATTAATGTTAGATTCTATCTAAACAAAATAAATCTGGGGCTGGGGATGTGGCTCAAGCGGTATTGCGCTCGCCTGGCATCCGTGCGGCCCGGGTTCGATCCTCAGCTCAGCACCACATACAAACAAAGATGTTGTGTTCGCCAAAAACTAAATTCTCTCTCTCTCTCTCTCTCTCTCTCTCTCCCCCTCTCTCACTCTCTCTAAAAAAAATAAAAATAAATCTGTTTCTTGGAAACCACAATTAAGGAAACATAAGGCAATTCATAGGAATAAAGAATTTATTTCTAAGACATATATCATCAAGAACTGGAATTTCTAATATATAAAGAACTCTTACAACTCAATGCAGGTAGTAAAAAATTAAAATATATATTTTAAAATGGCCAAACATTGAACAAATACTTTTATAAAGAATATAAACAGGAACAGAGCTTCCAATCACTCCTGCAAGGTAGGCGGGCCTGCGACCCACCAGCAGAAGAGGAGCAGCTGCCTGCTGAGAGGCAGAGCCGCCCCCTCCCCCTGCGCTGGCAAGGTAGAGG
>NW_026000026.1:51592947-51602042 GCF_001458135.2 Marmota marmota marmota | reverse complement strand
TGGAGGATGGGAAAGGCAGCGGAGCACAACAGACACTAGGATGGCAATTTGTAAATCAATGGATGTGTAACTGATGTGATTCTGCAATCTGTGTATGGGGTGAAGGTGGGAGTTCATAACCCACTTGAATCAAAGTGTGGAATATGATATGTCAAGAAATTTGTAATGTTTTGAACAACCCACAATAAAAAATTAAAAAAAAAAAAAAGAATATAAACAAAGGGGAATAAAGGGAAGGTACAGGAGTAAAAAAGACAGTAGAATGAATTGGATAAAACTTTCCTATGCTTATATATGAATACACAACCAGTGTAACTCCCTATGGTGTTCAACCAGAAAAAATGAGATCAAAATTATAATGGGTTGCAACCCCTGTATGTATAATATATGTCAAAATACACCCCACTGTCATGTATATCTAAAAACGACAAAGAAAAATGAATAAATAAATATATAAAGGAATATGCTGATGGGAAAAAGACAAGAGAAAATATGTTCAACATCATTCATCATTAAGAAAATAAAATAAAAACACTTTGATTAGAAGGAAGGGCTATAAAACTTTAAAAAGACATATATTTGTCTAGAGCAGGTGAGGATGTGCAGCAGCAGGTTCTCTCATACATTGCTGATGAGAATGCCAATAGTTTAGAAAGCAATTAAGTAGTTTATTAAGCAGTTAAACTGTGGTGCAACCATTCAATAGAATTATAGTCAACAACAACAACAAAAGGAATAAAATGCATACAGCATCATAATTGAATCTCAAACGCATTTTGCTAAATGAAGAGTCGTGTGAGGACACAGCACTCTTCCCTCTGGAGAATGAGGCAAACAGGTGCATTCTCAGGAGCACAGAGCAGTCCTCCTCACACAGTTGAACCTTCTAGCACCCTGATCTTGGGCTGCTGTGAGAATTGTGAGAAATAGATTTCTGTTCTTTATAAATTAAAAAAAAAGAAACAAAGAAAACCATACATAAAAGACATCATGCTGTTTAAATCTACTGTCTTTCTGGAAAACCCAATATTGTAGAGACAAGAAAATATCAGTGGTTTCCAGAAGGGAAAAAAAAAAAAAAACTAAAGCAGAGGCATGAAAAGAATTTAAGTGTTAGAATTCCAAGTTATCTACTTGATGTTTTTGTGATTACACAATTGTATATATCTTTTAAAACTCATTGAATCATAGGCTTATGAAGAATAAGTTTTGTTGCATGCAATTACATTTTAATAAACTTGCCTATAAATGAATCTAAAACCTTATGAAAGAGGATTTAAAGAATGTTAGGATTTAAAGAATCCTCTTTCAGAAAAATACATTAAAGTTATACAGAGTGTGGAATTATGTGCAACTACCAAAAGAGAAAATGGTAATGTGTACATACAGTTATAAAAAAAAACTTAGTTATATCAAAATTCAAAACAGGGAGAAGACTGCACACCAAGACAGAATCATGATGAAATGGAATATCTGGACAAACCTATAAACCTATAAGAAACTTTAATCATCAATCAGAAAGCCTTTCAACAAAGAAAAATACCAGAACCATCTAAGTACACTGTTGAATTCTACCAATATTTAATGAAGAATTAATACTAGTTTCTTCAAAACTCTTAAAGTGAAGAGGAAGGAACATTTCCAAACTCTTTCTATGAGACCACCATTACTCTGATACAAAGCTAAAAAAACTACATTCAAGACATGACACACTAATATGCCTTATGGGATAATGTTGCAAACAATATTCCCCAGAAAAGTGCTAGCAATTCTTCAGAAACATACTAGCAAAGAAGATTCAACAGCACATTAAAAGGATTTCACACCATCATCAACTGTGATTTATTCTTGGAATGCAAGATGGTTCAACATATGAAAATCAGTCAACCTCATACACTACATCAAGAGGATGAAGGCAGAAACAAATGAGTAAGCAATCCAAAAACACATGATCATCTAGATTGATGCAGAAAAGCATTTGACAAAATTCAATACACTTTCAAGATAAAAATACTCAAAAAATTAGGTATTAAAAAGTAGAATTACCACAAGATCCAGCAATTCCAATGCTGGGAATACAATCAAAAGAATCAAAAGCAGGATCTTGAAGAAATACTTGTTTTTGTTCAGAGAGTTAGCAAAAACCAAGGGGTGGAAGCTATCCAAGTTTCTATGTAGAGTTATGAATGAAGAAAATATGGTGTGTGTGTGTGTGTGTGTGTGTGTAGTGGAAGATTATTCAATCTTAAAAAAGAGGGAAACTCTGACATGCTACCACATAAATGTCATTTTTTCTAAGTGCACTTGTAAAAGACAAATGTTTTATGAGTCCACTTATATGAAGTAACTAGAATAGTTTAATTCATAGACAGAAAGTAAAATAGTGGTTTACTGCAACTGTTAGGCACAGGGGAATGAGGTGCTATTTACTGAGTGTAGAGTGTTGGGTTTTTCAAGATTAAAAAAATACAATAATGTGGATGTACTTAATACTTAGAACTACATGATGAAAATGGTTAGGGTGTATTACGTATACTTTTACAAAATGAAAAATGTTGATGTTATGCTTTAAATATTAGGTGTTACCTAAAAGCTCATGTGTTAGACAATGCAAGAAAGTTTAGAGGTGAAATGATTGGGTTATAAGAGTTTTAACCTAATCAGTGCATTAATCCTTTGATAGGGATTAACTGGGTGGCAGTTAAGTAGGCAGGTAAGGTGTGACTGGAGGAGATGGGTCTTCAAAGCATGGCTTTGTGGTATATATTTTGTTCTGTGTTAGAGAAGTTTTCTCTCTACTTCCTTATTTTCATGTCCTAAGCTGCTTTCCTCTGCAAACACCCATCTGCTATGATGTTCTGCATCACCTCTCTCCCAGAGCAATGTTATAGGCCGTCTATGGACTGAGACCTCTAAAACCATGAGTGCCAAATATATTTTTTCTCCTCTAAAATTGTTCTCATCAGGTCTTTTTGTCTCAGAAATGAAAAAGTTCATTAAAACAATACAGAATAATAACCATTGTATAACACTATTTATGCAATCAAGAATCATAACTAGGGCTGGGATTGTGGTCAGTGGTAGAGTGCTTGCCTATACATGCGAGGCCCTGGGTCTGATCCTCAGTGCCACAAAAAATAAATGAATAAAATAAAGATATTGTGCCAACTACAACTAAAAAATAAATATATTTTTAAAAGAATCATAACTAAACATTGAATTAGGGCAGAAAATTGAGGATAAAGAAGAAGTGGGAGAACTAATTTCATATTATCTTTATAACTTTTTTGTTGGTGGGGGGGTACTGGGAATTGAACAGGGGTACTTGACCACTGAGCCACATTCTCAACCCTATTTTGTATTTTATTTAGAGACAGGGTCTCAGTGAGTTGATTAGCACCTCACTTTTGCTGAGGCTGGCTTTGAACTCCTGATCTTCCTTGTCTCAGCCTCTCAAGCCATTGGGATTACAGGCATGTGCCACTGCACCCAGTAACTTATTTTTACTTTTGACATACTTTGGAATTTGGTTCATAAATATGTGTTTACTTTTTTTCTATATTGTCTTTACTTTAGAAAAAATAATTAGGTAGGTTGGTCTAGATAAATAAATAAATTTATAGTTAGACCAATAGATATATGACTGGATTGGACAACAATAATTGGCATTTCATCAATTATGATTCACAAAATGGTAGTCTCATAAAATTCAACATAATAGAGAAATTAGAAAAAAATAATATCTAATATTTAGATTCCTTTCTCATTTTGCTTTCATGGATCCAAAGAAAACACCTCTAATAAATAAGTCACAACTTAGTGTCAAAAAATTAGAAGTCTGCTGAGCTTTTGACATCATAACCTAAACTGTTTCAATTGAATTTCTGCTTGTGAAATATTGTTTTTTGTTTGGGGTGTGTGTGTGTGTGTGTGTGTGTGTGTGTGAGAGAGAGAGAGAGAGAGAGAGAGAGATTTTAACTCACTGAATTATAAGATTAGAAATTAGGACATAACTACATAATTTATAAATAGTACATTTATGAAAACAAACAATAATACAGACATTTGTAGCTTCTTAAAGAATATTTCTAGACATTTTCTCTTTTTTTCATTTCAATACACTGTTTTCTGTGTAATGATTATATTATGAGAGAATTTTTCCATGTTTTAGAAACACATTGCCCTTTTTGAATCCAAATCAGTATGAAAGATTCAGAGCAGAAAAAAATGTGATAGTAAATGGAAAGATGCTTATAGGGTTTGTTTCAATTTTTTTTTCTCCTATGATGCAGCATATGTTCCTTAGGCAGATAATGTATAGTAATAGTTGAAGCATATAATAAATATCCTTCCTTACTAATGTATTACATTTTATTAGCTAGATCAATATTGCTGTAATTTCCACCCATTAGCATCTCATTGCTGTAAAGTACATAAAAATATTTACATTAACACTGATCAAAATTGCAATAGTGTATATTAAAATGTGAATGACATATAATCAGAATTTTCTGTTTTTACTGCCTCCAGTTATTTGTGACCCCAGATATGAAGTTCAAGTTTATACTTAATAGCACAATTATGTAAATCTGTAATTCTAACACTGAATTACAGCTGGTAATGATCAATAATTATATTTATGTATGATGTGAAGTTAATACTGCCACCATAGATTAATGTAAACAACAAAATTATTTCTGCAGTTGAGAGCTAACAAATCATCATAAACAAAGAGAACTGAAACAATCTCTTCAGAGCCTAATTCCTCCAGCAGAGAAAACAGATTTTTTATTCCCAATGAATGTTAAAGAGAACATGACTCTACCAGAAACATCATCATGGCTGTTTCATTACACTTTTTATTTCTTATTTCAGCCTTCAGAAAAAGAAAAATATACTCAAAAATCTGATAGGGCTGTACTGTGAAGAGCACTGGTCGAGGTGAAAAATGAAGAAAAGTAGAAATTCCAGAAAAATTCAACCAGTTACTTAAAAAAAACAAACAATTTGAAGTATATTGTAGATTTCAAGGTCTTTCCACTAAAATAAACATTCTTTGCAAATACAACAGACACTTGTGCAGAGCTATGATGTCAAATCCGACCATTTCTTTGATTAGACCCATAGATAAAAGAAACACAGTAGGAAGTATTTCGTGAGAGACTAAAATTTTCAACAATTAGAAATTTCTGAGCAAGGGAGAAAAGTAGAAATAAGACCTAAGAATCATTTTAGTCATTTTTTTATCATTTAGTTCTGTGCAAATAGCACATACTTGATAAGCATACATGGCTATGGATGAGCCATACTGCCACACAATGAAAAGAAATGAAAAAGAACAAATCCAATATTCAGTCCTACTTGCTATGACTAAAATAAATGTCATATTCCTATTCCACACTAAGGAGGAACTGACCTAGGAGGACAGGCATTTTACTTCCATTTTGCTAATTTATCATTCACTTATTTTGAGATTACAGATATACAGTGCATCCCACGAGCCAGGCGCTGTTCTAGGCACTTTGCACACAACCTGTTATTTCTCACAATTACTCAGTGATGTAAGTACCACCATTATCTTAATTTTACACGTGAGAATACTAAAGCACAGACAGGTCCAACCTTACATTGATAATAAATGGAGGCAGTAGAATTTAAACAAGTTTTGCCTTAAGTAGTTCTTTGCTTCACATCAACTACGTGCGTTAAATTTAAATGTTATGTAGTAGAACTGTGGTGAAATACAATTTTTAGCTTTCCTAATTTAGGCTAGGCTATATGATAAGCCTTATTTTCCTATACTTTAGGGGTTTTATCTCTACAACTATTGACAGTTGGAGAGCACATTATTCTTTTGTTCTGAGAACTGTTCTCTGCATCGAAGGATGTTTGCACCATCCCTGGATCTACCCACTAGATGTCAGTAGCACCTCCCCATCTGACTGTAGCAACCAAAATGTCTCCTGGGGAGCAAAATCACCCCTAGTTAAGAACCACTGAATCTTAGTCTCACAATTGTATATAGGTAAATTGATTTTCAATCAATATTTTTCAATAACATTCAATAAAATCAGAGATTTGCTCTATTCGAAATCTACCTAAGAAACTATTCATATCAAGGATGCATGTGGGAAATGAATACTGATTATAAGAATAGGCATTTCTCTGTTACAACTTCCCATGGTGATGTTGCAAGTGGTGGGTGGCTTCCCTGTCTTTTATGGATTCTTATCTCTGACTTTGCTTATTTTTCTCCTTTGATTATATTGACAGTATAGGTAGACACTAGAGAAGAGATTATTTCCATTTCTTCTAACCTATTAACATAACCACTTCATAGATTCAAAGACTGACTTCTTTTGAGATATAAATTAAGACCCCCTTCCATTCACTCTCCTGTTAAATACACTGTCCTTTGGTTGGCTAAAGGATTTGCTGGTTGATATACTGATAAACAATCTAGCCTCCACCTTAGTGAAGGGAAAAACAATAATTCTGACCTTCTTGCTGAGGTTCCTTGTGACATGGTTTTCCTTCACTCTAAGGTTTGGATGTGTAGTATCCCGTGAAAGTTCACGTGTAAGAAGTACCAGAAGGTGTAGGGGAGAAATGATTGGGTTATGAGAACCTTAACCCAATCAGTGAATTGATGCCCTAATGGAATTAACTGAGTGGTAACTGAAGGTAGTTAGGGTATAGCTAGAGGAGGTGGGTCATTGGTGGTATCCCTTTGGGGTATATGTTTTGTATCTGTTGACTGGAGTCTTTCTTTCTGCTTCATGTGAGCTGCTTCCTTCCACCACACTCTTCTGGCGCCATGATGTTCTGCCTCACCTCGAGCCCCAAGGAATCAAGCCTGCTACCTATGGACAGAGTCCTCTGAAGCCATGAGCCTCTAAATAAACTTTTCCTCCTCTACAAGTTTTCTGGTTGGATATTTTATGGCATCAAAAAAGTTGACTGAAACACTTACATTGTAAATTTTCACTCACGGACCTAAAATGATAGATTAACATGTTTTACCTGGTCCCAGTGGGAATTTCCAGGCTATTTAACAAGGATAATCTTATTTATTCTGGATTTTCAATACAAAAGTGGTTCAAAGCTCATGCAGTTATGTGAAATCCATCCATTCAACAGACATCCATATTGAATTCATATGTGTCAGTCGCTGACCCAACAGAATAACAAAAATTACCTCACATAGTCCCTATGAGGTAAGTACTACTATTTTTATATCAACCAACTTTAGAAACAAACTGAGACACAAAAAGTTTAAACTAACTTGTCTCAAGTCAAATGATGAATAAGAAAACCAGAATTTGGATACAAATAGTGAATTTCCAGAGGGGCCCTCTCTGAAGCACTGCTGCTGCTCCAGGGTTATGTGTAATTATTTAAAGAGTCTACTTCTTTTCTAACTTGAAAACACCTCTATGTTTCTGAAAAAAAAAAGAGTTCTCATTATTAATATTTTATTCATGTACAGAATCCTATTAAGAGAAAGCTGGAATTTTTTAAGACAAAGTTCTAATTGAGGATTTGCAAAGTGAAGTTCATAAGCAAACACCCTGCTTGCAGATTTATGTGTGCCTCCGTGTGTGTGTGTGTGTGTGTATGTGTCCTTTTGATCAAAATTTTTATCATTGTATTAGTTGGTCAGGTTGAAAAGATCAAGAAATTTTGTTCTTAAAAATACAGATTTCTGGTTTCTTTTGAAATAGTTGGAAGATAAGAAAAGTAACAGTTTTAGTTTTCTTATATGGCAACAATGTGTTACAGCTAAACAGCTTACTTGTTATGTGGGACATGCAGATCCAGCACCATATTATCTGACAATAGAGACTTTGTGAGAATCTGATCTTGGTGGGAACTTGTGTCTGGAGTTCTTACTCTTGTCTCTGGAAGGCTTGAAAGCAGCAAGAGAGAATTTAGTTCTCAGAGGAGAAAGAACTCTAGGAAGGGATTAATTCTTAAAACTTGAGAATAAGGTAGAATCCTAGGCTAAGAAAAATGTTCAGAGATCAATGATTATACCTGGTTTACACATAAAAATCAGTTCTGACTTTATGTAAAATTGCTATGACATTACACTAGGGTAGGGTCCATATCCTTCCCTTGATGAAAAATAGGAATTAACTTAGCAACTGGGGCAGAGTTGATTGTTAAATTGGCCCAGATGTGCAGAATAGAGGTTTGCAGAAAAAGGCCCTAATCTTGTCTTCCCATTACTGAAAAATGCAAAATGTGGATGGACCACTTTGATTTAAAAAATATAATTATATTTCTGGACTTTGTAGATCATTACCTGACCTTCATTTTGGCCAAAGAACTGTATAATATGCAAATTGCTCTACATGATTCTCTATATAGTATATCCTCTCTTCTACATAAAACATTCCCCGGACTCCACGAATGGAGGAAATATTTAAGGATTTACTAAATGGGAGGGAAGAGATTATTAAAAATGTCTTCAGCTTCATTTAGTTATACACTGAAATTTCACAAAAGCACAACACTGGCTAGTTTAGTATGGAATGGACAATTGGTTGGGGAAGTAGCAATGAGATTTTGTACATAATCTGTTAAGTGGTTATGTGGCAAGACTGCAGCTAATCACGTGATTTAAACTTAAATCTGGGGTACTTGATTTTAAATAAAAAACAAAGGAAAGAACCCATGAGTAAATGATAAATTCTTCAATGTCTCACTTAGCTTAACATATTTTTTCTTATAGAAAAGCTGAAATACTATAGAGCCTCTAGTATTGAAATCACATGAGTCATTTCATAAATGCCATTTTTAAGGAAACATTTTTGCAGAAATCCTGGCACATTATGAAAGCACTTATTGTAATTACATAAATGTACTCAATGGTATTCAACCTCACAAATAGTTTCTACTATGGTATCTTGATTGACGATATCTATGAAAGTGAGACTAGTTATTGAGCAATTGCTGGTAGTCTATTCTGCAAACAGAATATTGGTCCATGAAATAGAAGGTTGAAATGCATTAGGAGGATAAAATAATATATAAAATAATATATTACATAATAATATATAAAAATTATATATATATATATATATATATAT
>NW_026000026.1:51490405-51592923 GCF_001458135.2 Marmota marmota marmota | reverse complement strand
ATAAAATAAAAGTTTTCAACACTGAAAGAGTGAGGAGGAGTTACTTGAGGTCTTCTAGTTAATGACTTCATCAATACCAGAATGGTATTTACTTAATGTACCTGTACATGTATAATTCTTAAATAATCTATTATTTATTGTATATTTAATAAATTCTCAGTAGTTCAGCTCAAAGTTTAAAATTTGTTCTTATGAATCACCTACCTATGGATATTTTCAAGTATATAATTAATGGAATTGAAGAGGAACCTAATGAAGTGAATCTGACTGCCATATGGAAATTTTGTTCTGGTGTCTGGGAAGAACAGGTCTGTTATTCCAGGTAAGAAGGCAAATAATAAATAATACTGATGGGGCAAAGTCCCAGGGTTTGGATGGTGTTATGGTTTAGATATTAGGTATTCCCCAAAAGTTCATATGTAATACAATGCAAGAAAGAGTTGAAAAGATTGCATTATGAGATCTTAATTAGTGCATTAATCCCCCAATAGGGATTAACTTGGTAACCATGGGCAGGTAGGGTGTGGCTGGAGGAGGTGGGTCACTGGAGACATGCATTGGGGATTGCGTTTTGTCCTTGTTGAGCAGAACTCTCAGTCTCCTGATCGAGTTCTGACCATGTTTCTTTACACTCTTCTACCTTACTTCAAACCCCAATCATTGGATCTGACCTTCTATGGACTAAGACTTCTGAAACCGTGAACCCCCAATAAATTTTTCCTTCTCTAAAATTGTTTTTTGAGGTCTGTTAGCCACAGCAGTGAAAAAAGCTGGTTAAAACTGATGGGGTAGGGTGAGTACCAATGCAGCAACGGGATATATTTACTATGAATATAGAGCATAAAGATGATGAAAGAATGTTTCTCAAGTTGTGTTTGATAGTAAATATTTATGAGAAATCAGAAGTAAGTTAATGGTCCAAACACAGATCAACAATCTAAAGGTCTATTGGGAAAGAAGAAAATTAAGCACTACATCTAGTGTCTTTTGCTGCCTAACAAACCAACCAAATATTTAATGGCTTAAAATTCTAAATATAATATTATTTTTTACTATCTATTGTGATTAGAGGGCAGTTCCTTTGTTGATTTTGTCTCTTGATTTGTTATGAAATTGCATTCTACTGGAGAATCTTCTTGGGTACAGTGCCCAAGATGGTCTCACTCATATCCAGCATATGGTGCAAGCTGTTGGATGCAGAACCTCATTTCTCCATGACTGCTCTTCTTCCAGGAATCACACAGACACCTCATATGAAAGTCCGAGGGAAATATCTTCAGAGGGCAAAGGCAGAAATTGGAAGGTGCTTTGAGGCCCAGGGTTCTGAATTTACAGAACTTCTCCTACCATATATTAATCAAAGCAATTCACAAGACTTGTTTGGATGCATTATATGGAAGAAATTAATGCTTTTATGGGAGGAATTGCAAAGAGTCTATTACCATATATAATAGTCCAAAAGTACTAAGTTAATAATGAGCATGAAAACCAAGGACTTATAAAAATATTTACTAGAACTAAAAAATGGGAAACCTAGAGTAATTTTGGAGAAAAAATGTGAGTGCCTATGGTAAATGTTTGAAGTGTATCTCCTACACCTACTTGCATAGTTGTTTAGTGTTTGGGGTATAAAGGTATCAGAGGCAGTGAACACATATTATTATGTGGCATAAATAGAAATTTTCCCATGGCAGATATATATATATATGGTTATATGTGTATATATATGCATATATTCACATAAATATATACAAAAATACAAACACACACATATATGATTGGAACACATATTTCTTCATTTTTATAACAAATTGTTCAGTGTTTTGATTACAAAATAACCTTCCACTCAAACCAGAGTTTTTATTCTTAACCAGTGTGAACCAGAAGTATTTTCTACTCATATATTTTTCTTTGTTAAATAAACTCAGAGATGGATTGTTTCCTCAGATGCAGCAGAGAGTTATGCAGGACTCTCAGAATTCTACGGCATCTTTTCTTGTGTAGTAGAGTTGTGCTTTAAGTTATGTAATTTCTATTTCCTTGTTGCTACTCAACTTATTGGAATAGAAAGCAGAGGATCCAAATTTGTTCCAATATTGGTAGTGATTTCATGAGGAAATCATAGTCTTAAGGATTTCTCACTTTAAATCTAAAATACAAATATATAACCACATAAATTGAAGACTGGTTGATTTGTTGTTTTAAAGAAAGACTGTTTTGTTTTTTGGTGTTGTGCATAATTAATTGACGGAACAGGGCTTGTTTGCAGCTCCATAAATTGCTTCAAGAACCTAGTTTCTTTCAGCTAATCCCATTGTCACACTTAGAGTGTGTCCCTGGAATCCTATATGACCACTTGAACTTTGGTTATCACTTGTGTGCTCTCGGCAGCAACAGAAGGGAAAAAGAGAGAAAGGGTACTATTTCCACTATATAATACTACATTTTAATCTTGGAACCCAATCTTGATCATGCATCCATACCTCACAAGGAAGCTGAGAATGGTAGTCTCTTACCTGAGAACATGTCAGCTCATTAAAAGTGAGGATTTTTTGCTAAACAAAAAGAGCAAAATGATATTGAGAGGCATTTATCAGCCTTCAACAGTACTTAGAATTAGTTGAATTAAACACAAATCATGTAGAGTTTTCTGACATATGCTTTGAGAATCATGAAAACTTATAAGGTGTTTGAAATTGTCCAACTTCATATTATTTAATGTCTCGTTTATTTAAAATGTAACTTGAATTTAGATCAGGAGATTCTGTAACCTCTTAAAGTATGAATCTATTCATCTTCAATTTCTGTGCTGAAGGCAACAGCTGCATCTTACCAATGAACCCCCATCTGATAGAAACATGTGTCTGATTTCTATTTTAGTCTTGGCATAGTAACTGTGAAAGACTTTGGTTGGCACTTAGTTATATTGCTAATATGTCACCTACTATTATTGCTACTGAACCAGCTTTTCTGTCACATCCCTTATCATGTAGCATATCTTTAATACTTATAAATAAGCTAGAATTATATTCTTTTAGAAAAAAAGTTTTCCTTAATTCTATCCCTAAATATATACACCCCCACTAATATGTGCATTTCACATTTTGTTTTCTATTTTCATTTAAATTCTGATACCATTATTCAAAAACTGTCAAATACTCTAGAAAGGCTGAAAAGAAGAAAATCAACTAGAAAAATTACACAGTTGGCAGCATTCTCCTGGAGAATGATAAAACCGTATTGTTTATTACTTTAAAACCAAGATATGATTATTTTATTTTCCTTTGTTGCTTTAATAGACAAGTATCAAATCTTAGAATTCCTGCCTGCCTCAAAAAAAAAAAAGTATTCTTTACCACCTTTATTGTTTCCTTCCTTCTTCCCTCCCTCACTTCTTTCTTTCCTCTTTTTCTTCCTTCCTCCCTTTCTATCTTCTTCCTTTCTTTTTGTGGTATTGGGGATCAAACCCAGGACCTTGCTATGTTAGGCAAGTGTTCTACCATTGAACAATATTCCGCCCTCTTTCCCACCTTAATTTTAAGCATTGTCAATATCCTAAAGTCAGAATTTCACAAGGCTTAAATAAAATGACTAACCAAATATCCTTCACAGGCAGTAGAATTTACTAGAACATATCCCAAGATTATTTAATAATATGAATATTGAATTCTTCTGTTTTCTATTTCAGATAGATAATCCCCATGGGTTTAATTTTTCTTTTCTATCTGATTCTGAGGTAGCTGCACTTTTCCATCCATCCTATTGACCTGGGACTGAATTTTCAATGGTGTCCAGTTTTCTATAATGTAAACTGCTAGTGAAGTATAAGACATATCCTGAAAAGTGATTGATTTTGAATGTACATTTTGATGAATTGGTGAAAAGTGACCACACCTGCATCAACCAGATCTAGAAATAGAACATTATTAGATCCCAAACAACATTGTGTGTGTCTTTTCCCTAGTTAGTATCTGCTTTTTTGACTTATAACAATAAGGATTAGTGTTTAAATTCATTGTATAAAATTGCAGTGCAACTTTTCATTTCTCCAGCTGTACAAAAAAAAAAAAAGATTAGTGTTTAGAATGTTTAGACATTCTGTAAGTGCACTTTATGCAGCACATACAACATTATGCCTGCCTGGCTTTTTTCATTTAAAATGTGTTTTTAGCTTCTGAGATGTTTTTGTGTGTTTGTGTGTGTGTGTGTGTGTGTGTGTGTGTGTTCGCGCGTGCACGTGTGCGTACATAGGTTAGTCATTCTCATTAATGATTAATTTTTAGTCTCCTTTGGTTTCTAGGATTCTGACTATGATGTGCCTTGGTATGGTTTTCTTTGTAATTGTTCTGCATGGGATCCATAGTGCTTCTTGAATATATAAGTTCATGTCTTTAATAAGTTTTGGAAAATTTGTAGCTAATAAATATATCTTCATTATTAATCCTCTCTCTTTTACCTTTCTTCTTTCTACTTGCCTCTTCTCTAGAAGCCTAGTTTATGTAAGTTAGATATTTTTTCCACTTGTCCCACATTTTAATGTTTTTTTGTATGTCTTTTTTGAACACCCCTCTATTTGCTTATCAATTTTGGCATACTCTATTTATCTAAATATATTTCATTGTGTTAAAAACCCTTCTGATGTGCCAAATATGCAGTTAATTTCATTTAATATACTCCTAGTTTCAGATATCTTTTTTAATCTAGATTTTCCATTTGATTCTCCTTAAATGTTTTAATTTACTTTTAAATTTTTCATTTATCTTCACTTCTCTCATTTTTTTGGATATATTATCATAATTATTTTTGAAATTCCATCTATTAACTCAAATAATTATATAATCTTTGACCATGTTTTTTATATTTTGTTTCATTTTGCTTCTTGGTTTT
The DNA here is from genome assembly GCF_001458135.2 of Marmota marmota marmota. Taxonomy (NCBI): domain Eukaryota; kingdom Metazoa; phylum Chordata; class Mammalia; order Rodentia; family Sciuridae; genus Marmota; species Marmota marmota. The sequence continues at coordinate 51,588,036 of NW_026000026.1, read as the reverse complement.
CAGGCTTGTGGTTTTGTCTCTGGCATGCTAAGTAATTTTTGATCAAATATTAGATATTATGTATAAAACATATGCGGCTATAGATGACATTATCTTTCTTTAGAAAGATCTGTCTTTGGTAAAACAAAAGTAAAAACTGATGACCTTAAATCAAATACTATGTTGTTTTGCTGCTGCATTTCAGCCCTGATATACCTTAACCTATTCCTGTTTCAATTTGAACCTTACGAGTTCTCAAGGGGGTAGATGGAGAGGTCAGGTTCCCATTCTAATGGAAGATCTTACGTTACAATTTTCACTTTTTGAAGTTGCTGAAAATCTTAGATTCTAGCTTTCAGAGATTTTATGATTTGCATTTAAAGCCTCCTACTCTGCACCTTCCTGGCCCTTAGTCTTTCTTCTGAGGTGAAACCCAGTCCCGGACTTAAGCCTCTATTCCATGTCTTACCTAAAGCACTTTTAAGTTTCTGTTTCCTCAGAGTGCCACTCTGGTGTCTTAAACCCTAATTCTCACATTCTTGTCCAAGCCAAAAATTGGAAATGCCCTTACTGTAAAATCAGCTGCAAAAGTCAGTTCTCTCACTCAAGACTCTTCACTCTCTGGAGTCTTGGAGCCTCCAGTTCTTGGTGCTTCTTCAGTTTTCTAATACTTTCAAAGAGATGATTTAGGATATTGACAATGCTTCAGTTTTCTAATACCTTCAAAGAGATGATTCTTACTTTTTCTCAGTTTTTCTCTGAGGGAGCACCGCACTGCCGGATGCCACTCAATTCTACCTAGTGTGATCAATTTTTTAACTCACTGATTTGTTCAGTGTATTTTATATAAACTATTTTATGAAAAACTTGGAAATGTACACCTTATCTTTATGCTCTGTTACTGATAAACTTTAAATATCAAGGATCAGTGGTAGAGCGCCTGCCTAGCATGTGTGAGGCACTGGGTTCAATCCTAAGCACCACATAAACATAAATAAAAAAAGGTATAAAAAATACAATAACATTTTAAAAATATCAAAGATCTGAATGCATACTTACAAAATACAAGAAATATGTCACTTCAAAAATTAAAACATAGAATAAAAGTAGATTCCATTATAAAAATATATAATGTAATACTAATAAAATGCATTAAATTATTTAAATTTATTTAATATGAATTTTATATAAAGTCCTTAAAATTAGCACTTGATTCAAATGTACATATTCTAATATGTACATATAAACACATGTATCTGTTCATACACATATGGAGAAACAATGTCCAAAATCTTAGAAATATTTCTGCAGTGGAATTGGGAGAGAGGAATGGATTATATTTTAGTTTTTTTTCTAATCCTTAATGTTATTTTATGTTTTAAACGTTTATTTGAAAAAAAAGTACATGTATACCACATATACATGTGTGTATACATATACATACACACACACACACACACATATATAATATATATGGAGCTATAAACCTCTAAACTTGATTGATGTCACATTTAATTAGATAAACTTTTACTTGGTATCTCTGATTTCAATATAAGTCAAATTTACCTGTTGCCATTTGTAATGTCCCTAATGTTCATGTTTTCAAAATATCCTGTGCATGTTCTATTGCAGCAAAAATTATAGTAGATGCTACCAGAAAATTGTATCCCTTTCTGCTTCCTGCATATGAATTCCCTGAGTCTAGATCCTGCTATCATAGCGATTGCATTTAATAAGTATTTGGAGAACTGAATCAAATGAATTATTTAACTGAAATGTTTAGGTTTAAGATTTAGGGTTGCAAACTGAACTATACAATTTTGAAGTTATATAAAACTCTTTCAAGGTGATATTAAATATACATAATTTTTAAATTCCTTCTCTTTAAAAACATATTTCTTCAAAGGGATTTTCACTGTGTATGTATTAGAAATGAATTTTAAAAGTTATGTTGTGTCAGTGACCAACCAAAAATAGGACTAACTATTTCTGATGTAATAAGAAAAAACAGACATTAAAAATAGACTTAACAAATAAATAAATAAATTTTGTAATGAGTTAGAAGTTGACAAGTGCTATGGAAATAAGAAAGAATCAAAGTAGAGGGAGGAGTATTAAATTCTTCTTAGGCTTCATAGATGAGATTTGAGCAAATTCTTGAAGAAAAAGTTCCAGCTATTTAGTACTTTTATCTGCAGGAAGAATTTTCTGTTAACATTGGGGTTTTTAGGTCATTGTAAGGCCCTTGGATTTTACACTAAGTTAAATACAGTGCAGTTGCTTAGTTTTGACAGTAAGATGACATGATTATAACTGCATTTTATTGGGTCACTCTGGGTGCTGTAGTGAAAACAGACTGGAAGGGAGAAGAGAGAAACTGAGTGGACCTCCTAAAAGGGTACTGCAATGGTGAAGAGAGAAGACTGTGCCTCTGACAAGGACAGTAGTAGAGGTAGTAAGAATGGATTAAAAACTGCATATTTTAAGGTGAAGCTGGGGGGATTTTCAGATGGATTATACCTGACTTTTGGCCTAGATAACTGAGGGATAAAATTGTCATTCATTGGGTAGTAAAAGACTGAATATAAAGCAGGTTTGAGGAAGATTAGATTTGAAAATATATTGGATTTGTCTATTAAACATGTATGTGACTACATCAGAGCATCCATTTAGGAGAGATGTTTAACCTAGGAATATGCACTGAGACTTGTAGCATACAGATATCACTGAACATCATGGAATGAGAAGAGATAACAAGGAAGGGAGCATAGAGAGGAGATCAGGGAACAAGTTTTGAAAATTGTGAAATCACAGGCTTCAGAAAGATAGAAGAATCATTAAAGGAGAAGACAGGAGGTATCAGACAGGAGGAAGAACACCAACAGACTGACCAGATGAAGAAAATGCAAAGAAGAAGAGGGAGTAATCAACTGTGCTGAATGCTGGTAAATCAATCAGGACAGGGACCTGGAATTGATCTCTGGATTTAGAATCAGGGTATTGTGATCAAGGTAAAGTATTAGGCGGTGGTGGTGGTGATGCAGGGGATCAAGACTATAGTGAGTTTGACACAGAATAAAAAAGCCTGTTGAAATGCTAAGCAGGAAGTGTGAATCAGGCAGTATAGCGATACCAGACTTCAAATTATACTACAGAGCAATAGTAACAAAAACAGCATGGTACTGGTACCAAAACAGGCGGGTGGACCAATGGTACAGAATAGAGGACACAGAAACCAATCCACAAAACTACAACTATCTTATATTTGATAAAGGGGCTAAAAGCATGCAATGGAGGAAGGATAGCATCTTCAACAAATGGTGCTGGGAAAACTGGAAATCCATATGCAATAAAATGAAACTGAATCCCTTTCTCTTGCCATGCACAAAAGTTAATTCAAAATGGATCAAGGAGCTTGATATCAAATCAGAGACACGCCGTCTGATAGAAGAAAAAGTTGGCTACGATCTATATACTGTGGGGTCGGGCTCCAAATTCCTCAATAGGACACCCATAGCACAAAAGTTAATAACTAGAATCAACAAATGGGACTTACTCAAACTAAAAAGTTTTNATGTAAATCAATGGATGTGTAACTGATGTGATTCTGCAATCTGTATTTGGGGTAAAAATGGGAGCTCATAACCCACTTGAATCAAAGTGTGAAATATGATATGTCAAGAACTATGTAATGTTTTGAACAGCCAACAATAAAAAATTTAAAAAAAAAGCCTGTTGAGAAGTTCTGAAGAAAAGACAACAAGAAGATGAAAGAACACTCAAGTTATATTTTGAGAAATAACAGAATATTTAGCAAATTGTGAATAATAGGTATTATAGGAGAAAGTGAGGGACAGATTTCCTGGATTCATGTCTTTAAGTAGAAAGGGAAGATACAAGCTTATGTGAAAGTCAGACTGATTTAGAAAAGAGATTGAAAGTTGTGCTGGAAATGGCATCAGGCAGGAAAGCAGAGTATGTGAGCACATGTATGGATAAATGTGGAGGGTAGGTTCTTGAGGTTCTTTTCTAGTTGCTTCAGTTTGGTTTTTGCTTTTTTTTTTTTTCCTGGTGAAAGAATGAAAGAAAAAAATGTCATCATCTGAGGGTGAAGATAGGGAAAGAATGTTGAAGTTTGAGAAGTGGGAGGATGTGAAACACTTGTCCAGAAGGATATAAGTGTGAATGTACTGGAGATGTAATCAGGGATCATGTGGCGTCATTAAAGGCACACAGCAGACTATGGACATAGGTATAAAGTGAGACAGCTGTACAATGTAGTCTTTTCTCTAGCCCAGATTCAGTAGTGTGGTATGAGACAAAAATTGGATGTAACCAGAGTCAAGAGAGGGTAAGAGAATTAGGGGTATAAGAAATATGACGATTATAATCCTTGACCATTGTGTAGGTTGTTTTATCATATGTTCTTAAAACTTTAGTTTGAATATTAAAAAAATCAAATGTAATTCTTACTTACATAAACAAGGATACCATCCTCTGGAAGTGGGTTGATAATTATAATGTGTTCATTAATAATAAGATACTTAATAAAAATCCAATTGAAAACTGAATTGGATTTAAATTAAAATGTATTCTCTTAAGTTATCATCATTTCTTCTTCAGAACTTCAGTGGGATATCACCTTTGCTATTTCAGCAGTTGGTTTATTTGTCTGGATTCTTTAAATAGAAACATACTAACTAAATGGCAGGTAAAATAAAATAAAATTCAGAAACAAAGTCTCCAACTGACCAATCATGTGAAGCACCTCTTCTGCTTCAGATAATATATAAGAAAAGCACTGAGATAGAAAAGTATAATGGAAAACACACTGAAGATTATTGGCCTCATTTCTAAATTTTATTTTTAGTATTAATATTAGAACCATATTCATATGTATCTAATATTTAGCTAACCATTGAAACTATGCTGAAAATTTAGAAAAATGAAAACTGCAAATTCAATAAAGTAACAAACCTGAAATAAAGTACAAAATAGTCTTCAATGACAAGGCAATGCTAATGAAAGTCTATAATCATTTCACAAGGATGTGTTTCTTATGTCAACAGGATATGGCCCATTCTTTGGAGCAAAATATTGAATATGGTACCTGATTGGCTCTTTTCCATGTGACTCAACAGAAGATTCTCTTTTCTCTAACTTATCATTTTTTTGACTACTAACGAAAGTTTATTTATGCTGCAGAGTCTCTTAACCTGAAGTATATAAACACCTTCATATTATTTGCAAAATTGTGTAAGTGCATGAAAACTACACACTTACATCTGTTTGGGGTGGATATCTCTACTCTTTATAAGTTTTTCAAAGGAACCTTTGATCCCTCAAATAATAATGACAATTCATAAGTCCATAATAATTGGGTTACATTTGTCCTTATGTATGTAAGAGAAGAAGTTCTATATACCACTAACCTGTTACACAGAGTGTAAAAAAATATGTATGTAGTATTTCCCATTTGCATATAATGACACTTGGTTACTAAAGGGACAAGCAGATTTACCCAAATCACTCAGTAGTCTACAGTGTCAAACACAAAAGCCACATTTGAAACATTCTCTCTCCAATGGCCTAGCTAGGAGCATGCAGTTTTTCAGCTGTGAGCAATTGGCTACTGATAATCTTGTTCATTAACAAATCAAGCAGCTGTTCAGATCTGCAGAAAAGCCCCCATGTTGTCCCTAAATACTCCAGTACAAAATCAGTGTAAACCAATTAAGTCACATGATGGGAAAAGCATCAGATGTATAACTGATGATTCACTTAACCTCAGCCTACTCTTCTTTTAGCTTTCAATGATCATCAACCTCCAGAAAATGAGGAGATTTTACATCAGATTTGAACATATATTCCAGAGTGAAATCTGCTATTAAAAGAAAAACACACTTTATAAATCTTGTAATTTTTGTTTGTGGCTACCTGAACTTCATTTTTTAACACCTGAATAAATAATTTATATCAGTGACAAGAAAGTAATCTATGGCCCAAAGAATTTTATTATTGATAGCTTTAAAGTTGTCAGTTGTCAGTAATAGAAATGGTGGAGTTAATATTTGTAAGTTATATTATTGTAATTGTATCACTCACAAAGATGTACTTTGTTCACAAAGATATCAACAAGAAATATAAATTAGTATTTAAGGGATATAGCAAAAATTATACATAAAATTTATATTTTTCACACCACTGGGGAAAGGCCCATGGTTTACTTCAGCCTTTTTAACTATTAATATTTTAGAAACAATCCAGTTCCAAACTCATAATGCAAGAGGAGAAATGGTTTTATCTATACACAGCTTTTTAGTTTGTCTTTATAATCTACTACTTTCCTTTAGATGGAATCAAAATATCAGGAATTGGTCACAGAGAAAACAAAATATGTTGTTTTAAAGCTTACTGCAAAATGCAATTTTAAAATCAAATACTTATAAGCAATATACATTTTCTAAAGACATTTGTGAGAGGTATTCACACAGAGAGTTTAAAAACATTGGTTCATCTACTATACTAGTTTTCATCTCACAAAACTACCTTGAATTTTGGTAAATATTAATCTTAAAATCATATAATTTTAGAACTTCAAAGGATTCTTAAGGTTCTTCGGTCTAATTTCTTTATTTTACTTCCCCAGTAAAAAGCTCATTAGGAAAATAATCCTATTTTTCACATCCATTTCTAAAAGGAACACAGATTACTATGCTTGGTCACCCAGTCCAGCTCTCCCAGTGAAAAGAATGACCTTGAGTTGAACTGCAGAAATAAATGAAAGGAAAGTTTACTGAAAAAGTTTAGGAGGATGCAGGAGATTAATGCATATATTTGTGTTGGACACCCTTCCTTGTGCTGCGTATTCAAAGTGATGGGATCATGTTATTTATTGTATTTTTCAGATCATTTGCAATGTTAATTTATATGAGTTTGATATTGCTTTTGTCTTTTAGTTGTGTGTTATTCTGAGAAATCCCTGGGGAAGCAAAGGATTTATATGCTTTGTGTACATGTTCTGCAGACTAAGCGCTCTGGCATAATTATTTTTGGCACTCGTTAACTGATTAAAACATCCAATTTAACTCATGATCAGTAAGATTAAACCTTTTTAATATACCTCAAAAGTAAATTATCATTTACTACTCAAACATCCCTTTCTGCACATGCCCCAATAAAGCTGTTCTTTTTTCGTTAATGTACCTTTTAACGAGGATTCCCTTTTATTTCTTCCTTTGGGCAAAACTGCCTTATCCTTTATAGAGAGGTAGGAACAAAGATGAGATGGAGGCTGACTAGATAAGTACATGGGTTTCTAATGTCATACCAATTACAAGCCTTTATTTTTGTGGTATTCTGTAAAGAATATGCTGTTGGAGATAACATATCCTGCTTTGTGTTTATCAGATGTACAAAAAAAATGTAAGCAATTATGAGGAAATAATATTTCAAACAAAGTCATTTACATGACTTGGAAAAAATCTTGTTTTATTTAATTTTATATTAGTCACTTTAAAAAATTTATATTTCACTCTTATGGTGAAGCCAATTTAACAGTATATCTAACACATACTTCAAAATTAGAACAATTTGAAGAGGAGGGAATGTTCTCAAGGATTAAAAAGCATGGTATGATCCTAAATTAGAATAATTGCAATTTGCAAGTCCTCTAACCTGCTGAGGACCCTTGCAGGGGTTCATCAATGTAATAGAGAGGAGGAAAGTAAGATGTAATAGATAACATGCATTGGTTAAGTTAAGGCCTCGAGGAGCTTGGAAACTATCATAGGTGTAAGCACTTCATGCACTGGGGGAGGTGGGGATGAAGTCAGATTAGTTAGAATCCTCCTGTGTGGATGTTAGAGTATTATTGTGTACAAATATCCTAGTCACTGCCTTTTATGCATAGGATTAACATAAAATGAAACAAGTATTATGGAGTAGAGCTTTAGATAGAAAAATAGGTCAAGTCAGTGCAATGAATATCCTGTCAAATTTTTGATCCAGATTTGCAAATACTTCACCAGATTGCTAATAAGCCTGTATCCCTGCATGTAAATATTTGAACAGTATGAAAAATGCATCTGAGTTAAACAACATTATTATGCCTCAAATAGGTTAAGCTACTGAAATTTTATAAACCAAGCAGAAGGGACACTTTTCTGGAATATGTGGTAGATAAACCAAAAAACACTACCCCCAAATTGCTTCATAATTGTCAGGATGAAAATGAAACATACTATCAGTTGTTTACACATATTCTAAGAGCTAGAAGAAGTGAACTTACAAAAACTTTGCATAGGTTTCCCTGTTTTGGATCTATACAAGATAGCCTCCTACAAAAAAAAAAAAAAAAGAAAGAAAATTTAAAGAGTGAAAAAAAATGGATATGTCAAAAAATGTCCTTAATCCATTCCAAGACATGTTATGGATATGGGGATTTCCTAAGCAGCTATGAATAAATGTGATCTTTCATTAGGTGTGTTTGTGCCAGCACTCTGAAACTTAGGGGCTACACATGTGCAGAAGCTCAGTGTTTAAACAGCTTTTCCATCTCTCCATTGCACATAAAATTAGAGAATAATTTACTATTGAGGCGCACCATATGAATCATTTGGTTAGCATATTAGTTTCCACCATAAACCTATATAAGACCTATGAAATCTCCTTCATATCATAAGACCTGTCTTTGGTCTTGGTTTATTTTTCTCTAAACTTCTTGGCCAAATAAAAGAATGGACTTCAAAAAATGTTGCTTTAAAAATTGTGATAATAATAAGTGTTCTTCTTCCTCTGGTTGTATCAGCAATGAGGAAAATTTCTAATATATTTTCTTGATGCTAATGGATGAAATGATAATGAGCATCCTTTTCTAATAAGGAGTAAGTTCAATTACTGATGAAATCATCTGTAAAAATGCAATATATTATCACTTTCATGTGTGTAATTCATTTTTAACTGAGAATTAAAACTTAACTTTGAACATGAGAGAAAGTAAGCTTGTTGTGTTTAAATTTCCATAAATGGGCAACTTTTGGCACAGGTGCCAACAAGAAAACAAGAATAAATGTCTCAAGCCTTGGTTGTTAGGGTCTGATCATAAGCATTGTGGTGTAGAATTCATGGATTATTCATGTGTAATTACAGATAGCTATTGTGCTCCTTTAAATCATCCCTATGGCCCATTATGGCCCATAACAACTGAAATAGCAATTGTCATAGTAAGGTTTGGGCTCTGTCATAGAGTGTGGGCTCTAATCAATAATGATGAATGGTAAAATTTTACATCAAGCAGCCCAAAGTCTGGGTACCCCCCTTCATAAATCTGTACAAACACCAAGCAGAGCAGCTGCAGGGTCTGGAAATTTAAAAGCCAGCACTCGCCTTACCCACCACAAGCATGTACCTCTGTAAAAGTAAAAAGGATGGGGGGAAAAAAGGAAATGCTCAATATATCAACTCTAATAATCTACATGCTGTTAGAAGAATTTCCCTTCTATTTAAATGGGAGTGAACCCTAGGTTGTTTTCAAGGTCAATTTCAGGTGAAGGGGGGGTCATCTAGAGGTCACTTCAGCTCCCATGCAGGTCAATAACGCCTCTTCACTTCCATAGCAGACAAGCTGCTCACACCCAATCAATCCACCAACGCTGCTGCTGCTGCACCAAGTGTAATGAACAGTGAATAAATGTAGCCTATCATCACAAAACATGCTTTTTAAGTACCTTTCCTTTTCATGTAAAACCTCTCACTGTCAAATTCTACATTCACTCATCCAGCAGTGAGTAGCAAAAGTGAGAAATCAGACTCTCATTGGGGTTGGTAAAAGGTCACAGCTGACAGACACGGAGGTTAAACTGCCGAGTTAAAATACTGTTCATTACCCACTGCAGCTTTTTGCTAACTACACTTCTTTGTGTTATAGTCAAGCAGTACATCAATATGCCCCTCCTCCTAATTTATTAGCAATTGTCAAATTGTATGGGGTGGGGGGCTAAGAGAGAAATTGATGTCTTATATGTGTGCATATATATGTATATGTGTATTTTCCCCTTTCACTTCTTGAATATTTCTAATTTCTTAGCTATTTTCATGCTCAATACCCTATGTGACATTGAGTCTTCTTGAGGGGCACCCTAATTAATAAGGAAACATAAATTCTAAGACTAGAAGAGAATGGATAATCTGAATTCCAAAGCCCAAGTCATTTGTTTGGAGACTTTTTCCCCCATTCAGATTTTTTTCTTAAAGAGATTGTGTATGGGACATTTGGATTTTTTTTCACTCAAAGAAATCTGACTAATATGCAAGATCCTATAGTTTACAACAAAAATATAAACAAAGCTTTAAAATTCAATTTATTAAAAATTGTAAGATTTTCTCATGTCAACAAGATTAAACACCTACCCAACGAACTGTCAGTCCAAAATACAATCTCTTTTTAAAAGGAGTAATACCTGAATTTTTTCATTAATCCTGTTATAGTCAGAGAAGCATTTAATAGTGGTGAGTAATCACTGGAGTTAAAAGAGAAATAGTACATTTTCTCAATTCAGTTGACTAAATGAAACAGTTTGGTGTGAAATCTGAATGGGTTAGAACAATTTTCCAAAAACGAAATTTCATTCTTTGATTAATTAACACATAGGTGGGGATCCCTTTATGGAAATGCAGAGGTTTTGTGTGTCAAGAAACCCACATAAAAACAAGTCTTGGTATGTGCCAATATAAAATCACAAATCATGAATAAAATAAAGGTTTATTTACATGCTCTCTACAACAATAATTTGACTCAACAAAATTACCATTATCTATTTACATCTTTAAAAAACTGAATTCTGAGATTTATCCTAGAAAAATTTATCTTTTTCCCCTCCTGTATGGCTTCTCTCTCAGTGGGACTGAAAATAAAATGTTATGACTTAAATCACAAGAGGCTAACATCATTTTTAGCAACAAGGGCTGCATAATTTCAAGACTATGAGTGAGTGGCTGACTTTAACTAAAATGTTTCAGTTCTGTGGGTATATAGGTACATAAATAATTCAGAATTAATCCCTGCAGAGGGGACAATGGGAATCGTAAATTATCCATGTGCCGTCCTCAACATTAGAGGCAATGAACCTATAGTAACAAACTATGAGTGTTACTCATTACATACATTTCACAGACACCTTAACCTTTTGAATATTAATTTCCCTCTCCAGCTTGTAGCTCGGCAGTATCATTTTTTTTTATTTTCCTTCCCACTCCTCTTGCTTTCATTTCCTTCTCTCTCTCATGAAATCTCCCAAACCTTAGTTAACCACAGCGACTGAGTAACATATTGGAATACATTAAATGTGTTACAGAAAGGTTTAAGCTACGTGTTTTCCTGCAAACCCCCCTTAATATTACATGTATCCCTTTTGTAGGGTGTAAGGTGAAGTGTAACAGACAGACTGTCCTTATGAAGACAAACAAGATTGCATATCCAAGCACTGAGGTTGACAACATCCTTTGAAATTCATACACATATATAATACTTTTAGCTAGGAAGAAATTACAGAATTATAATTTTCATCTGAAAAATGAAAATAAAGATAAGTTAAAATAATCAAGATAGTTCCTAATTATAAAATTTATTAGGCCTTTTTTATTTGTTCTCTTTAGATATACAACGATAGAGTGTATTTTGACATATTATACATACATGGGCTATAACTTACTCTAATTAGGATCCCATTCTTGTGGTGGTTGAACATGATGTGTATTAGGTCTTTAACTATTAAATTATAGAGTTTATTTAAAAAGACTTAATGGGATAAAAAATGGGTGTTCTCATTTTAATCTTTAAATTACCCTCCAAGTTAAAATGAATACTAATAAGTTTTAAAACTCCTTTTTAAGAAAGATCTTATAGAAAGAAAAGAAAGATTTCATTTCTACGGTAATATATTATGTCTAACTTGTTTCTATTAGATAAGCTGAAATGATTTTCATGAAAAAAAACTCTGATAAATAAAATAAGCACAAATACATATTTGTTTGTAAGGATATCCATACATACACATGCATACATGTACTGTGTACATATGTATATACGTATATAGTGTGTGCGTGTATATATAAATATATGCATTTATAAGAACAGAGTGACAGATCCTAGACTTCAAATGCACTATAGATAACAGGGAGGTCAACATGCGCAGCTCAGTGAAACTAGGATCAGCATCAGGATTTTGAGAAATTTCAACACGCCTTTCCCCAAGATACGTGCATGGCTTGCTTCGTTGTCTCTTTAGGCCTGTATTCACTTTGTATACCTCCCACCACTGCCTAGTATAAAATTATAAACTCATTAATATTCAAGGTATCTTGCTTTAATTATCTCTGAAGCAGTTTTAATTCTGACAAAATATATCTTTTGCCTGTGCACTTACTGGTCAAAGTGTAAGTGCTTTGAGGGCAGAGTGTTTTGTTGATTTTGTTCACTGCTTGATCTGAGAGAACTGCTTGATCCCTGAATTCCCAAGGGATTGTAGAAACTCAATAAATAAATTGAAAAAATAAAACATGATTGTAAATTTGAAGGTCCAAGAATTATTGAAAGCCAGGCATGGTGGTGCATGCCTGTAATCCCAGTGGCTTGGGAAGCTGAGGCAATAGGATTGCGAGTTCAAAATCAGCCCCAACAACTTAGCGAGACCCTAAGCAACTAAACAAGACCCCATGTCTAGATAAAATATATAAAAAGCAGGGCTTAGGATATGGTTCAGTGGTTAAGTGCCCCTGGGTTCAATCCTTGGTATAAAAAAAAATACTATTGACAATCATGTTTGTATATCTCTGAAAGTCAGCAGAAATTTGGTCTCCACTCTACAGTTAAGTGGTGATGGGACCTTCAAAGTGATAGATTATTGAGAGGGATTAAGACAGTTCTTGTGAGGCCAGATTAATTTCTGCAAGATTAAATTGTTATAATACATGAACATCCCTTGTGTTTTCTTTCTTGTGCACATACTTGCCCTTGAATTTTTCTTCCATGAGATGATACAACATGAAACCTTTGCCAAATGTGGCCCCGGAATCTTGCAATTTCAACCTCCAGAAATATGATCCAGATAAATTTATTTTCTTTATAAAACACTCTCAGGTATTCTGTTATAGGAACAGAAAATGCACAAAGACATAGACACACCATGGCTGGCTAATATGACTAATTATAGCATTTAACCACGGCAACATTATCTTCTCTAGCTGCAACATCACCCCAACTTTCAGCCTTCATCCTCTCCCCTTATAATTACTTTTTGGGCATTCATTGCTTTCAGACTTGCCCTACCATTGCTCTTATTAACAATAAAAATTTCTCTCAATAAAAGTCTGATATTATCCATTTCAATTTGTTGCATAAGCTGGAGTTGCATTTGAAGCATTAGTTCGTATTTTACACTTAAAGGATTTATTCTTTATTAACAAAATTTTCACTGTGTAAAATAAGTTAAGTGGAATACTTTTTATAGATTCATTTTGGTTTAATGTACATTTGTTCTTTATTTTTAATTGATATAATGTAAAATTTCCAACTTTTCATATATATATTTAATATTATATGTGTATATTATACATATGACATATAAATATACATATATATCATATATCTACCTATAGACTCATTTATGTAGATACTCCAAACTATGGCTCATTTAATGAATTGTAAATAGCCTACCATCAGCAGCTGGGGAGTGGTTACCAGTCAAACACACATGCATCCTATATTTTTCATAAGAGGCAAGCTATAATTCTTGATATTTTGAATGTGCAATGCATTACATTTTCTTTTTAAAAAGAAGATATTCTTTTCTTAAAGTCCAAACAGTTAATTGAAGTAACTGAAGACCTGGGTTTAACTCTTACATGGCAAATAATATTTTTAAGTTATGAAAGAAATAAAAAAAAAGGCCTTTTACATTTTACCCCAGGAGAGTATTGGTTATTTTTATGGAAACCAGTTGTACATTTTATGCCATCATTGGCACCCATGCTGTGGATGCAAAAATTTGATTAGGAAATACAGATTCATGAAAATAACATGGATTCTTTTATAATCCAATTTTATGAATTATGGTTGAAGCTATAGTGTCTGATTAAACTGTTATTCCTCATAGTTATGTGGGTTTCTGCAAACAAAGACCCAATACATAATTAAATGGCAGCCTTTCTATACCAAGTTGTGAACATATCATTTGAATATATCTTTTGGGACAATCCCTCCTTATAATCCAATCCTTTGTCTATCCACTTAGCCGAACTTATAATTTAGTAAAGAATGACAGTGTTGTAGCAGGATTGAATCTCAGACCTTAATCACAGTTGTTTAAGAAATGTTATATGTTAATTTTCTATAATTGAACTTAAGTTCTGCTTTAAGCCCTAATTTTGGAGATAATGTTGGCCATTCAGGGATGTCCTCTATGATCCCGGTGTTTTGTGTACATTTCTGGGGGTTTTCAGTGGCAAGGCTTTGGGGACAGGTTAGTGTCTTGTCTACGAATATTGCCCTCATGTAAACTGGTATGGGCAGGTGCATCTATTTACCTAATTAGGTTTGGTTTTTGAAACAAGGACATACCTACTTTGCATTTGCCCGCTATGTGCTACTCAGCCTCTCTTGAGATCCATTTTTCTCTCCCAGCCATTTTAACCTCTTGGATGCCCAAGATGCTGCAATATTCTTGCGACTTCTGGGGTCACAGGAAGCTTCCAACTATCCCTATGACTTCAGGAACATGGGGTCTTTGAGTTTTTGTTGAAGACATCTGACAAAACACTTCAGTGAGACATCTTTACTCTTTCTTTCCTGGACTGTTTCTCCTGAATGAGAGGATGACATTGAGATCATTTTGCTTTTCTGCATACTGTATTAAGTGTGAACAGTGAGCATCAATCCTCTTTGTCCTTTGATTTTTCCCAAGCCCATTTCAACACACTTCTCTTTCTGCCTTCTTTTTCTCTTATCAATCTCTTAAAGAACCGAAGCCTGGAACTTGTTTGTGAAACAAACATTTAGGATAGAATTACTTAGAAAACTTGTAATAATCACTTATGTTGTCATCAAAATTTTTAGAAAAGGTTTTCTTAGCTGGTCAGCTATTAAGGTGAGTTATCACTATGAATATTTTGATATTCCACATTGAGATATGCTTATGTGACACAATTACTTCAGTTTGGAACAGAGAAAAAGAAAGGAACACAGCACATTCTCTTTCTGTAGGAACTACTGAGAGTAGAAGGAAAAACCAATCCTATAGGAAACCTATGTTGGCATCCCTTTGGGAGTTAAGTATAGGCAAGAGATGCTTTCAAAGTGAGTAACCAAATCAGAAGAATTCATAATATAACTATTTAAAGAACTAGGTGTCCCTTAATCAAGAGAAAGTAGTTTCCTCAATTGCCCTGCAGTTCTCCTAGAGCATTCATTCTAATGGTATCCAGACTATGATTTATCAGGCAGATATCTCCTTGGGAAACATTAATGTTTCATTTTTCATTAAATAATCTTTATTCTGCAGAAGAGGAAAAGAAATAATGAATGTATTACCCAGGTTATTCTCTTTCATCATTTTCTCTCTCCAGACACAATATGTTCAGTGTTATGGTTTGAACCTGTCCCTCCAAAATGCATGTGTTGAAAATTTAATCACTAATGCAACAGCATTGGGAAGTAGGATCTAATGAAAGGTGTTTAGGCCATGAAAGAACCACCTTTATGATGGAATGATGGCCAAATCTGAAAGGGTTTAAAGCTGTAAATTCCATCTCTTGCTCAATCTGGTCCTCTTTTGGCCCTTCTAATAAACCCCTTCACTAGACATGACCCTTCAACCTTGACTTCCCAGTCTCCCAAATGGTAAGAAATAAATCTCTGTTTTATATGAATTATCCATTTTCAGGTATTCTATTATAGCAGCATAAAATGGATTATAAGAATTGAACCTGGTCCTGGGTTTCCATTTTTTATCCCACCCCTTTAAAAGTTAGATCATTAAATTAAATACAAAAAAGTAAAATGGTGACAGAGAAACCTGCTTTTTCTGTGACATTCCATAAGCAAAAAATTTAGTAATATAGATAAAATATCTTCACAATGAACTCAGAAAATTACTATTCAATCAGGTAAACCTTGCATATGGGTCTTTGCATGGTTTACCTGATTGAATGCTTTGGATGCTATGCTTTGGATCTAGAATGTCTCACAAAAACACTCATGCGTTGAAGACTCAGTCCCCAGTGCAGCAATATCTCCAGGTGAGGCTTTTGAAAAGTGTTTGGATCATGAGGGCTTTATCCTGATCAGTGGATTAATGCATTTGAAGGATTAATAATTTAGTGGACTATTTGTAGATGGTGGAAACTGTAGACTGCTATGGCATATTTGGTTACTGGGGGCATCCTCTTGAGGACTATATTTTGTCCTTGGCCCTTCACGCACCCCATTTCTTCTTACCTGGGCTTCCATAGCTAAGAAGTTTACCTCTACTGTATCTTTCCACTGATATTCTGCTTCACAACACAATTATACAATGAAACCAGCTGACCATGCACTGAAACCTTTGAAATAGTGAGCCAAAATTCCTTTCCTTTTCTAAATTGTTCTTATTAGGTATTTTGGTCAAATAGAGAGCTGTCACACAGGCATGAATGGGTGAAAAAGTGAAATATTTTATTCAAAATTAAAGTTGTGATGTGTATTTTATCAGATTGTTAAAATTTATATGTATAATTAAATCAATTCTATTTCAATAGAAGTAACATTCAGAGTAATTTAGAATGTACAGTTGAGACTGTGTCACAAAAGGACTCTTTTTGTGTACAGTGTGGGATCTAGCCATTTTTAGTATTTTACACACTGCGCATGCCAAATAAATGCTTGCTGAACCATTTAAAAAAAAAGTATTTCTACCTATACACATACCTGCTCATAAATTATTTCTTCCTGGAGGATTTTATGTTAGTGTCTAAGGATATACCATCCTCAGTAATGTACTATATTGGTTTAAAACATGATAATATAATAAAATGTAAATACCTGGCAGAAAGTTAACAGAACCAGCTCTAAAGGAGTTTATCTGAAAATTTTGTGAATTCATATAAGAAGGTGTGCAATGAGGCTATGAAGCTACTAAGCATCTGAGGATGGGAATGATAAGAAATATTTTTAAAAATGCAGAGGCGAATTACATCAAAGGAAAATTTTGGTCTACAGCATTGCTGTTCTCATTTAGAGGCTAACCAGTAACTATATGAACTACTTAGAACTTAAATATTTATTGGGTTAAAAGAAAACTATGATTTCTATTATCATAGGAAACTGTATATAAGTCAACATAATATTTCTGGAGGAGCAAAAGAATAGCTATAGAAGTACTGATTGCAAACATGAAAAATATATGGATTTTTAAAATGTATTCTTTTCTTTGTGTATTGTTAAAATCAAACTACTAAAAAATGAGTTATATAGGAATGTAGATGGATAGCAAATCTACATATTTTCCCCCAATGTATTAGTACATTGTTAATACACTGAGAATAAAAATATTGCATAGAATATTAGAATAATATACTTATTGATAATGTTATATAAAAACTTAGTAATGCGATGAACAAAAATTCATTCCTCTAAAAAATCAAACTTTTTGGAAAACATTTAACCAATCTACTATTAAAATTTCATAGTTGTATCATAAAACCACTAGGATATTTCTAAAAAATGGAATCACACAAAACACCCCATTTTGCCTTGCCCCACTCTGTCCCTTGTAATCTTGTTATCTACCATGTTCAAACAGTATGCCCAAGGCTATTGCTTCTCTCAGATGATATTTCTGGGAATGACCTTATAATATTAACAGACATATTATTGCTGCCAACTAGGTAATGGTGCATAGAGTAAGGGCTAAGACTGTAGAGAAAAGGAAAAACTATTAAAAATGTTAAAATTTGCAAGGGCCCCCAAAGTTTAACTTTTCTATTCCTTACATATATGTGTACATATGAATATGTATAAAAACACAAGTATGTAGTCAAGAATAAACTCCCACAGACCAACTGTTCTATTATACAAATGACAGTACAATTCACTAAGTAATTCCTATGTAAAGATTCCTACATGCATTGTGTATCCCACAAGGTGTTCAGAGTCCCATAGATTTTCTACAGATATAACATCAATGAGAATTTACAAATGTCAGTGTCATAGGACATCCTCAATATAACCTTTTTACAGTCCTGATTTCTTAGGGCTCCACAAGTTCTTTTGAATTCTTCTTTCTTAAAACTCATGAATAGACTAAATGCTTAAACAATATTTTTAAAATTGATGATAATTGATGAGTTAACTAGGAAGAATCTGGTAAAGCAAAGTTTATCTACTCATTATTTTTCATAGCCATCCTTAGGTCAGATAGTTTCAAAAGTAGCAGAGGCAACAGATTCACTCTCTCTCAGTCCTTTTTAAAATTTGAGACAGGGTCTCATTAAGTTGCCCTGTTGGCATTGCACTTTGGATCCTCCTAACTTGGTCTCTTATGTAGCTGGGGTTACAGGCATGGAATACACCATCATGCCTGGTTAACAGTGGGTTTTTAAATATTTCCTCAAGTTGTCATTCCCTAGACAAAGGAAACTAATGTAGCTTATTGAATTAATACAAGGATTCAACATTAATTAAAACATTAAGAAAATTTTGGATTAAATAAAAACCTTCAATTCAAATTAGGTAATGGTAATTGCCCATTCCCTCCTTGGAATTAGACTACAGGTTCTTTTATGGCAAAAATTTTGTCTTGTTCATATTTCTATCCCCAGAATCTGGGACACAATAGACATTCAATTAATATCAGCTGTATTGATGAATAAATGAATGATTTTAAAACAATAATTGAAATACTTCCTCATTGCATCATCAAAATTTTCAGTACTTTAAGGTTTTGCCTTAAGCAAAACCCATTTTACTATACAATAAAATGTGAGAATAAAATGTGAATAAGTATTACTAAGGTAATATTTATATATGATACTCATTCAAAAGAAAATCTTTACCTCAAAAGCAAATCTGAATCAAATTAGCCTTATCTTTTCACAATGTTATAATGTGTATATTGATTCTCAACTTGTTTTATTAGGAAGTTACTTTATATTTTTTAAAAATTTTGCTCTAAATTTACTTTAGACTTAAACACTGAGTATATTTTTATTCAACGAAAACTCTAAGTCAATGGAAAAGAATTGGGTGAATTTCCCGGTAAATGAAAAAAAAATTCTATGCTTCAAAATTTTGTAACTTATGTTAAATGAGCATGACATAATTGTGTGCTTTAAAAGAATAAATAAATAAATAAATAAATAAATAAAAGAACAAATCAAGTGAATGCACTTGGCTGGGCCATACAGATTACATGGCTTTTCTTCTTGGAAAAAAAATATACTTATCAATGCTGACCCAGGTTTTCCATTTCTGTTCCTAATTATGGAAACTATTCACTTCTTGGCCTCAAACAGTAGATGATACAACTATGAAGGGTGGCACAAAATCTGTCACTATCTATGGCTCATTGTGTTAAACAAATATTTCTAGCAAACCAAAATAAATAGTTTAGAAATTTCTGCATTCCTTCTGGTCATGATATGCAAAATTCCTCCTATGTAAGCCCAGGCTAATGCAAGTCCTCTCTAATTAAGATTGTAGGGTAAGCCTTTTGTCTTGTAGGATAGTAAAAAGTCAGAAAGATAGCAATCTGAACAGACCTATAAACATGTTTTTCATAATAAAATCTGATGTTTAAGATAATGTTGAACTTAGAAATTGAGCCCAAATCCCATGTTCTGAGAACTATCATTTGAGAAATTTTATCCATTTTTTTTCCTATAAAGTACAAAAGATACGTTGCAGATTTACTCTTAGAAATAAAGTCTCTTCCATACCATCTTCACTGACAAGAGCTGAAGATACTGGTTCAAATTAAGTGCTTCAAAAAGTACAATTAAAATGGTTTTCACGATTATAGGGAGGATTAATGAGATGACAGGTGCAGTATACTTTCCATGCTTTTATACAATTCTATACTGAATGAAGTTGTTATTAAATGTTCAAACATGTTTCATAGCTACCATTACTTAAAGGATGTAGAACCCAAGGATACAGTTATTAGATAAGTGATAAAGATTAAGATTTAGGAACTGCTTTCACTTTAACTTAATTATTTAATGTAATTACTTAAATATTTGGCCCTAAGTTATAAAGCAGCTCTTCTTGCCACTTTTGCTTCTTTTTCCAAAGTTCTTACTGAATTGTTTTTAAGAGTTACTTGAAAAGTTAGGAGCTTACTGATTTGGTTCATGAAAATATATTGGCATATTTTGCAAACAGTAATAATGATAGTTATCAAAACTCATAAAAAGTATATTTGTTGTTTAATTATCTTGACTGTTTAAATTGAAAAGAAATTGGTCATAGTGAATCCTCTGTACTAAGCATTTTCCTTTTGGTGGATTATGTTGGAGACAATTTGAAATAACTCAGTAACCAGAATATTTTTTATCACCTTCCTTCATATATTAGAGGCAAAAATAAACATTATTTTATGAAATTAAGGAGCACAATGCTATTTTCAAGATCCTGTTTAATTTGAAAGATTGGTCATTTTAAAGGTAAAAATGTGAGGGAAAATTTATTATATTAAAGTTATTACAGCTCAGAAATGAATTCCTGGCCAGGCATTTTTTCAATAGTTTTAGTAACCACCAAACTGAAGGGAGGACATGGATCAATACTATCTAATAATTGCATTGCCTGGTGATGGCAAATGCAACTATGCAGCAACAGAAGAAATTCAAGGACAAAGTGTTAACTTGTTTGATCACATAATGTTTTATAAAATATAAATCACAATTACTTATCATTACATAGGAACACCCCCACCAAAAAAAAAAAAAAAAAACACACTAGGATACATTTAAGTAAATGGGAATGTAAATGCAAATTAAATCACTTAGCATATTTCTATCCTATATGTATTGTTTGAATCTCAAAGTTTTGTCATTATGAACTATGATAAAACATTGAGATTCCAATTTAATGCAAGGCCTTATAAAACAAGTTTTTTATCTGTTTAACTTTCTTTGTTTTTTCTTCCTACTTTATATACTAGACAAAACAAAATTTACCCCGACTGAGATACAAACAGGTCATGAGAGGAAATTCAACCGGAGAAAGATCATACTAATGCTGGTTGGATCATAAAATAGAGCATAAGTATACCCAGGTTTTTTTTCTATTTTTGTGCCCTGCCTTCA
Source organism: Marmota marmota marmota (assembly GCF_001458135.2). Lineage (NCBI taxonomy): Eukaryota > Metazoa > Chordata > Mammalia > Rodentia > Sciuridae > Marmota > Marmota marmota. The sequence continues at coordinate 51,566,718 of NW_026000026.1, read as the reverse complement.
TTTTATCCATAGCATTTACAAATATGGTCATTTGCTTACACATTTATTACTTGTCTATTCTCACCAGACTGTACACTGGATGGGAATACAGCATACAGTCTTTTTTTGTTCATCTCTAGACCTTAGAACCTTAAATGTAATGAATCTGGATAAATATTTGTGGAACAAAGTAATTGACATAAAAATTCATATCAATAGTTATAAAAACTGCTATCCACTTATTATTCCAAAATTTTGTCTCAAGACTATGTTTCCTCCTGTTAATATATTTTTATTAATCTATATAGATGGTTTGGATATCAGGTGGTAAACAGACTTATTTTAGTTTTAATACGTGTGATTCACAATCAACCAATTTCATAATATTAGTTCACCAATTACATCATTGATATTTAACATTTATTTATAATAGCTGAAGACCACATACTAATCATACCTTCTAGCTTTTATCTTGTTTGAATTTTCACAAGGAATGAAATCCCACAAACTGCACTTACTTCTTGAACTAAACCCACATATTCTCTTCCACCTCATTTCATAATTAAAGAAAACAAAATTTTTAGTCTCAAATAGTAGGGGTGCCTCAATAATTCCTCCAAAACTGATTTCACAAAATAGGACATGGTAAAGGAGTAATACTGATTTTACTATGTAGAAGTTTTAGTTTCTTAAAATAGTACTCCAGTTAAAGAGCTTTGAAATTGCCCACCAAATGCTAGCATAGTATCCTAAAGCCGAGTTTCAATTAATGTCCTATGAAAGAAAACTTCAGGCTAATTTTTCCCTAAATTTGACTATTTTTATTTGAAATTGATCAGGTATTTTGGATTTCATGAAGATATATTCTAAAGCAATGATTTTTTTATAAGGAACTTAAGTGTAAACAATATTAAAATGGTTATTATGATTTTTTTTCCTCAATAGTCTGAACTTCTAGAATAAAACTGATAATTTTTAAAAATTTTGACAGTGACTCTATTTATTTTGACCATAATTATCATGCAAGCAAATTTGTGAAATTTTCTGTACCACAATTCAATCATAATTTAGTCCATATAGCAAGGATGAGATGACATTTTAGAATAGACATGATCATAAATAACCTATTTTACCTAGAATTTACAAATATCACATTTTAATATAAGCTGTTCTATATTTTTTTATTTTCTTGTATAATTCCATTGCTTTAGAATTCAGACACCCATGTCTTTTTTTGACACACCCATTGAAGCTTAACATATCTGATTTCCTTAATTCACTGTTATTGTTACTTTTTTGTTAAGATATCATTTATATAAAGTTACAATTTGTATTCTAAACATAATCATTTGAGCATTAATTACAGCTTCAGAATCCGGAGAAATCCATAGATTGTTGAAAATATTGGGAAAAAACAAAGAGATCGGGGCAGTCTGGGCTGATTTTTCCATATTTCACACATAGTTGGCTGATGGTAATTTTAATTAAAAAAATTTAAAAAACAGAAATGTACGGTAGAAAGTTATTCACCAGGAGGAAAGTAAAGACTACCAAGATTCAGCTAATGACTTGTTGTTAGATTAGACTGAACCTAGGTCACAAAGGTAAGCATCTAACTATTATACCGCCAACTTTATATCATTCAAGTCAAGCTTGAAAAAAGCACGTCTCAGATGTTGACTTTTGCTTCCCCCAGATGTATGTGATCTTCGGAGGAGAAAAGGACAGCATTAGGCCCTTGGTGCTGGTATTTTCATGTCTTTCTCAACACTGCAACCATGCTGTGTCCTTTGGAGATGTTCTTTTACTGGACTGTTCCCCAATGAAACTGGGTCTTGCAGTGTCAATGGTATCAAGAGAGATCATAGGGTACCCCTCTATATCTGCCTCTGGTTGATGTCAGTCCTGCTGGCCCTGTGGATTCTGGTCATAGCTGCCAACTTTCTCTTTGAAACTTCTTCCTTTTCATTATGTTTAGGTGCCTCTCAAGTCACCGAGCTTTGGTCCAGACTCAAAATCAAATTTCTTTCTTCTTGTCTCTCCCTGACTGATCTCAGAGATATTACAAAGCACATTAAATCTCCAAAGAGAGACAGCACTTAAAAGTGCTATTTCACTTTTGTGTTAACTCACAAAAGTCAGTATCTCTGACTGATCACATATGAAAGAACCCTTAAAAAGAACAGTATCACATTAAAAAAAATTAAAGCATTTAAAGTGCTCTTCTGGGTCTATCTTCTTTTAGACTCTTCAACCTGATATAATGGTGGGGGTAGGTGGGTGGAAACTTGATCTAAAAATTAATGATTAGCAAATTTAGGAAATTCTTAAAGTTTGGCTGGATACTTTTTGTTTTGTCAGTGCTACTGGCGGTGTGAGTATTTGATCTCTCATTTGACCAGTTCCAATTACTTGATAAGAGCAAGAGCACCTGTTTTCTGATAAATGAATCTCTTTTTCTCCCTTAGATAAAAGAATTCGTGGGGATAATATTAGAGATATACACAAAATTATGTGTTATCATACATATAAAATTAAGTAGTATTATTTTAGAATAGATATACCATCTTTAAAATTGTTAAGAAAGCTGGCAATTAAGTGATGGTGAGATTTTAATAGGGAAGTGAAATTCATCTGGTTGACTAATGCATGGAAATGATGTCAGAGCTATGATTATGACATGTTTTGCTCCTAAGCAAGAGGATATTTGCGTTAACATATTTTCCAGGGAGCTTGAATATCTTGCCAAGTAGATAGAATGAAGTTCATAAAAATTAAGGTCTAACTTTACCAAAAATAGTGTGCGTTTGTAACACTTACATTGCAAGGATGGAATCCAGACATCCTCAGTTAGGTCTTATAGCACAATGTGCTATTTTAAGCAAATGTATATGATTAATAACTGTTTTGTTATATCAAGGTAAAGCTGAGTAATTCTCAGTCTCACATGGCACTGAGAATTGTCAATGACTTGGAAGTCATATATAGATTTGATTTTCATAAAAAATTTTATCACTTAAACCTTGGCTCGAGAACTTTAGGAATATTTCATTTGGTTTTAATGTTTCAGAGAAGGGTGTGTGTGTGTGTGTGTGTGTGTGTGTGTGTTATTTTCATTTTCTGATCTTTGTTAAGGTGATCATACCAAGAAGAGGAAATGTAGAGGATGGACTTTGAAATATCTGATATTCCTAATTTGAAAAATCATTATTGCGTCTCAACTAAGGTTTTAGGAAATAGTATCTTCCATATAGGAAATACTATGACTACACATTGTTTTTTTCTTCAATACCTTTTATGACTGATATTAAATTGATATTTCCCTTTACCCCTTAGGTGTTAAGCAACAGTTAGAACATTTTATATTTTAAACCTCGAGGCAAGATGCTTATGAGTATTTTTATCCTACAGAATGACTTTTAAACTTTTTATACTATTGGACAGAATAGACATCATATGTGAGTTTAAGAACACTCTTGAAGCTTTCTGAGTTCTTAAACATTTATACAGTGTGAGGGTTTAGTTCATAACTCAGTTTGCTCCAAGTCAGAGGAGTTGACATTTTGATTCTGATTTTCACATACTGAAACATTCTTCCAAATTCTACTTTCTAGCTAGTTCATTTGCATTGATTTCTTTAGATGAACAAGAGTGCATCTCATTGACAGGCTTTCCAAATTTTTGGGTAAGGTAAATTCAAGACCAAACTCAAATCTTTATTTTTATTTCTTCTTTTTAAAAAATCTAATTGCTAGAGAACAAATATTACTATACCATGTTACAGATCAATTATGATATCTGAGCCCACTAAATAAATCACTAATTCAATGGACAAATAATTCATATGATTCTGTAAGTGCAAAAACATTCATTTATCATGGCAATTAAAAGTTGTTGATCTCACCTGTACTCTGACCATAATGACCCAAAAAGAAACAAATAGGTGTAAACCTGAGTTCCTAGGCAACAGTGGCAAACTATATGCCAAGATAATTCAAAGATTCATAAAGTAAGATTTTTCTATTTAGCACTGTCCTCTTGGTTATCCCTTTAAAAAGGGATATCTCTTACATGATATCAAAGACAATTCTTCTTAAATTAAATCTTATTTTACTAAAATGTTTTAATTAAAAATAGTGGTTACTTCTTTTAGATATATTAATTTAATGAATGTACCCTGTTTTTACCAAAAATATTTATTCTCACTGAAATTAACAAGTAATAGCAAGCATTTTGTGACTAATTTTTATGAGCCAGATACTGTTTTATGCACTGACAAATATACACTCATTTCATACTCATAAGAGCTCCATGTGGCAAATATTATTATGAGATCATTTTGAAGATAAGGAAACTGGTGTATACATTTATTTAAAAAAAGAAAGAAAAACAAGGTTACATAGTTCCTATTGTAGGATTCAGAACCTATTCCCTTCTCCAATGACCTATCTACATTGCCTATAAAATTTTTGCAGTATTTCTCTTCCCTGTCTTGGATGCCAGTTTCCTTCAGTTTAAATTTGCTTCTTTGTAGAAGAAATATCAAGATAAAAGTAAAATATGTAGCTCAAAATATGGGATTTTTATTATTTTTCCTAAACAAGAGACAAGCTAATTTTAATAACATGCTTTTTGGTTTTTATTGCTTATAACATTTCAACAAGATTTTTTTTCTTGTGTTGACATAACTTAAAACAACTTAAGAAGAGGTAAGAATACCTTGGAGAGAAAAGGATTGGTTGTGAACATAACATGACTGTGTACATTTGTTCCCTAGAAATCTGGCTTAAAAAATAAATAACAACAACAACAGCAATAAACTTATCCTAAAAGACCCCTTAAAATGTATTACAGGTTATTTTGATTAGGGAGCTATGTTAAACTATAAGAACTATTGGGGTGATCAACTTAAACTGTTAGTTATAATCTTCATATTTACTGTCACACAAGTATAGTCTATTATGCCCTTAATGATAGAGAGTGGGGGAAAAATTGTTTATTATTTCAGTTTAGTCTACAAAGGAAAAAGTTAAGACTGACTAGAACTACAGAGGAGTATCAGCTTCAGTCTGGAAAAGTCCTGAGATAAATAAAGTTTTCTTTTCTTTTTTTTTTTATCAGGTAGTCCATTAAGTTTTATGCAATAAACTAATTAACTAAAAAAAAAAAAAGGCAATTTACACAGATGCCCCGTCAAACACTACATGGGAAGCACAGATGGGGCACTATCAAGTAGCATAATGCTCTAGTACTCATTTATAAAATCTGCATAATTCTTCTAAACATCTGAAGCCCTGTAAAGAAACACATGCTAAATTTAAAATATATATATTGCTCTAAATTCACTCATGCTGCAATATATTTGAGTGGGTGAAGTACTATTTGTGGTTAGTATTTGCCTGGAAATACAGAAATGAAAACAAATGTACACACACAGGGAATCCCCTTGAATAAACAATATATCTGCCCAGCATTGCACTATACAATGTATTTTCAGTATATTGCTGTTCTTAGTTGGATCCATACAGGTTATCCTGAGTAGTTGAACTATTCACTTGTTGAAAAGAGGTATAAAATTCAGGAAACTTTATCTACACTATAGTAAGGATTTAGTTTCTTTTAAATCATTTTGTTTTTCAGGATTCGGAAGTTGATTTTATTTAATTTGTACTGATGTTAGTTGTATTATAATACCTTTTGGCCTGATGTTTGAAATGAAAGTACCTAAATTTAATAATCGCTGCTAACTGCACCCATGCATTTTCCTATAATGTTGTTAGTGGGAAATTTCATATTGTTTGGCTTTATGCTCATCTTTTAGTGATATGTTTTTGAAAATGACTGGAGTGCCCTGAGCAGCATATAGAACCAACATTAACTGACACCTGACTCTTCTTTCTCTGACTTTCACCTGATCATCTTTTCTGCCCAGATTCTTCATGCTTCCTTATCACTTTCTGCTTTGGGGGTTTTTGTTTACTTTTATTTTCTTCATGGTAAAGCCAACATAAAACAGCAACAATTGAAGCTGGGAGTGAGGGTTGAAGACTGGATATGAAAAACCTTCATGAGCATTGCTTTATCCTTCCCACCCCCCGGTCCCTCATCTACCTCTATTTAAAACATACAATAATGCAGTCTCATTGCCTTTGACCTTATTGGTTTCCCTTTCGAATGGGCACTAATAATTAATACAGAGCCACTGAGTGAAGTGAATATATTCTCAGTTGCATTGTTGAACATGCTAAATAATTTAAAATGCAGAGAGGACTCTAATGCTTGGTGGGGGAGGCAAAACATACCCATTTGGAAGGGGCAGGGGTTTGGAGGGTCTTTGCTTTTTTGTTTCTATTGAATGCATTTCGGCTGTACAGCTGGAAAGGGCATTCCTATAGGACTTTAAAGGCAAAGTAGAAAAATGACATAAAAGCCTTGCTTGGATTTGATTGATGCACTCTCATATTTGAAGTTCACTCAGAGCTTTGTGCTAGAAGGCCTGGGTCACTCTATCCAGCACTCTAATGAGACTGTGTGTGAACACTTCCAGCTTTGTAGGCCTTGCTTTAATCAGAGATTGGAAAACACTCCTGACTGATAGGCTCCAGAATCAGATCTAAACAGAAAATAACATGCTCGATTTGGCCTCTGAAGGTGGGTTGAGCAAATCTTTGTGATGTATTGGAGCATTTGCTGAGTGCAAGTGCACGTGGGGTGGCTCCTATTTCTGTCGGCAAATACAAATTTTTCACTCAGCAGGCGTAATCAGAGCTAACTCGAGAGGAGAAATAACAAAAACTCAACAGCCCTTAGCAACTCAGCATGGCATAGAGGGATTTAAGACTTTAGCATTTTATCTCCATCAGTATGAAAATGTATGAGGAAATCTGAACTTTGAAAGTGCAAATAAACACGTTTAACACATTGCAAGCCATTGATTTTACTGGATCTTTTGCTGGGCATCTTCATTTCTTTCCTTACCAATTTCACTGAAGATTTTCAAATTTCATGAAATTCATTTCCCAATTTGAACTATTTACTCACGTGAGCTCCTTTGGATGAGTTGAGGATAATGTATGTGGCACCTATCAATGGGTTATTAGTGCACAATGATATTTTGATGTTTAAAGTTTTGTGGTGAATGACAAAAGATGATACTGATGGGCAAATACTATTCTTACCATTATTGAGAGATAGTGGAAATACCCAAAACTCACTATTCAGAATTTCAAGTCAGACACACTTTTGGATCTCACTTATGGAATTTTCTTATTTCTTTTAATAATACAATCATGAAAATAACCAATAAAGTTTAAGTAACTGGGACTGTTATCTTCACAAGTTACACAAAGCATGTATACTCAGTGCCTTGTTCACATGATTTTCATTTAACTTTTCAACATTTCATGATTTTCTTGTCTTTATTAACATCATTTTTAGAAGCAGTTATACATCAAGTGTATAATGCCACTTTTTAATATTGAACTCCATGTACCTTTATTATAATGTTTAAAATAGGAGATCCTTCCTAGAAGCTCTATGCCAACGTTGCCCAAAATGTCTATGATCCTCAAGTTCTGTTACTGGGGTGACAATGTGTTTTATCATCTAAACTTGTCTAAGACATTTAAGAATGAAAGAGCAATATTATTAATAAGACAAAAAGTAGACATAATGTGGCCTGGGGAAACCATAACATATAGTAACCCACCCAAAGAGACCTTTCTTGAAATGATGTAGAAGTTGCCTCAATAATTGTTGGAATAATCATTCTTTCACAAGACAAATGTTATTTCAGCTTTTTTTTTTAAGAGAGAAAGAGAGAGAGAGAGAGAGAGAGAGAGAGAGAGAATTTTTTAATATTTATTTTTTAGTTTCTGGTGGACACACATTTTTATTTTATTTTTATGTGGTGCTGAGGATCGAACCCAGTGCCCCTCGCGTGCCAGGCGAGCGTGGTACCGCTTGAGCCACATCTCCAGTCCTATTTCAGCTTTTTGCATAGCCAGTAGTTTCCAGTCAACTTTGTTTCTACCAGAACTCCAAGAATATTTAGTCCTGTTTTACATAATTTCTTTAGCCATTAAAATTTTATATGCAATTTTGTTTGAGGATCCTAAGAAAATGTAAACTGGCAAGTCCATGGTGTACTTTTATTCTGCTAATATTCGTCTTCCCTCTTAGAAGAACTAAAGTGACAGAAGTGGTTCAAAGGATACTAATTTTGCTCTGACTTTAGGGCACTAAAAATATTTTCTTAATCAGACCAGTGAGTACTAGACATCCAAACCATGAACAGGAAATTAACAAAATTCCACACTCTTCATTCTGCCTTATGTTCTAACCCCATCTCATTCTACTTTTCTTCTAAACCACTAGGAATGTTTATTATGAAACCAAAGAAACTGCCAGATCAGAGGATTTTGTTTCCCAGTCTTCTTCTAAGGAATCACTGATGTACTGCTGTCAAAACTGTAAATTCTGGGATCAAATGCTTTAAGCAAATTTCTACTTTCACTATTATCTGAATAATCTCACCTTTTCCCCAGGTTGGTTGCTCAGAATGCAGAAGAGTTACTTAGTGCAGACTAAATTGTTTTTCCCTTTTTCACTTGCTTATCTCTCAGTCTTTCATTGTACAACAATTTTAAAAATAATAAACAAAAAATAAGGGAATCTTACAAACCAACATATCACCCTTGACTGTTATATTTTTATATAATAGAATTTGCATAAATATTTGTATTTCATAAAATTACAGTTTGTTGAATGAGTCAATAAGCAAGTAGAATTAAATTAAAAGACTCATGCATTCACTATTGTATATACTTTTATAAATAATTATAAAAATGCAGGTTGGAAAATATTTTAATATTTCTATAGAAAATGCTTTTATTTTGGTTTAATACTGTCATTATTTTTTAAATTGCAAAAAAGAATAGGTTATTGAATATTTTTATGTAATTTTATGTAAAATATAATAATTTTCTCTAACTGTGGAAATTACTAGTAAAATTTAAACAGTTAAGGAATCATGCTCTCAATAAAATGAGAAAAACTGATTGCATGTCAAAATATCATAATGGTATTCAAGATTGTAGAGTATTTAGATGGTAAATTTTTGTTTATGCCATGTTCTTCCTTTTAATATAATTTCCCTACATTGGGGTATGTAGTATATTGATACACATAACTAAATGAAATGCAGTTTTGGAATAACTTGGTATAATTAATGTGTTTCTTGACTCTTATTTTTCTCTTTTCTATCATATCCAATGTAAGATAATGCTTTCTGTTCTGCCTTTTTTTAAAAAATTTGATTGTTATATATGACAACAAAATGAATTACAATTCATAAAGCACAATTTTTCATATCTCTGGTTGCACACAAAGTAGAGTCACATTTTTCTTGTCTTCTTACATGTACTTAGGGAAATGATGACCATTGCATTCCACCATCTTTCCTACTCATATGCCCCCTCCCTTCCCTTTTCCCCTTTGCCCTATCTAGAGTTCATTTAATCTTCCCATCCCCGCCCCCAGCGTATTATGAATCAGCATCTTTAAATCAAAGAAATCATTTGGCATTTGGTTTTGGGGGATTGGCTAATTTCACTTGGCATTATAGTCTCCAGCTTCATCCATTTACCTACAAAAGCCATGATTTTATTTTCTTTCAATGCTGAATAATATTCCATTGTTTTGCCTTCTAACTGGCTGTTGGATAGGTTTGCTTCTGTCCATCCATCACTGGATTGGTTTAGACCACAGTTATCTCTTCTACCTGAATCCCTTGCTTCAAATTTTGTCTCTACATGGTTGTGAGAATGAGGTTTCTAAAATGCAAATCCAGCTTGAACATCCCCTTGCTTAACAACATTTTATAATACTCCACTACTTTCAGACAAACTTGGCTAACAACATCTTTTCATTGCTGATCTAGTACGTTCACTCCATTTCTTCTTTCCCCATTGCACCCTCTCATTCTTTTTTTTTTTTTTTAAATATTTATTTTTCAGTTTTCGGTGGACACAACATCTTTATTTGTATGTGGTGTTGAGGATCGAACCCGGGCCGCGCACATGCCAGGCGAGCGCGCTACCACTTGAGCCACATCCCCAGCCCCCTCTCATTCTTTTATCTTAAAATTTATTTCTTTTATAACTCTCCCCTTACCTTCCACTTTAGTTCTTTTTTATCCGTTCAGACCAATTTTGCCATTCTCCTGTATATCCTTCCATGATAAATAAAATCTCTATAAGGAGTCCTTTGATATGCAATATTAACCTGCTCTTGCTTTATCAGATTTGACCATTTATTAATCTGAACTTGTACTATATTGTAAGCATTATAAAATTACTCATCTCTCATGCTTGGTTCATAGTAATAAGCTAGACAAATACATTACTGGAACATAGTAGATATTCAATATCTATTTAATGAATGATCAATGAATGAACCAATCTATCAAGGAATTACTGGCCTCTGTGAGAATTTGATATTAAAAACATAAATTTCCATCTTGTCTACCATATTCTTACCATCTTGTCAACCACATTCCTAACACAGTTCTAAGTAGAAAATTGGCTTCAATCAAATGAAGTATCTTAAAAATAAATTAATTTCATTTCAGATCTTCAGTAATCTGTTTTTATTTTTCTGTTTCATATTCTCTTTCTACTCCCTCTGCCACACACACACACACACACACACACACATACACACACTCACACATCCTGAAGACATTTCAAAGTGAAATATATCATCAGCAGGCTCCAGAAAAAAGCAGAGCATTTTCATGAAATGTTGGGAATAATACTCTCAAAATCTTGAAGTTAGAATATTAACATGCATTTCCTTCTCTATTAGTAGTAATTAACAGTGAACTTTATCTTGTGTGTTCTTCTAAATCAAGAAAAAAGTTTATGAAAATTTATTATTTTTCCAAGTCAGATGAACATAACACTTATTGAATTTTCTATTAAATTATTTCTAAGGTCAGACATTGTATTTTACTTCTCCCTTTATCCTTTTAGGTTTCTAACTTATTTTATGCATCTGAAGTGATATTTATACATTTAATGGATAATTTTGTTGTAATGTTTTTATGTCTGCAATTGTGGCATAACAAAGTTTGTAAAAGGAACTTATTTCATGTGATAAAACTTATAAAGTGAATATGAGTATCTCAGGTATCTTTCTATTTTGATTATTTTCAAATTTGTAAATTAAAATGGAAATGAAAGAAGTGAAAGGTAGTAAAAATAAATCTATTTAAGCATAAAGTTAAAATTAGGGAAATATAAAAATTCAGGAAATTTTAAATTTTAAAATTAAAAGAAAAAATTAAGAGCACTAAAAGAAATAGATCACTTGAAATATAGATAAAGAAAATATTAGAAAATAAATTTTATTAGGAAGAGTTCAGCTATGGGGACAGATTGAGTCTAAGGACAAATATGATTCACATTGTGTATAAATTTCAAGTGTATTATGTCTATTCTCAGACCCAGTCCCTTTTCTGTTTGCCTTCCACATATTTACAAGAAATAAGGTACTGCAATGTTCTGGTAAAATTTAGTTAATATTCACAAATAACAGTATTTTCTTATATGCATATACTTTTTTTTTCTGGAATGGGAAAAAAGAAAGTATTTAGCTGGACACTTGTCTTGAGTGACTAACATGGCTCTTGTCCTAAGAGATCAGGGGAAAAGTTAGATTTACTTGGCCAGATCATGTTCCCCTTCAAAATGTTTAACCTCAAGATTGCACAGTCCAAGATCAAGGCATCTGTATTGTTCTGTCACTCACATGATTTGTACTGTTACCTGTGGGCAGAGCATAAGGGAGGTATTAAATCTAGAGCCAGATCACAGCCTCCAGACAGATTTACCAAGCAGCTTGACAGTTGGCTTCCAAAACACAAAAGTCTAGAATCTTAGTTAATATGTTTGATTTAAACTCTCTCCACTCTGTTATTTAGTTATGTAAATAAAAAAAGAAATTCAGTAAGTGTTGCTATTCATGTCTGTGGGGATGACTATAGCCTTCAACAAATCTCTGGAGAAAATACTGTCAGGATCAGAAGAGAAATTTTAAATTCTAGTTACAACAGTTCTAGGAAATCCCCTGGAAAGTAAAGATTAAACTCACACTTCTATTTATTGCTAGGAAAAAAATAAATAAAAACAACAACAACAAAAAACCCTTCTTAATTCCCTTTTTCTGTTTATAAACAAAGTAATTTTAGGAAAAGTCAGAGTTAATCAGTTCTACATCACCTACACAGTTTAATTTACTAAAATCAAGTGCCATATTTTTGCTTCATTTTAAGTTGGTGATATATTATAAAGTTGAACTCAATCTAAAAAGTTTTCTTAAATTTTTTAATTTTTTTTTCCTTTTTAGCAGAAACATCAGTTCCTTAAAAAGAACATAATTTAAAATTTCCATAAACTATTTTAGTTTTAAACTAAAAGTTCAGGGTGTTTCCCAAAGTTGGATTGAGTTATTTTTAAAAGGAAACAAACCCTTCTGGTAAAGAATATAAACATCATAAGAGTTGCTCATATGGGATAATGAGATAGCTTATTGCAAGGAGAATTTCATATTTGATTGATAAAGAAATGGAAGTGAGTGACATCAGAGAAAATCAATTTTGTTTTTCAGTGTGTCTCCTAATCCATTGTTAGTTTTTCTTTTCAGAAAATAAAATTTTTTCTTTTAAATCAATACATTTTATCTGCTGTTTTGTAAGATGCTACAGAAAAAAAAACACGGAATCATAAAATATCAAAGAAGAGCTTATGATTTTTCATACTAAAAGCTTATATTATACTAACATATTCTATTTGTTTTTAGGGTATATTTTATTTTATCTCAATTTTAGGCAAATCATGGAAAATAACTAGATTATGGTTTTAAGGTACGGAAATGTATAATACATAAATAGGATTCACAATTATTAAACTTGAAAGAAAAAAAAAAACTAAAGTAAGTCATTTTTTCTTCTCCAAATAAAAGGATCCAAGTGTTTTTAAATCAAAGGGGGAAAAAAAGCAAAGGTCTAACTGCCATGTAAACTCATTTTAAATGTCATGTCTTATTAGAACCTAATAATTGGGATGCCTATTCCCCCCCCTTTTGCTTGAGCCATCAAATTTGTCAAAATTTTATGATAATTCATTCCATCATTCCTTCGACGTTTACATGACAGACAGTCCTAGTAAGGAGGAAATCAAACCTCTGTAATCCTATTCCTTATGTTAAAACTGCCTCCAGAGAAGATTTTAAAATATTCCATATCATTGCATGAGCAGCAGTGAAACTTCTCAACTCTGCTATGATTTCTTGCCTCTTTGGAAAATGAGGACTTGGCTACCTACCATTCTTGACCTTTGGACTTCACACTCATGGCTGACAGAATCTTAGCTCGCCTGGTTTAATCAGTTGCTCTAGTATCATCCTAATCCTCTCCCAGAGGGTGTGAAGCTTTCCCTCTCCTGAACGGGTAAGCTCCCCCTCTAGTGTTCACTGCTCATCAAATTATTCCTTCAACAAGTAAGAAAGAGAACTGACTCTTTTTTGGTTTCCCATAGAAAGGCAATTTTTAGAGTGATGTTTATCGGTATCCAATGGCACAAAGAAGAAAGGATTAATATATATTCTATATTTTAAAAAATGTTCCTGCCTTTTGATCTCTGTGAAAACATCTCAACTATTTGTTCAGGGATGGAGCTCTAAGAAATGCTGCTTTTCCCTGTCTTGCAGGGAGACAGAGCAGCTGAATACATAGGATGAGTTTAGAAGACATAAGATGACCAGTCCTTTTTTTTTTTTTTTTGGAAAATTTGATACCTGATTATGAATAGATGATACTTTATTGGTAACCAACACCTAAGATGTTTTTATTTGCAGATGGGTTACCAAAAGAGGAACAGGATGCGGAGAGGATGCTAGGAACCTCAGCATTATGTTATTCTCCAGATTTGGGGAAAAGACCAGTGGGAAAAAAATAAATTTTTTCCATTTTCTGTTATTAGAGGAACTTGGGTACATGAAATCCCATACACTGAAAGGTTTATCCTCACTGTTCTGACACAGAACTGCAGGGGGAAAAAAAGTGCATTAGATATTGGTGAAAGTTTTCTAGTGTATTGGGCTCAAAGGTTAAAAGTTCAGCAACTTCATTAAATCTAGTATTGCAGTCTTAGTGAGAAATAATACACGTTTATCATATAATTGAGAATAAGAGGTGAGAAAAGAAAGTGAAAAAGAAGAAAAAATTAAAACAAAAACCTGATATAGTTCTGAGAGACTGAATTCCATAGCTGGTTACCACACTAAAATCTAAATATTTGATTTACTTTTAATCATTTTCATCCTTTAAACTCAAGGGAAAGAGAAAAAAGAACGAAAACAAAAATTATGCAAAATTTTTCAAAGAAGGCAAAGAATCTTACCATTCTAGCAATTGTTTCAAAGGATTGTGCAAAACTTTGCCTTGAAAAATTTCACATAATTATTAACATTTAGGTTGGAAAAAATATAACCACATTATATTCATATTGGATTTAATTTTCTGAATTTTGAGTAATGAAACAAGTCATCAAAGAAAGTTTTTCTTAACATTAGTGATTCTAAAAACATAGTTAGCTAACTTTGTTCTTGTGTTCTGAGTTAACATATCTTTTCTTAATGAGAATACTTAGATTTTACAAATGTGAAAAATAAACATAACACAAGGGAGGGCAATTTCTGTTTTCATATTACTCCATAGTTAAAATTGTCAATATACTCATTATCATTAGACATATATCAAATACCTACAAACTATGTACACTTATATCTTTTCAGAACCATAGTTATATTTTATTAGGGTGTTGAAACTGAATTATTCTGTTTTGATCTAATAAATAACTCAAAATATTTTCTGAAATTAAGCAAATCATTCCTTAAAAATAATCACTACTTGCTGTTTTCCTCTTTGTCAGGTCATTTAAAATTACGATTGCTTAATATAGCAGAGGAAGAATAATGCCTTCAAGCCCTATAATGTGAGAATACCATAAGTTTTTGCTGTTTTCAATTTTCCTGGTTCTTTGTCTTATTAAATCCCATATTAGAGCTCTCAAATAAAGCTGACTTTAGGGTCTTTTTCATAAACTAATGGGACTAGGTGAGTAGGGCCTATCTTTAATCAGTAGAAGCTTTTTTGAAAGTATAAAGGACTAATACAGTTTTGGGTGAATTGAGTTATGAGCTTCTTAGAAGAAAACAACACCATGGAAGACCATTTCTTCTGGGCTCAAGGTTTTACCAGGTGGATGACTCTTTACTGAACTGGACTGAAATCTCAAGAATTTATCCATTGTATACCTCATATTAGAAAGCGTTGTTAAGACACAATGTTTAATGGAGGAGAGCACAAATATAAATCCAATTTATATTTCTTTAGATTTTTTTAGGTCATTCTCTAAACAATTGGTTCAGATAAAGTTCAAATTGTTAGAAAAATTCCAAAGTAAAAAGAATCCCATCCATGGGGAAACACTGAATTTTATGAAACTTTCATTGGTCAAGTCCTAACGGTACAAATTTCACATCAAAACTTCTAATATGAAGGAAGTCATGAGTTATATCAACTTGACTAAATTAAATTGCTAAAGATTATGCAGCATTGTAAAGGACATATAAAGAGACTCCTATTGATCAAAGTGGTTACAGAGAAACAGAGAAAAATAGGTACAACAATAAAAACAATAGCTCAAAAGAAACTTCACTAAACAGAATTGCATATAGATCTTTGTAATATGGAGTGATTTATAATATGATTATAAAATATAAAAATGATAGGGGACCTCAAAGATGATCTCATCTTCTATTCTCATTTGTCAAGTCTCAGGCCAGAAAAATTAGAAAAAATGAATTATTTGCTTAATGTCAAAGACTACAAAACATAGGAAACAGCACTGGATCTTGGTCTTTGGATGTCAATTGCAATGCTGCTTTTATCAAGTGATTTTTAGTCATGCTCTGAAGATAACTATGGGTTTTTCCAAAGAAATAGAAAAGCACATATTTTGGAAAGTTTTCAGTAGATGTGAATCATTCAATGAAATTGTGAATATTTGGGGAAGAGAATATGTAAATTCTTAATGAGGGGCAGAAAGTATATTTGTTACACTCTCAAAACTTTGGGCCTTTAAATTCATTACAATAACAACTAGGAGGGTACAATCTGTTATTGAGCGTGGGAACTACATGTCAAAATGAAGACTGAATTAGATCATATACTTCTTATTAGCAAATATATTGGAAAAAGATATCAAGGTAACTACTTAGTAGGTAGGTTTCTATAATACATGAAAATAGAAAACTCATAAATTCCTAGAAAATTCATAAACACTATTTATATGGATTATGGTGAACATTTTTGTCAAGTGGGCTCTCATGTCCTTCTGTCTGTCTTTCTTGTTTTGTTATGCTGAGGATCCAACCCAGAACCTCTATCCCCAGCCTGGGCTCAGTTATTTTCAAGAAAAATTACACACTCATTGATGCGCTTAATCAATAGCAGTTCCATTAATGATGATATAAGAATAAACTGTTTAATAGCTTTTTTGATTTTAACAGTAAGTTAAAAAAATAGGTCAGGCACATGGTGTAGAACTGTAATCCCTGTGACTCAGGAGGCTGAGGCAGAAGGATCACAAGTTTAAAGACAAACTCAGTAACTCATTGAGGCCCTAAGCAACTCAGCAAGACCCTGACTCAAAAGAGAGATAATAAAAAGGACTGGGGGTGTATCTCAGTATTAAAGCTCCCTGGGTTCAATTCCAATACCAAAAGTGAAAGAAAGAAAGAAAGAAAGAAAGAAAGAAAGAAAGAAAGAAAGAAAGAAAGAAAGAAAGAGAGAGGGAGGGAGGGAGGGAGGGAGGGAGGGGAAAGGAAAGGAAAGGAAAAGAAAAGAAAGTAAAAATTGTGCAGCAGCACAATTTTCTCAGTTGGTCCTAGCATGCTAAACAGGCAAGATAAATTAAGATCTTGCTTAACCTTTGATAAAGACTGAATGTTTGTGACTCCTCAAAATACTCAGATTGATATTTAATCCCTGATATGACAGTATTTGGAAGTGGAGCTTTTGTGAGATAATTACCTCATGAGAGTGGAGTTCTCTTGAAGTGGACTGGGGTATTTATCTAGATAGGGCAGAGAGGCTGGAGAGGAAGGGAGGGGGCATGGAGTTAGAAATGATGGTGGAATGTGATGGTCATTATTATCCAAAGTACAGGTATGAAGACATAAATTGATGTGAATATACTTTGTATACAACCAGAGATATGAAAAACTGTGCTCTATATGTGTAATAAGAATTGTAATGCATTCCGCTGTCATATATAAATTTTAAAAAATAATTAAAAAAAGGAAGAGACTAGAGAGGTTAGTTTGTGGTTACACGGAGAAATCAGCCTCCTCCAATTTTAAATAGTACCCTCAGCAGCACCAACTCTGCTGGCACCTTGAGCTCACACCTCCAGCCTCTAGAACTGCAAGAAAGAGCTTTGTCTCACCAGCACATGGTGATTTGTTACAGCAGCCTGAACTAATGCAATCTTCCTAAGATAGCCTCTCAATCAACTTTCAAACTCATACTTTCTACCAGCAAAGTTAGGTAAAATAATCAGATTTTACTATTTTAAAAAATCTTAAATAACAAGGCAAAGATTGATCTCTTCTCATATCAGTTAACATGTTGAAAAAACTATCATCTTTTATCTCTGCTGAACTTTTCTGTTTTCACCAAATATATTCTATCATCTTTCCAGCTATATATTTGTGATTTAATTAATTTAAATCTACTATACATACATAGAAAAAAGTAAAGGACATATATTGAAACATAAAAATGGTTAGATTTTGGTAAGATTATACATACTTATTGTTTCTAAATATTTTTCAATGATTCTGTATTTCTCTTCAAATTTCAGTAATCCCTCCTATGTGATATCGATAGCAAAATAATTAACACACACCTAGTGCAAAGGACAGGAAGAAAAAGCAGAAAAAAAGTGGGAACCCGCAGTGAATACTAAAAATGAACAATTTATTTATTCAAGTATTTACTGAGTTCCTGGGTGAGTCTGCACTGCTGTTAGAGTTTGGTATACATCAAAGAACAAAAGGGATAAAAGTCCTATTTTTATATAGCTTGAATAGTGGTGGGAACCAATTACAAATCATTAGAAAGACAAACAAATTTGTAAACATAGGACTAGAAAAATTATCCAAGAGGACATGCTGGTCAATTGGGTCTGCCAACACAAGAGAAGTCCTAAAAACAGAAAAAAAAAAAAAAGAAAGAAAAAAAAAAGCAAGGAAAAAAAAGTCTAGAAGGAGTATTGAGTCCCTTTTGAGAAAGATTTTGGTGTTGATGTTGAAAGCATTTTCAAAAAGAGTTTGAATTTAGCCAAAAGAAAATGATCATAAGGAGTATAGAGGATGCCTTTTAGAGTTTGAAGTCACGAAGGAAATAAAGACAGGATCTTTACCTGTAAGAGACAGTGGCTTCAAAGTGTGGTTCATTGTTCTTATTGTGTTGCTGAAATAATGAAATGAATTAAATATCAAGAGTGCAGTTTGTGCCTACATTTAAAACAAAATTCATGAATTACAGGTTGTTTTCTAGTATAAAAAACATGGTAAATAAGTTATTATGTGTTTATTGGAATTAATTTGATCATCCTGTATAGCTTTTTATTTTTTAAGATCTCAATTCATTACTAGTCTCGTTTGAAGTCCTTTTTTGATTCTCCTGTCCTCCCTTGCTCCAATCTGTTAGGAATCTAATTTTATGCTATGTTAATATATTAGCCCCTTCCACATTCTACTTCAACTATAGATTTCCTTATCCTGTTTATCTAGAAGATACTCAAGAGCAATGATGATACCTTTTTATTTTCTGAATCTACGACTCTGACCTCTGTGCTTACTACACACAAGACCCTCAATAGAAAATTGTTCAGGAATAAAATC
The DNA here is from genome assembly GCF_001458135.2 of Marmota marmota marmota. Taxonomy (NCBI): domain Eukaryota; kingdom Metazoa; phylum Chordata; class Mammalia; order Rodentia; family Sciuridae; genus Marmota; species Marmota marmota. Next base: position 51,547,704 of record NW_026000026.1, on the reverse strand, counting down.
ATTGGTGTAAAGATTAGAATGAAACAAAACTGGATTTGCAGTTTTTATTCTAAAGGTTATTCATGAGACTGTAATGATAAAGTTCCCAAGATAGTAAACATTTTGCAAGGTGAAATAACATACTCCAAATTGGATCCACAAGGGAAACGGGAAATCTTGACTCCAACTCTAAAATCACACAATTACAAAACTGTTTTGCTCTAGAATGTCAAAATTATCTCTCTTTTAAAACATAATTTCTCCAGCCGGACACAGTGATGCATGCCTGCAATCCAAGTGGCTCTCAAGGCTGAGTCAGAAAGATCATGAGGTCAAGTGAGGCCCTAAGCAACTCAGTGAAACCCTGTCTCTAAAAAAAACACAAAATAGGGCTGTGGATAGGGCTCAGTGGTAGAGTGCCTTTGGGTTCAATCCCCCATACCAAAAAAAAAAAAAAGTAATATCTCCAGACACTGTATGGTACTAATGCAAACAGTTTAACAGTTTGATTTCATTATAGTTTAAGTGTTGTGTTGTCCAGTTCATGTATTTCAGGAATTCCCTGGTAGTCCTATAGTAACTGAACTTTCTTCTCCTGTAGATGAGAAGAGTATGATAAATAAGTAAGTAAATACATGTGTCACAAACACAATGGAGGAAAATAATTATCAAATATGGAAGTTAGAGAACACTAAAAAGTAAATACCCGAAGCCCTTCTATGTCACATGTATGTTGGACTGTGGTGGCTTGTCACCACAGCTATGTATTTGCTCGTATAATATCATACCATGCAGACAACATTATGTCCATTTATCCTTCCTTAACTCTTTAAAGGTTCAATCCAAGGATATCATGATTGAAATTTCCAGTGTGTCTTCCAGTGTGTGCTGATGTTCCCTGCATTTCAACTATTTCCATATTCTTGTCTGTATATTCAGTCCAACATGATACCTAGCAAAAAGTATTAGTTTTGTAAAATTTAGAAGGAAGAAATGCTCAGATAATACTATCACACAGGAGACTTTGAAAAAGAGTGGGAATAATGAAGAAAGAAGAAAGGTACTATCAAAGACCCCCATAAATCATTAGGAAAAATAGAGGAGATGGTTTGTTAAAAACTTACATTTTCAGCTAGATATCAGGTAAATCAGACCGTACTTAAAACATAAAGTAAAGTGTAAACCTAGCCTACTAGAAAGGGTAAAAAGTGATTCTGGTTGTAAATAAGGCATTCTGGTTCCAATAAACTCTACAGACATTATAGTAAAAATATGATAAGAGGAATTTAAGTAGGAATTAAAACAGAGAGAGAATTGATTATGACATGATTATAGAGGTCTAAAAATTTGAGGAACTAGATCTTATAAGGGCATATAGATAAACTTCATAATGTTACAGATGAAAATAAATATAAGGAAGTGGTTGTTAAGCACAGACCACCTCACCAGAAAGAAGATATGGATAATGCTGTTGCATTATATATTTCATCATAATCTTAGCTCCACTGTTGACTTTTCACATATTTCAATCATATAATGTGAAAATGAACTTCTTAACTGTGGGAGCCAGCTCTTACATAACTTTGAACCCCTGTTGTTTAGCACAGAGCCTATTATAATAATTCTATTATAATGCTTGTTTGGTGCTTTCCTTGCTAAATAAATGAGTGAATGAATAATGCCTAAATATATGGCTGTTTCTGTACACACTATGACAATTCAGGATATCAAAAAGAGAGCATGTGGTGAAGTTTGACCAAGTTTTGGAGAAATTTTCCCTCTCAAACTTTTAAGGAAGAATGAAAATAATTCCAGTTCCATCTTAATTCCAAATAAAGTCAAAACTATGGTGTGCAAAGCACAAGTCAAATCATTTTACTTGTATTAACTTGATTCCCATATCGACTCCCCCCAAACAGACATTATTCTCAATGAGAAAAAAAAGTAACTGAGCATAAGGGAAATTAAATAAATTGACCAAAGTAACACAGTTTGTAAACACAGAGCTGGATATGAATGGGATCCTGGTTGACTGCACAGCCAGTGCCCTTTCCACTTTGCTGTTTTCTCTTCTACTGAAAAATGGGGGAAGTGATATTAGAAAACATAGTGAGGTGGGATATTACTAACTGAGAAGTTGAAACAACCATGGAAAGGAACACTGAGTGTAGTTTAACCTGTACTTCAGAGAAAATTTAAATGCCAAAGGAAAAATGAGACTTGATTCCATGGCTATTCATTTCAAAATGGCTCCAGTGGTATAAAACACTCAGAAACAAGAAATTGATAAGGAAACCACTGAACTGCCTTCTTCAAAGTTATTGGTACTGTCATTTACTAGATAACAGTATGATCTTAGGGACATGACTTTTCTGTACCTCATATCCCTAATTGATGATAACAGTAATATTTTTTTTCTTATATGTCAATTGAAGGATTACATGAGATGTAATGAAAAGGAATGTGTTTAAAATAGTAGTTGGCACACAGTAGGCATTCAACAGAGGGTATCTTTCATATTAAGAGTGAAGAAATGCAAGTAATCAAATGATTTCATCATAAAAAGTACAGGATCAGACAAGTAGCAGCAGAGAGAAGGGAGCAAGTCAAATTGTATGGGACAAAGGTCAATGGGACCAATGAGACCAGAAGTCCATTTTTGGGGAGTGGGCAGGGGGAGGATTGATATAACTTTCAAAATTTCTCAAGAATAAAATGGACCTGGAAAAGTACAATTTGGCTTGGTCTGAGAGGCATGAGTGGTATGATCTGTGTGACCAGAGGCCTTTCAGAGAATAAAAATGTCAAGAATGAAAATTAGCTTAAAGCCTGGAAAAAGCTGAATAAAATTTATGAATTGAATAAAATAAAAATAAGTGTAAAGGTCTTAACGTGGGATCCAAAATTCAAAATAATATGGAAAATTATGTCATCATCTTGAAGAAATATTTTATTAATTATTAAAACTTACATTTTTAATTTCTCTATATCCTTACCACATCTAACATTATATTGTATATTTATTTTCTTCTTTGTCTCCATGTTCATGACCACTCTTCTCAAATATCATAATTAAACAAATTATGCAATCTTTTATATATTTTATCTTTTATAGAAATTCCAAAATGATTGCTACAATAAAAGTTATTATCACTGTATCTTTAGTAAAATGGTGATCAAAGTGTCCAAGAAATTTTATTCTATTAAGTTCAATACACACTTATTGACCTTTATTATACTGTATGAAGATCATCTCATCCCTGTCTTAAAAGACCATTTGGCCAAACTGGGTGGACTTAGATTAAACAGGCATATTGCAATAAATATTTTTTTAAAAATACACAGAGGACTTGGATATGCCATTATTTTCAGTGTATAATTTTTAACAAAATTTATAATGAATTCTTGGAAACATTAATTTTAATACTAATAATTGTGTAGAGTTCCTTGTGGTTAGACAAAAGCACTGCAGAACAGTAGAACAAATCACAAAGGGTTATGTTGCTGTTTTCTTTTTTTTTTTCCTTAACTTCAACTCCAAATGAAAACAATTATATTTGAAACATGCATTTAAGAAATGGGTGAATCATAAGGTCAAATTATCTTTAAAATAGAATCAAATGACAATTGAAATCTCTTATGAAAGACATTTGGCTTAGGAAAATTGTTTTCTTTTACTTGAGACTCAGCATTTATACATTTGCTGTTTTAAAATTACTTCTAAAGATTATCTTGGTATTATAATGGAATTGTTGTGCAAATACAGCTTAATACATAAAATGAGAGCTATTACAGTGTCCCTTATGGTTCCATCACGATCCATAAAAAGTTCATACCATCCGCGCAGGTCTCTCCACAGTCTGCCCTCTGGTGCCCCAGGCCTGTGCTGCCACACCACATTCTCTAGCTCATCAGCCCTGAAATAAAAAGCAAATTCTGAGCTTAAAAGGACACTTGATAGATGCAGCCTAAATTCAATTTCAGAAAATGTTATCAAAGACTGATTTTGAAAACAGGCTTTCTTCCATTAAACAAAAACAGTAGAAAGAAAATAACTATCTTAACATGCCAGTTGGGCATAGTTATAAATATCAGGAAAAAGACACAATATGGAGGTAATATTTTCAATATACCACAGATGTCATTCTGCAAGTATTATAAATGATTTTAGAATTTCAAAATATCAGAGTTTCCATTAGAAAAATTACCTACAGAATAAATGTCCTTAGTAATCAAAGCAGTTATGATTATTTCACCTATTTCTTCTTAGGGGAAAACAAATAAACAAACAAAAATAAACAAGCTATTACCAGATAATTCTCTCCTAATAAATGTTTTGAAAAGTTAGGAAGAGATTTAAATTAATTGTACTTACTGACTCTATGCTATATGCAAAATTTCCTCTTTTGAGTATCAGGGGGCAAAATTCTTACTCAGAAAATTTGAAAGGAGGAAAAGCATATATTGAAACTCTTAAATTACAGTTTATAGAGTTCATAAATTACATGATAAAAATTTGTTAATTAAAACAAGCTGCCAGACTTTATAAAAGAAATAGTTGTACTACAAATTAAAATTTTAAATATGATAGTTCCATGGTCTTTTTTAAAAACCAAAATGAGAAAGGGGCTACTTAACTTCATTAATTGTAATCCATTCAAAAAGATAACTACATTCAGAATCCACTAGTTGAATATGAGATGATAGCTAGCATTTTATGGTATTAACGGTTTATAATAAATATGTTTTCCATATGCAACATAATTTATATGAATAACACTAAGCAAAATGAATAGCAAAGTATTTTTGACTTCTATAGAATAGTTAGTGTTCTTTTAAAAAATATAGCACTGAAGAACACACAAATATGAAAATTTCACATTAAAGTAGCATGAATTCATTTGTTCAGGAGAAAGTAGAGTTACAGCTGATTTTAATGATGAGCTTTAGTGCATTGCTTGCACAACAGCACATGTCTTTGATAATATCAAACTCAGAGATAAATCATTTTAAACAGCAAAGGCAGCAATTATAAAAGGATGTCAGGTTACAAAAACGGAACAATTAGACAAAAATTTTAGGAGGGCATGATTTCAGTGTAGTTATGGTTTTTTTTTCTATTTCTGTTATAACTTTTTTATAGTAAAATATTTTAATCTCTCTCTGGTCTCCTTAGTATAACTAAATCATCCTACCAGATATGCAAAATAAAGCCACCCTAGTCATTTTGAAATTGTGAAAAAGAAGGAGGTAATAATGTGTTATGTTCAACTCTACTGCTCCAATTCATTTCAATGAGAATCAGTCAATAAAAAGTCCCTGTTTCAGCAAAGGCGGGAGAAGAAACAAAAGGACTTAATGAAATGATCTGTTTACAAAATGCTAAGTGAGGGTTCTATGAGAAAACAGATTAAATCCCATTTTGGTTTCCTAATGCAATTTCGGAAGTCTCATATGCTCCCAGTTTTTGCTTGTCATTTTTTTTTTTTCTTTTTTGGTAAATGGACTGAGACATGTGGTCTTTTTTTTTTTTCTTCTTGTCTTAATGTTAACTTTTTTTTTTTTAAGCTATTTAACTTTCTTTCTTTTCAACTTTGCTACAGTATTTCTAACTAGACCAGAAGAGATAAATCAGTGCCTGAACTGTAACCTTACACTTATATACTTGTTAAATGACTTTTTTACAGTCTGTTATTGCTAGAAATTGGATTGCTTTTAAACTAATGCTGTCTGGCAGGCAAAAGTGAGTGAAACCGCAAAGCCTGGAGGAACACTAATTACTTGTTTTAATTAGCAGCAACTTTCACTAGAGTATAATCTCCCTACAGGCCACTTTTCGGTAGGTGTGGAAAAAAATCATGTAGGAACAAACTGATAATCTCTTACTTGCCCCTAAATGAGAGCAGAACTCTGATTCTAGTGTAGACATATCATTCTGAACAAGCCTCTAAACCCTCAGGGAACAGGGCCTACTAGGCTAGGCTACCCAATTCAAAGATCTATAGCAATCAGTTACACAATAGAGCCCCTTATTTTATGCTGCTACATTATAAAAGTGGTCCTTTTGTTACATTTCCATCCTTAAAAGGGTCTTAATCCCTTTCTTTTCAGACCAGTCTATGGCAAATTCCACTGGGACATCCCATTCGCCACAAGGACTGAAATGACCTACTCCGAAAGCAGCATGTGAAGCTTTGAGCCTTTTCTCCCCCTGCCACTCTCCAGAGAACATTAAATCGTACTTTTCATTCCCCTCACCATAGGGGGAACCCCCTTAATGATGACAGAGAAAGAAAAATTCCACCACACTGTCCTATGATACCATTCTGCTGTCAAGCAGGCGTTTCCCTGGTCAGAGAATCAAACATGGCTTCCAGCAGGTGGATGTTGCTGAAGGTCACAGACAGCAAAATGCAGGGGTTACACATGGAGGAAGCGCAGGTTCCCACAGCAAATTAAGTCATCTGTGAAGCTTTCTCATTTCCCAGAGCCTAAATTTATGACTACTTTTAAGGGTCATTCTTGTTTCCAGGCACATGGGCTTTATTGAAAGTATTCAAAATTTTGGAAGAGCAGTGTTATCCCAATTGAAAGCACATATATGAGCCACGTGTTTAATAGAAAAAGGTGAAATTTTCAAATGTGTTTATGTAATTCTTTTATTACTGATTAAAGAGATAAATTCTTGAGTAAGTAAAAATTTCAAAAACAAAAGCTAAGTAATAGATTGAACATGGGCATATTTGAAAAGTCAAGGTGGAGGTATGGGAAATAATAAATTCTTTTTTTGATATGAGAAAATTATTCTAACTTTTATGTCAAAGGGACTAACTGAAAACTCCACAATCTTATAATTGTATAATGCTATTATGAATCTTGATTACTATTATTTGTATTCCTATAGAACTCGAAATATGTTTTTCATTTAAAAAACTGAAACCTGCAAAACATTTTTTGTTTTTGCTTTTTATGATTAAAAAGTCATATGTTTTTAGATTTTATTTTTATTATTCATTGGTGCATCATACATAATACTGGGATTTGTTGTTAAATTCTTGCACATGCACAACATATAGCAGTCTAATTTGGTCAGTTTTGTTCTCTAGTATCTCCCCTTTGCCTCCCCTCCTTCCTACACCTGGTTCTCATAAACAATTCTTTTTGTAAAACAAAAAATTATGGACTAGTATGCTAGTAATTTTCACTATATACAATGATCTGTAATTTAAGCAAAATTAAAAATGAAATTTTCTGGCTAGGTGTAGTAGTGCATACCCATAATTCCAGCACCTCGGGAAGCTGAGGCAGGAGGATGAAGAGTTCAAAGCCAGCCTCAGCAAAAATGAGGCACTAAGCAACTCAGTTTCTAAATAAAATACAAAATAGGTCTGAGGATGTGGCTTAGTGGTCAAGAGACCCTGAGGTCAATCCCTAGTACTTCCCCTGCCCCCCAAAAAGAGAAATTTTCTTATAGATTTAACCAGTATTTTTTTATTTAAAATACCTTTTAAATAATACTATAGTTTATACTTAAATTAATGAATAGGATCTCTTCTGTTTTACACAAATGATTCAGACAATGTGTATAAACCTTCATAAATATTGGCATTTCCACATGATATTATTTTAAGTATTTCCCTGACCCGATTATGGATTATGGTATTTATCAAAAAAAAAAAAATAGAAATTTGTTGAATTTTGGAATTTTCTTGATGAAAAGCTTAGGGGTAGCATTAATTAAAAGTCCTCTATCCCTTTCCTTTACTAACACAATATCTATTTAAAATGTACTATATGTATAGCATTTCATACACATATATGTAATATATATGCCATGCATCATAGAAAAGTATTTTATATACATGATTTCATAGGGTAATACCATATAAATATTCATTTATCTCACATTTTTAATATTATGAATTATATAAAGTTCCAGAAAATTAAAGCCAAATTTAAGATACGGATTCTTCTATTTCTGTATTATGCAAGTGGTATTATTTGCCCATGTTTGATTACTTGAAAGATTATGGGGAAAAATCTATCTGAAATCTTTTTGACATTCCTTTGTTATTACAGTTATGCTTTTCTCCAAGAACTTTATCTTAGATTGCATAAGGTACCTTTGGTTACTGTTTTGTGAAAAGTGAAAATTTACAAAATTGCTGAATCCTTGGATTGAGGTTGTTTTTTGCCAGTGGCAGGATTGTTGTTAGGTCATGACTAGACTCTGGCTTGCTAGAGAGCTAGAAACGCAATGCATGAGATAGCAAAAAGAGCCCAAGGTAGAAAAATTAAATATCCAGACTAAGAAATAGTTGAAAGGACTTTTAGGAACAAGGGGTATTGCAGGAGAGGAGAATGGATGATAGTGGGGCTGCCCCTACTCATTGTTTCCCTTCACAGTATTGCTCAGATGAACCTGCATTGCTCCATGAATGAACAGAACATCTCTCCAACAGGCCTAATAACCTTGTCTGTTAATAGCCACTTTAATTTAAATGATCAAACCTAAATATTTAGAGGTATTTAGAGCTTTTTTTGTATTAGTTAGTGACAACCTACCTGTAATTCTTTATTTTTCTCTAAGTTCTCTTTCCTTAGTACTTTCTACAAAACACATTATGAAATCTATGGTAAATGTTATAGCTGAGACTTGGATGCTATTTAATTGAAGAAAAGTAGTTTGTTTTGTAGAAATAAACTGTATACAGAACATGCACATCAAGTGAGATAGGAACTCCAACACAACTTATTTCTATTTTCACATTTTAATTTCTATGCTGAATATCTTTCTGAGTATCATTTTATTTCCTTTGCTTTAATGTGGGAAAAGGAAATCCATGCTTGAAGAGGTGTCTTTCATAATATGTATAACAGGAGACTGGAGTGACCATGTTTAAGTTGGAAAAAAAGAAACATAGTTCCCCCCACCTACACACACTAAATATCAAGGTATTTGTGTTTTATAATCTTGAAGATTCTCTAGGTAGTTGTCTTGATGGGAAATAAAACTTGAATGTCCAGGAGGGATTCAACCACAATTTCCAAGTGTCATTTAAATTCCATTATTAACTTTTTCAGTATTGTGACTGGTGATTAGCCTCTAAGGGAAACACTATTAATAAAAATGATTGAATTTAATTACTGAAAATCCAAGCATAAAATAAAAGCATATTTTATCATTACTTGTGAGTTCATACATATGTTATACAGCTGATAACTTATTGGATAAGGCTTCTTTCATATGTTTTTCTTCTGAAATGAGAAGTGATAAAACTATAAAGGATATTAGTAATTAATATCTTATAACACTTATTTTTGGTACAAAACACCTTCACAATTATGTGTATGGCAAGACTGTGAATGTGTAAATATACTTACCATTTTGGTTGTTTGATTATTCTTATCTTTGAAGAGAATTTGCCTCTGACTTTAAAATATAAATACCAAAACACAGATAATTTTATACTTGAGAAGATATGGTAATATAAATCAATACTTTAGTTATAAATAATAACAATTTTATCAGGACTTAATATGAATTCTGACTACACAGATGTGTTCAATTTGTGATCATTAATCAAGCTCAAATTTATTGTTTGTGCCTTTTTCAATATGTATGCTTTATGTCAATATTTTAAATAATTCCCAGAATCATAGAATTCCAAAACTTACTTTAGAAATTGTTTAGTACAAATTTCCCAACAGATGATTCTTTTTGAATGGACAATTTTATGCTCAGATCTAGTGTTAAAAGGGTCAAATGCTCTGACCCCTTATATAGCCATCTTTAAAAATAGTACAAATGATAAACACAAGAAAACAGAAAACCAATATGCAAATATAATCATAGAACATTATTAAAATGCAGTAAGGGATAGTGAGTTTCATGAGACAAGTGTGCTTATCTATAAGGTCTCAAAATAGAGAGTAAAATTAAACATATCCTTAAGTTTTTTAATTGATCTGATTGAAATATAAAGAATCATGGAGTGTATTTGATAAATGCTTGTTGTGGTCAGTTATTGCTGTAAGGGTTTTACCTTAATAATCACATATCTTTTACACAACTGTCTTATGAAATAGTTATTATTGTTCTCATTTTACAGGTAGAGAAATTAAACTAAAAAGAAGGTTTGGAAGTGTTGAAGAATTAATTTGAGTAAGACAGTTTGATTCTTGAATGGATGTTTTATTCACTATTTGAGACTAAACCACTCTGTGTGTTTTCTGAAAGCCCCTAGAATGTGTATCTTAATGTATAACTAGCCCCTCCAGGTGAATTATATATAGCACATAAACTGAACAATTCTGGATTTTAAAATGTTTGTTTCCATCTTGTTAATTTGGAACTTGAATTGGATTTCTACACAGAAATGCTATTATAAATACAGTTTGTATTTAAAAAAAAAAACAAACCTCTAACCAACAGTTTGGGTTTTCTCTGCTAAACTTATGGATCAAACTTACTGTGCTTTGTTGTACAAAGTTCTTGTTATTTAATATCTGTTCATTGAGTGTATATTTATTGTGCATGCTCATTCACTGCATGTGACATGAAAATATTGCACCATGATTACTAGGCATGCATAGTTGAGCAGAAGTAAATTGAATTATAGAATGTATTCTGATAAATCATAAGGTAATTTTCTATGAATTTATAGTATTTGAGGGATACAGTGGGAAAATAAATTTGTTCTGACTTAAAGACTTAGGGAATACTTCAAATTACAATTGTCTATATTTCATCTGGATTGTTTATTAATCTGGATTATAAGATTAAAAATATAATCAGGAGTCTAAAAGATGAATAGAATTTGATGAGTAGACAGGAGGAGAAGAGATGCTCTTTCTCTAATGTTCCAGATATCCATGTAGGAATAATGTACACTCTGTGGAATACATTTTCCCCCTAAACTGTACTTATTATAGAACAAGTTTCCATTTTTCTCATATACTCCTTAAGAGTATAGGTATGATTCTTGTTCTCCTAGAGCTCAATTAACATCATATTTGAAAATGTGAATATTATGGAATTTTTAAACTATGGATGCAAATTATTTAAAACTTCTTAATAGGGCGATTGGTCAATTTCCCCTCTCATTTAATCGAGGTAGCCTTCCAACTATGAACAATATAGTTACTAGAAATGACACTATAGGGATTCTAAGACTAATTCATAAAATGTCAAGATGTTTTCTCCTCTGTCCTAGAATACTTGTTCATGGAGCCTTGAGCTTCTATGTAAAAAGTCTGATCAACAACACTTTTAGTTCATGTTGATCCATGATAAAGATGATCCAGTCAAGATTCCCAGTTCTAAGCCCTGCCTTCCATATTTCCATTCATTCTGAACATGGTTCTGAATATGTAAGTAGAGCCATTTTGGATTTTATACACCAGCCCATCCATCAACTGAATAATATTAACATGTTCTTGCCATTTATGCCACATTTTAAAAAATGGAATCACTTAGCCATTCTCCATCCAAATTATTAATTCACAGAATCAAGAGGAATAATAAAATGGTGATTGTTGTTAAGCTACTAAATTATGAGATAATTCATTATACATCATTACATACCTGGAACAAATATGTTCAAAAGTTTCTGATACATGTCAAAATATTTGATTCTATAGATCTTACTATAACATTACTTCTCTTTCTTTCACTACATTAAATGAATGAATATAAGCTGGAATAGGATAAGTGCTTTTCATTAAATAACTGAACACATACAATAACAGTATTATAATAAATTTTGATAAATGATATGAACTAAATTAAGAGAAAATTATGAAAAATAAACGTTAGGATTATCTACTCTAGATGAACTGCACAAGGCAAACTTCTCTTCAGAAGTAAAATTTAAGTCAGAACAGAATAAAGGAAGAAGCAGGGAAGGGAAGATTAAAAGGTTAAACTTTTCAGGAAAAAAAAAAGAAGCTATATAATCAGTTCCTGAAATAGGAAAGAGCTAAGAATATTCTAGAATTTGAGAGAGGGAAAAGAAAAGCAAAAACAACCTCTATAACTGAAGCAAAAAAAGAAAATCAGACAATAACTTAAAATTTATTTAGAGATGTGGCTCAGTAGCCATAATATGCAGAAAAATTCCTATTAAAGATTTTGAATTTAATTCCCAAACCAATGGAAACCCATGTGAAATGCTCTACAGCATTAAGTGTAAGTTATTATTGTTTCTATTTACATGTAGAATATTCATCAGATCTCATTGCACTAAAACATTGTGTTTATGATATTTATAATTGTAAAACAGCATATTTTTATCTTTTCTTTGTGGGAATTAATTTAAATTCTTACCTGCAAAAACAAAGCATGTTCTCAGCAGAAAAAAAAGAAAAGAAAAAGAAAATAGTGACATTTCCTCCCACAACTCGTCCCAAATATTTAATTTTTCTAGGCAGTGTCTAAAAGCTATAGTGGAACAAAGAGTTAAGCAGAGAAAGAAAAAGTACTCAAGTGGAATACAGAGTTGAGGTTCCATCTGTTCCCAGCGTTGGAAAAAAAATGCATTTCCAACTATCTTAATGAGGATGGAAACAATACTTCCCATGGCAGTTGTAAGCCTTAAGCAAAATAATCCATATATTTCACTCATGACATGGGGTGCATAGAGTGAAGTTTCAATAACTGTGACTATTGTTACATTTGAGATCCAAACTTTAACTGGGCAACTTTTCTCCTGAATTGATGTAAAGGATGTTTGCATAATGAGTATTCATAGTTTAAGTATTTCTTATTGGTGACAATCATTTAGTTAGGATAACTCTTCTATTGTAAGTTATATGCAATATACATGACTGTCACAGAATGGAATAATTATTTTAGAGGCAAGGTAGCTAACTAATTTTACAAATGAGCCCAAATTATAAACCAAGACCAAAAATGTTATTGCTTTAAAGAAGTTTTTGTTTACTCACATATAGTACAGTGTTATCACTTGGAATAATTTCATACAAATCTGGATACATAAATATAATCAAATAAGACTTAATGGGTGTAAGCTCATCTTTCTTCTTTTTCTTTCCCATCTGAACATGTTACTGGCCAGTTTTCTCTCTCACTGTTACCTCTCACCTCTGGTCAGGTACAGAAGCCCCAACAGAGGATTCCCAGGGAAAGGAAGAACTATGAGACAGAGGGAGCCTGGATCTCTGAATCTCCCCTGGAGACGCTCTAAGTCAAACACTGGTATTGAACTATGATCTGAGTAAGAAAGAGGCATCTTTCCCACTAAGCCACTCATTGAGATTTTTGGATTCTATGTTTTAGCAATTAGTGTTGCTTGATTAGTGGGAGCACATATATCAGATATACCCCCAGAAAATGCCACTTTCTCAAGAGATAAACATATTATTTCAAAAATCAATCACTAAATATTATCAAATTTCACTCCAAAGGAATTTCTCTATTTAATTGTCTATTCCTGTTAACACTATTCCTGTTAACCCACTGTGTCAGTGACTTGATTTCAGAATTCGGCATTATCACTGACTCTATCTTGTTCCTGATATGTAACTGGTTGCCTTCTGAATTAAAGCTGGAATCCTCAAAGACTATCAAGCTAGCCCTTTCTCAGCTGATTTTGCAATTTGGACCTTGAGTCTCCTTTGATTACCATTATGAGATAATCCAGTCATACTGTATTTGTTTCCCAAAATGTGTCCAGCATTTTGCTAAAAAAATTATTAGTCAGAGTCCAGTAAGGAGACAGAAACCACCCCAATAATTTGAACTAGAAAATTTAATATAAAGAACTTTGAAGTAGCAAATCAGACTTACAGAATACTCTAAGCCTAATTAAATGGCAAATGCAGAAAGCAGTTACTACGTCTAGGGCTAAGGTGGAATGAAGAAAAAGACACTAACAATTTAGAAGAGAAGTAGCCCCAGAGGATAAGAATCAGATCTTTGGGGAAAAAAATGATACACATGATCTTCTGGTGGCTGAGAATCCTGCTAAAGAGAAAAAAGCTCCTAGCTGAACCCCAAGAATGAACTCAAGAGGGGCTAAGAAACCTACTCAAGCATGGGGCAGAATGACTCTCAGCTTTAGAAATATCCCTCTAGTGACTGACAGACAGACTGCTAGAAAGTGTAGTCAAGCCAGACCTAGTCACTACAAAATGGTTACTAAATGATTGAAAAAAAATGTCTGTGGTGTAGGTGGACTGGTGCCAAAGAAAAGCATGTACTTTAATTTTACCTATATTATTCCAGTTTTTCCCAACAAGTCTAACATCAGATTAGCTAGCAAAAGAGAAAAATTTCCATGGTCCAAGTATAGTATTACAAAGAAGGGCAAAGAAAGGATTTGGAACTGAGAGGCAATAGATAACATGATAGCTGGCATAGGAAGTACAGAGTAACAATAAAGTCCTTATTTTCCATTAGCTCAGAAACTACTTAAGCTGAGATTTAAAAAAAAGTAAGTATTAATAATACATTTAGGTAAAGGGGAAGGTAGGAAAATATAAAACATATTTAGAAAATAGAGAAGATAACTTAATCCAGTATAAGGAAATGGAGGCAGAGCTGACACTTTGGCAGAGTTTCAAAGATGAGTAGGCATTAGCTAGATGGGTGAGAAAGAGAAAGCTTTCCAGATAGAAGAAATAGCAGGGCAAAAGTTAAGAGTGAGCCAGAGCATTACTCATATGATGAATTGCAAGTTGTATAAATTGCAAAATATAACAGAAAGTAATCCTAGTAGATAATGTTAGGGTACATTACTACATATTTTTTTAAAAGAGAGAGAGAGAGAGAAAGACAGAATTTTTTTAATATTTATTTTTTAGTTTTCAGTGGACACAACATCTTTATTTTATTTTTTATGTGATGCTGAGGATCTAACCCAGCGCCCTGCGCATGCCAGGTGAGTGCGTTACCACTTGAGCCACATCCCCAGCCCATTACTACATATTTTTAAATGTTTTTAGGAGATTGGATTTTATACTGAAAACATTGGAGTAACTGAAGAGTTAGAAAAAGTTGGGGGAAATACAATACCAAAATATCCATTGTAAGGGTGAATTTTATGCTAATTCTCTAAGGATTGGTCTCTCAGTTTATTGATGAAGCCAAGATACAAATAATAGTACTTGGTAATAATATATGCTCAGAACTATGTTCTGAATAAATAAATGCCTGAGGGTTAATTTTGAAGATGGTGAGAAACTTGAGTTAGAAGTGACTGAATACTCAATTGTGGAAATTTAGGAGGTGGGTGAACACAAATTTCTAGCTCAAAAAGGAGTTCTACAAAAAAACTTACCATTTGGATTGCCAAGATATAGGCAGAATTTGAAGCCTTGAGTCCAGATGAAATCACTTAATTAAAGTATAAATGTAATTACATGAAAGAGGTTCATGGCAGAACTTGGGAAACATCAATAGTGAAGATCGGAGTCAAGAAAAAAATTCAGAAACAAGAATTTGAAAGGATGTGTGAAGAAGAAAAAGAGGAAGGAAAAGATTAAGAAAGCAGCAGTGACCAATGGTGTCAAATGGAGCATAACCACTGAGTAAGATATAAAAGCAATTTTATTGTATTTTAACTGGTCTTTCTTTCCTGTACCTATAAAATAGTCTATAGAGTCTTCTCTCTGTTGAGTCCTGTCAATGTCTATTCCTAACTGTTAAATTTCTTCTTTAAAATCTTTCACAAATTCCCCTCAAATCAACTGCCTTCAAATCAATTTCAGGAAGAGCAACCACCCCTGCCCTCAAGACTGGTGTGATATCTTCTTACCTTGACCAGAACTACATTTCACTTAGACTTACCACATTCAGGATTTGTATTAATACTTTTGCATTTTTCTTATCATATTGATAATCCCTTTCCACTAGACTATAATTTTTTTCTGAGAATAGGAGCTATATCTCATTCTTTGCATCTTTGCAGATATAGCATGATGCTTAATTTTTTTTCAAATTTTTTTAAAGAGAGAGAGAGAGAGAGAGAGAGAGAGAGAGAGAGAGAATTTTAAAATATTTATTCTTTGGTTTTCATACAGACACATATCTTTGTTTGTATGTGGTGCTGAGGTTCGAACCCGGGCCACACGCATGCCAGGCGAGCGTGCTACCGCTTGAGCCACATCCCCAGCCCCAATTCTTAATTTTAAAAAAGATGTGTATTAAACACAAAATATTTTTAACATTGAACTAGATTTGTTTTCCTGAAATTTTTATTTACACTAAAATTTATAATTTAGGTAAGGACACCATTCTGTCTACTTGCTTGACTTAAAATACCTTTCCAAATTACTTGTAAAAATTAAAATCTAGAATTTAAAACCAAACTTATATGCTAGAAAAGACAATAAAATACTTGTCCACCTTGTAGATGAAAGGAAACTGACAAATATTTATTTTATTATTTTGGTTAGAATTGTTACGAGCCTCAGACATGGCTTCAGTTTTCATGGGAAGACTACTTACTGCATACTTTTAATTGTATGATTGAGAAAATTATATAGAAAGCAAGAGTGAGGGTTAAAGTAAAAGAGGGACAGAAAGTAGTAGATGACAGAATTAAGATTTTGAATGAAACTGACAGGTTGAAATGATAGGTTAAAGTAAATGAGATGAAATTCAACAGTAAGAATTCTGGAGGATACATTATTATGGGGGAGGTAAAAAAGGTGAAAGAGCAGCTAGGATGGTTTTAAACGTTTCAGGAGAGAAGAAATGAGGACTTGAACTCCGCTAATGGGAATGGATATGAGTGACATGGAACATTTAGAATCTACATACCTTGACACATGAATGAATGCAAGGATAAGGTAGAAAGAATCAAATAGGACTTTGAATATTTGAGGCTGGATAACCCAGAGAAATGAAGACATTGATAGAGACAGAGGTCAGAAGGAGGACCTGGTTTGGGAGTCAGGTGGTGAAAGGAAACTGTTATTTTAACTTTGGGTGTGCAAGTTCTTCAGGTGAAGATAAATCCATCTCCTTTCTGAAAATCAGGACAATGTTGATTCATTCCATATTAGGAAGATCATAAACTCCATCATGATTTTTAAAACTACATAGCATAGAATAAGAATTTTGTGCCAACAAAAATAAAACCACAAAACAAAAACAGGGTACTTTATGTTCATCACCTTTCTTAATAGTCACCATTTGTCCAAAAAGTTTGTTGACACTGAGGAAACTCAAGTTGACAACTAGAAAAGACAACTTAAGATATCCAAAGGCATTTTTAAGACATACATGGAAATCACTAAAGTTCATATCAGATTCATTACAAACTTGCTCTCTTTTCACAACATTTCCACCTAACATAGAGAGTTTCTTACTCTATTTTCAGCTCATTGGACTTGATATGCGACTTTGTTTCCCATTTTGTCCCCATTTTGGCATTTTCTTATGTGCTAAAGCCATCTGTTCCTGGCCTTCTTGCTTAGGAGGAGCTCTGGCACATGGGACTAAAAATATGAGTTTGATTCATCAGGCTAACTGAGCTGGCCTTACCCCAGCCGCATGTGGAAAAGACCCAGCCGCGTGTGGAAAAGATCTTGGATATCATCTGACAGGTGTCTTCTGGGCTTTCTAGGACTGTTTGAACTACATATTGGTGGATGTGTGGGAGTTTCCTGAGTCAAGAAGATAGGAAAGCTCTTCCAGAGAGTAGAAACAGCTTCTGTCAAGCACCATGCAAGGAAAACACAGAAGGTAGTTTAATCTCTTAATAATGTTTGACATACACTTCTAAGTATGAAGAATTTTTACACTGGAGGGTGAAGATAAAGAACAAGGGATGGTTGCCAGGTACCACAGTGCACACCTATAATCCAAATTACCCAGTATGCAGAGGCAGGAGGACTGCAAGCTCTAGGCCAGTCTCAGCAACTTAACACGACTCTGCCTCAAAATTTAAAAAAAATTAAAAAGGGGTGTGGGGTTCTGGGGATGTAGCTCAGTGGTAGAGTGCCCATGAGTTCCATCCCCAGTACTGCACATACACAAAAAGAATTAGACACAGACAGTTCTGTGTTTCACCTTTTTTTTTTCTCTCCAAATTTCTTGCTCTTAATCATAGAAGTCTATGACATTATTTTTTACTTGTAAATCTGAACCCATAAAACCAATATCTAAAATGTCTTAAGATATTCCTTCTGTATTTATTCATGCATTGTTTCACTTAGTCATTCTGTTCTTAAAAAATCATTTTCGGGGGGAAGGCAGGACTGAAGGGGGTTCTTGATATCAGGTTATGTGCACAATTTCCCCTAAGTTTTCAATAAATGCTTTCCTAAAAATGTAAGGTAACTGTCCTCTAAGAATCTCCACTAAACCATTTTTATACATTTATGAACTCCTAGATGACATAAGGTAGAAACAGTGTTTGCTCAATATTATTTTTCCTTTATTTTCTGAGTGATAAATGTCACAATTTATACCAGGACACATTCTGCATATTTCATGTATGCAGAAAGTGTTCTTAAAGGAGGGTGACATGAAGTTCCTCCTGTAATGAGGCTGCAGTGACTGGTGCTTTAGCAGCCATCTTGAACTAGGCTGTAGAGGTCCCCACCAGAAATATGGTAGCAATGAAGAAAATGGCAAAAGTTCAGGCCAACAGACAGTGCAGCGTTATGCCAAAAATTGTTACACAGATGGACTTACACATGCTACACAACAATCTTATGATGTAAGGATCTCAGTTTTCTCATCTCTAAGTAGTATTTAAAGGCAAGGATCACGAAGCACATTTCCTAGGCTAGTGTTTCAATTCTGCATTTTACAATATGCACCTTACTTAGGGAGTAATGTGTTAAGAATAATGTCTGGACATGAGAAGCATTCATTAAATGTTAGCTAGTCTTACTTCTGAGTATTTATTACAAATTGCTCTCCACGCTTCCAATTAACAATTTCCATTAAAGTAATTTTTAGTTAGTGATTATAAATCTATTTACAGATGTAGAAATAGAGGCATAAAGAGATGAAATCACTTGACAAAGATTAAATAACTTGGAAGTGGTGAAGTTGCACTCAAAATCCATGCTCTTAACCTATTCTGCTCTGTTGTGAATTAAAAGGTGAGCGAGCCTGGGTCTGCACAAATTTCTAATATTGTTACAGTAAGCATGTAGAGCTGACTTCTGAATTTTTACAGCAAAGAATCAAATAGCATGCACTAAACTAGATAATTTGGATTTTTTGTTGTACGTAACTAACCTTAATTCTCACTACACATATGTATTAATTTCAAACAAGATTGTGGCCACTTCTAGATTATTAAACAGGTCTTCCTTATAGATCAAAGTGAAGTTCAAATTAATAGTTTTCATGGCCCTTTCTACCCTTTGTGAGATAAAATCATTAGCAACCTTAGTGAAGATACTCTCAGGAAGTTTGAGTTTTAATGGAGTTGATGTTCACACAGGTATATTTGTAGATGAAGGCCTAGGCCGCTATCAGTATTTTCACCCAGGTCCAGGATATCACCTCTATCAGGAAATCATCATTCACATTCTCTGTATGCTCAGGTATTCAGAAGGATACTTCCCATAGGACAGCAGAACAGTTTCTTTTGTTTTTATTTTCAACTGGTCTCAAGCAGGCTTCTGTCTTTATTCTCATGAATTTCATTAGAAATACATGACTGACTGGTTTATTTTTTAAAGCTTCTTATTGCTAAGCTCATCCTTATATAACCAAGATATTTTGAAAAACCATGGATCTCTTTATTTAACATCCACCCTTATTTCTTTAATTCTGCTAGCTAATGAAAATAAATTTTAATTTGAGTTTTACTTTTAAATTTTAGGTGTCATGACCTGCCAACAATTGTTTAGTATAAAATAACACATGTAAAATATCAGTCAAAATAATGAACAAATTACTAAAACTTAAACCTACAAATTAGGAAATCCAATATAATAGAATCTATTAGTGTATTTGCTTGATCATGCTATCAGATCATGATATTTAGCAGTAGAGTGGACATTAATCTATAATTTTTATAATTTTAGACAATTTCAGTGGTATGCTTAAATACCAACATTCACATTAACACATTTTAATAATGTGTTTTTTAATTTATTTTTTATAGGTTTTCCTCGGATATGAGATCTGGGAAATTTAAAATCAGTAGTGGTACTTGAGGAAAAAAAAGAAAAGGAACATTATGTGGTATGAATTTTCATCAGAATAACCAAATAGAATATCTTTTGAAAATTGGTCCTTTTTTTTTTTGTCTCCTGCACAGTCAATCACAAGGATGATTTGATTTAAACAAGAGTCTTCTCAGATATACTCTGAGGTGTAACACTGACACACTAAAGTAAATACCACAAAACATCCTTTGACTTTGAAACATAACTGCTGTCATAATGACCATCTGCTGGCTGTAGGTTTCGAGCATCCAGTGACCTCTGACCTATATGACAAATTATGTACCAAAGTGCCAGCGACGCCTTGTTAAAATGAAGCCAGAGGCCCACAAGTTCTCAACCCCTCTTGTCTTTAAATGCATGGGTTAAATAGCAGAAAGAGGCAGCTTGGACAGAAAACAGACATGGCAATGGCTAAAAGGGAATGCAGTCCTAATCCTCTACCCTTTGACTTTTGCAGCTAGCTGCACTACAATGTGCTTTCAACCATTAAACCACCTTAACCTTTAACCAGTTAAAATTGACTGAAAATTTGCACATCACCACCCAAGATTTGATTGACTCTTATTTGAAAATTGCATGGAGGATGGTTGTTTACTGTAATATTTTTAACAAACAAAATGTTTCTGAGTCACCCCTGATACACAGTGGAAGTGATGTCATATGAAAAACAATGTGAAGAACACTTTTCAAAGTCATGAAGTTAGTGTAGCTGCAAAATATAATAGTACAGAGATAAGCAGAGCAGGATAACATATAAATATAAATTTTAAAATATGTTTAAATTTTTAACTTTTTTTTCCAAATATATACACTCATTTTGCACATATAAATAAGATAAAATTAGTTGGTATTTAGTATAATAATCTCTGCAGTTTTTGTATACCATGGTTATTTTACTGCTATTTGTCAGGGGAAAAAATGCTGAGAATGTACACCAAAGTGTATGCAATGCTATTTGTTCATGATAAAAACAATGCAAGACATTTTATGTTTATTTTAAATCTCTTGATAAGGAATACTTTGTGAACCAGAATCCTAGGATAAATTAATACAGTCATTGATAAGTTTATGAGGCAAATTGAATTTTTCAAAAGAAATGTCTGTATCTACACATGATGGCACTGAACATAAAAGCTGACCTGCTGTGAATATGGAGATGTGTCTTAAGGAAATCTACCCACACTGATCACACAATTTTTAAATCAACATTATATTACTATAAAAATATAATAAATTAAAAAAACTGTTTCCATCAGGAAAATAAATGTGTAGAATGATAATATTTAGCAAGATAAGTAGGGAAGGAATGTTGTTAAAATGTGGATGTTTTTCCATATGTACAAAAAAGTGGGGAAAAAAGGTGAGCTCCTGAGCATAAGGTTTCTTACCTATGTACTTTTTGACTGATTCAAGTAAAATAAACTGTGT
The DNA here is from genome assembly GCF_001458135.2 of Marmota marmota marmota. Taxonomy (NCBI): domain Eukaryota; kingdom Metazoa; phylum Chordata; class Mammalia; order Rodentia; family Sciuridae; genus Marmota; species Marmota marmota. Next base: position 51,526,134 of record NW_026000026.1, on the reverse strand, counting down.
GGCCACTGGCATCAAAAAGTAGACACTGAATAAAAACTATAGAACATTAAATAATTTACTTGAACAACACTAAAACATACACTGTACCTCCAGGTTTATCTAAAAAAAAACCGGTTTACTTATTTATTTATTTACTTACTTATTTATTTTAAGAAATAAGAAGGCTTTCATAACTTTGCTTTGTAGTTGTTGTTTTTGGTATGAGGGTTTGAATCCAGGGGCACCTTACGAATGATTGCATTATACCCCCATCATTTTTAATTTTTTTTTATTTTTTTGGAGATTGGGTATCTCTTTTTTCTTTTCTTTTGGTACCAGGGATTGAACTCAGTGGTGCTTAAACACTGGGCCACATCCCCACCTCACCCCCTTTTTTTTTCGTATTCTATTTAGAGACAGGATCTCGCTGAGTTGCTAAGTGCCTCACTGAAAGTGGCTTTGAACTCGAAATTCTCCTGCCTCAGCTTCCAGAGTCACTGGGATTACAGGTGTGTCTTATCATGACCAGCTGGAAATTTGTTCAAAGGAGAATTCATGACCAATAGAAAACCAACTTATAATTAAAATTGTACTTTGTTTGTGGAGATAGAAGGTATTTATTTGAAAGACTTGACTATTTGAGTTGGGTTATATTATAAATAAGTGGAATATTAAAAATACCCCATAAACATCATTCTTCTGTGAATGTTTTATAAAGTTTCAAACAATTAATTTTATTATTTTTTATCTGGACTCCTTTTAGAGAGCATGGGCAACATACTTGCATAAAGTTTTACTTTTATTTCTTGTTAGAATTTTATAAATTATAGGTACTTATATACAATATGCACACACATATATGAATGTTCGCATATGTGTGCACCAATTTTACAAGTTCATAATCTTATTTTAATTAACATTTCAGAGACAAAAATGTGATAATAAGCAAAGTGTGTCCGCAATGTATTTTCACTTCCTTTTTGCTTTATAGTTCAGCAATTGCTCTCACACTCATCCAATGCCTTCATTCATTTTGCTCCCTACAAGACCCACCACTTCTCCTTTCACCTCTTTACCACTATTCCCTATCAAAATTGACAGCTATGTTGCAGTCCTCAGGACATTGTTTTTCTATTATGGAAAAAAAACAACAAAATCATACTAATAATTATAACAGCAATCAGATTTATAATAGCACTCATTCAGGTTTTTCCATTCATTGTCAGGTCTGGAACTTTAGAGATCACATAACCCACTCTTTTCTCATAAGTGAGTTTCTTCAAATTAATGGAACACTTGGATTTCACACAGCTATTTCAGGTTAAAGTAGAAGTGAGAAGCCAAAGACTCAAATCATTCATCTTGACTTCCTCCTCCATGAAGTTCTTTCCAGATACTATGGCTTATTAAGGACTCAATAAATAGTTTGAAAAGCTCTGATATGGGCTGGGGCTATATAGCTCAGTGGCAAAGCACTTGCCTTGTATATGTGAGGCACTGGGTTCAATCCCTAGCACCATATAAAATTAAATAAAATAAAGTTGTGCTGTCCATCTACAACTACAAAAAGATAAAAAATGAATAAAAAATTAAAAGCCCTGGTGTAATCCTATGCAGACACAAAAGTAAGTCCATAAGAAGTGAAAGGCTTTGGTTATTTGTTTGCTGTGTTTCCCTGGGTCAATGTCTTCATATATTAAAACCTTTTTGTATGTATGTGTGGTTTTCCCACATATTTTTTTACTGTTTTAAAATAATACTCTGCTGAAATTATTTGTGTGTTCCATGTGGGCGAAACTGTTTAACTCATTTTTATCTCTAGAACTTACCAGGGTCTGACCATAGCAGATGACAACTGAATATTAACACATGTCATTTTCTTTAGAGTCAACAGAGTTTGACTATGGCAGAAATAGAACAAAAGTGACCAGTTCTCCACTTTCTATTGTAAAGCTTTATCTACTATTTGATTTTGCTCAAGACTCATTTCCATTAAGATTTGTGTATGAAGAGCTTTACCATAGTACTTAACTCAAAAACAATAAATACCGTGAGAATTTCATATGTAAAGTAAAATACAACTGACACATCTGTGATGAAGTTGCATTGTATTGTGTTTTATAGGTAAATTTGCTAACACTTGTGACTATCAAAAATATTTTTCATTTTTTTTCCTACAAACATTCTTCCTAATCTTAGTCTTGGCTGATGGATAAGGATATTTGCCTTATCGTCATCTGTTGCAACAGCTGCTTCCACTTTGCAGTGAGTGCACTTTTCCCATATATATCTAAGACTTTTCAGCTTTCCTCTGTACCCATTGGTTCAGTACCATGGAGAAGAACTATTGGCCCTCTAGGCTTGTCTGAAATGAAATGTGCCATTTTAAAAATATAAGAATTTAATGTCATTAGGTAGGTTGAGGTAGAAGGTGGGCTATTATCCAAATGTTCAAGAGGGAACTTGTCAATTCTAAGATCAAACACATTTCTATTATTAAATATATCAGTATATTCATAACTCAATGTGTTCATCTATATCCAAAAACTGTTAAACATAAAAATCTGTACCCATAAGGAAAACCCTGCACTTGGGCCCTGATCACATCTCCTCTCACCTTTTCAGATATCACCTCAGCCATTCTCTGCCTGTCTCCTGTATCTTCACAGTTTTCTTCACTATACAAACACAGTTCAACACTCTCTGTATTGTTAACACTAAATCCGTCCACTGAGCTCTCTTTATTCTTGCCTGTTTACTAACCACCATATTTTCACATTTTTTTTTGCAGCAAAACTAGAAATAGATCATAGATACATCTCATTTTCTCCCCTTTTCTTCCCTCTTATTTTTTTTCTTAAATCAACTCCAATCAGCCTTTTAATTGCTCTCAAACTGCTTGTAGCAAAATCACCAATAATGTTCATGTGTCAAACCAATCTCAAAATTATCTTGCCAATGGATAGGAGACTAGGGCATTTATAATCCCAAGTTCCATTTTCTCATTATTGATAATTGCCTGTGGGGCCCTTGAATCTCTTCACCATCACAAGGGCTGAGTGAGTTTTTCAAAGTTAGAAAAAACCTTGGGGCAATGAAGCAGAAAAACTTGGGAGGTTGTTAACAAGGAGAGAAATTGTCCCTACCTGAGCCTAGGGATTGGTCAAGGGGATATGATACGTGGGACAGAGTGCCTGCTTTGACCTTTTCTGTGTTGGCTGTATTTTATTCTCTTCATCAATTCCTCCTCATTATCCAAGCCTTTAAATTGGTGTGTCCCAGAAGTTAATCCTCAGACCTTTTCTCTCTTCTAACTACGTTTACTTATGGGATCTCACTGAGTCCAATGAATTTAAAATTATGTTTATTGTGTAAATTCCAATTTTATATTTGACTCTTTTCTGAATTCTAAACCCATATATCAGGTATTATCTACTCAACATCTCTACTTGGATATTATTTCAAAATCAACATCTCTACCTATATTTACCATGCCACCCAGAGTTTTTCCTCCAAGGAATCTACTTAGAAATAAAAAAGGTCTAGGACTGGTTGAGAGTTTACCTTGCATGTGTGAGGCACTGGGTTCAATCTTTAGCACCACATTAAAAAAAATTAGTAAAATAAAGATATTGTGTCCATCTAAGAAAAAAAAGTTTCATATATAGATTTGTACATGAATTTCAAGGCCACCTTATTTATAATAGCCCCAAACTGAAAGCATTTTGACTGAAGATACAACCTTCCAAGGAAATGCTATGCCACAATGAAAAGGAACAATATACTGATATACACAAAAACAGATAAGGCCTCAAAACAAATCCAAGTGAAGGGAGACAGACACAAAGGACTACAGATTGTACGATTCTATTTACATAAAATGTACAGAAAAGGGAAATCTATACAGACAGAAAGTGGCTTTCAGGGACTTGAAGTGGAAATAAGTTATCACTGCAAACTCATCCAAAAAATCTTTTTGGGTGTGATAGCAATATTCTGAAATTACATTGGATTGTGACCATTGTACAACTTTGTTTACTAAAAACTATTGAACCCCACCCTTAAACTGGGTGAAATTTATGGAATGAAAAGTATATTTCCATAAGGCTGTTGTAAAAAAAAAAAAAACAAAACACAAAAACAAAAACAAACAAACAAAAAACAACCAACCAAAAAACTTAACTCCCAGTCTTACAATGCCTCCATTTTTTTTCTTCTAGTCTTCCCTATCTCAGTAATTAGTATTTCTGTTTTACAATAATTTAGGCAAAAAATAATTTTGACTCATCCTTTCTTTTCCACTTTTTCTATAATGTCACCCTACTCCTAGTTATCTCCTTCCCTACTACCTTCTAAGGCTAATTTCCTTTCCCACTACCCCTCTGGCAAGCCACTGTTATCTCTTGCCTTGACCATAACAATAGACTCCTAGTCAGGCTCTACGCATTTATCATTAGCACTTTATGATTTGTGTTCCATAGAACTAGCTATTCTACTGCTTTGTTAGCACCCAGCACTTTTCCCTCTCAATCTGACAAAAGTTAGAAAAAAATGCCACTATAATAGTTCCTAGATAAATATAGGGCACCCAGGTAAATATAAACTTTAAATTAACAAAATACTTTTAAAAGGCATATGTCTTTGACTGGGTTTTGGCTCAGCAGTGGAGTGCATGCCTAGCACATGTGAGGCACTGGTTTTGATCCTCAGCACCACATAAAAATAAATAAATAAATAAATAAAATAAAGGCATTGTGTCCATTTACGAGCAAAAAAAAATACTTCAAAAAAGGGGATATGTCTTTTGCAATATTTGAGACATACATGTATTGAAAATACTTGCTGTTTATATAAAAATTAAAATTTAGTCTTTCTGGATCATTATTTGCTAAATCTAACTCCCTACTTTGTGATTAAACAGGCACTCTGTTGTCTTTCTTGTTTCATTTACTTACTCTTTTTTAGCAAACTACCATGGCCTTCCCTCTACCTGGAAAAATCTTTTCTTTAAATGTCTATAAGGTTTATTCTCCCATTTCCTCTACTTTTCTGTCCAAATGTCAGATGTTCATTGAGAACTATCTTAATCAATCAAATTAAAATCACCTTTGCAGTCCTCTATCATCAGTCCTCTCATTAAGCTTTATATGTGANAGCTTAAGGTTTAGGGTGGATAAAAATTTCTGGTATACACATTTATATCATACTCACATTTTTTGTTGTTGTTGGTTCCAGAAAGGCCATCAAATTATATTTTAAACCTGTGTCCTGTGCTTTCTTTTTTCTTCTTATTCTGTCTGGCCCCAGAGTCAGTGATTAAGCAGTCAGCTCTGTTAAGAGAACTCTGATTCTGATTGCTGGTCAAAACCAACTTCTCTCATTTCTTGTGATCCCCCTGAGTCTTAGTGTCTAATAGCCTGCTCAGTGGGTAGCAGTATTTCCATGCAACAGAATTTTCTAGAGTTGACCTTCTGTTTCTTCAAAACATTCCATTTTTGCTTGAACAATTTTGAATTTGAGAGAATTTAAATACACTTAAAGAATTTTTTACACAACCTTATAAAAAGTCAACAAAGATATATTATAGATAGGTTTTTATTCTTAACTATTTGAAAAAAATAAGTTTAAAAATAAGTGCACATCTATTGGATTCACAGTTTGATGTAAGAGGAAAAACCTTAGAAATTTGGAGAATATGATGAAAAGTTAAGTAGGAAGTTCCAATTAAGAAAAAAAGAAGACAAAATTAAATAGAAAATGTAAAGGATTAACAGGATAAGAAAAAAAATAGCAACTCAGGAAAGATGAAAATAATAAGAAAATGTGTAAATCAAAAGACCTAAAAGGTGTGTCAGTCTCACTATAGGGCTTAAGTGTTGCTAAACAATATATTTTTAATTATAATAAGAGAAACTTATGTAGAAAGGAAAGCATGAGCAAATATTTAAAAATACCTTAGTGATATAGAATATTCATTTAATTTATTTCAGAACAAATAAAATTATTTAAAATAATTGGCATGATACAAAATAGTTCCTTGATCCTTGAGTAAAGATTTTTATGTTTACACAAGAATATTTAACACATGAAAAGTTAGAGAACTATCAAGAATGACAGCTAATGGTTTGTAGTATAGTGATTATAGCTTAGGTGTTCCATATTACTTAGGCCTGGTTCACTAGTTTGATGATATATACATACACACACACACACACACATATATGTGTATGTATATATATTGCTCTTTCTACTACAATATAGGTCATATAGAAAAGAATATAATTTGCACAGATTACCTTTTTTAAAAAAATATTTATTTTTTAGTTGTAGTTGGACACAATACCTTTATTTAACTTTCTTATTTTTATGTGGTGCTGAGGATCCAAACCAGGATCTCGCACATGCAAGGTGAGCGCTCTACCATTGAGCCACAACTCCAACCCCTGCAAAGAATTATCTTTTCATTTCAAAACATAACTTGTGATTATACTTCAAAACCCACTCTGATAGATTGGTTTGTTTGGCTAAAATTTGTGACTCAAGGAGATCATAGTTAAAATGCAAATATGGTTAAAATGATAACATATGGTTACCCTTGACTATATAATTTCCTAACCCCATGTAATGTGTTAGATCAATATTAAACAGTGACAGTGAAGACAGAGAAAGTGGGATGGAAAATTCTGGAATATTGGCGCTTCTTGGAATGTAAAGCTCAGAAAGGCCACCCTGCAGATAGGACTATGAATGAGTCTGCATGTGCCAACACTCGCATGCTCAGGGAATGCTGAGTTCCTTAACTAAAGGAATAGTTACCAAAATGAAGGGAGGAAGGGTGACATCACCAAAAACAATACATTTCTTGAATTTCTGAAGCCCTTCAGATTTGATAGTTTATATTAAGATATGAAGCCAACTTTTAAGTATAATTACCATATTTTTCATTTGTTTTAACATGCATGCTTTCACATTTTACACTCTTTGAAATCAAGATGCATATTACATTGAGCATTGCATCAGAGTTAAATTAGGAGCATTTTAATTTCTTAGTGTTAGTGTGTGTTAAAATTAATGGCATCTTAGGTTAGATGAAGGGTAGTAAGTGAAGTCAGTATCTGAGAAACAGAAAAAATATGGGTGAGTATATTGTCTTCCAATGAGACAGCATCATTTCTGCTATAAATTCAATTCTGGTCTGAATTTTCTTAAAATTTAATTGCACAATTAGTATCTCATAAGTGTGCCATTGTCATATTAATTGAGAAAAGGAATTGAACAGTTTATTCATATAAATAGTACACATAAAATCCTGTGAAGTCCTTATAACGTTTAAAAATAGATTTCTTTTTAATTTCACAGGATTTGAAATACTTTTAAATGATTTTTTAAATTTTGCAAGATGTTTGATGTTTGTAACCTTCTGTAGTCAAGAAATATTATAACAAAGTAGCAGATCTGAGATACAAAGATTGTGCTCAATCTAAAACAAAAGTCTTCATTCTAACAAATTTAGTGCCGTTAAACTCTGAAAGCAAAAGCTCTGAACTGTATGTTTCTAGCTGGATTCTCAGTTTTTGTTTTGTTTTTTAATAAGGCATAGTTTCCCATCCAGTAACATATGGTTTCAATATTTGAGCATTCTCAGCCATTTTCCCCATATGTTTGTTGTAATCAACTAACCACATATGGCCAAATCCTGCCCTCAGACTAGGGTAGAGAATCCTCAGTAGGTCAGAGAAAATAAGCATATTTGATTTAGTGACCCAATACCCAAAATTAGACTTCAGAGTTCTTATTTGCACATGAATTAATGGCAGAAATGAATGGTTATTAATATATTTTAGAATAGATTTTCATTCAGAAACCCCTTTGATCTGAGAATGTTCAAGATTAGCTGTTTGACAAAAGAGTTGTTGAAAAATGTGGAGAAAATATGCACACACTAGAAGGGGTATGGGTACATCAACTATCATTTGTATGTGGTGTGTCAGAAATATTCAAGGCAATATTCATTTATCTCATTCAAGCTACAATTTTAGCACTGTTCTAGGCACTGAATATGCATCATCTATTCTAATGGAGCTTCTATTCTAGTAGCACAATACCAACACTAAACCAGTAAACTAAAGAAAAAAAAACTAAATAAATCTTAATTTTATCATATAAGTGTAATAAAAATAGCAAAACAGAATGTTGCTATTTAAAGTGATGAAATATTCTTGCTAGAGTAGTTAAGAAAGTCCTCTTTGTAAAGAGGAGATATTTGACCTGAGGTCACAAAGACATGGAATCAGACATGTGGAATCTGGATTGGAACTATGAACACATGAGACAAGGGGATGGTCGTAAGATTTAAAGGAGCTCAGAATTCTGGAGAGAAATGGGGTTAGAAGCACAGGCAGCAGCTAGACCGTGCAGGTTTATGTAAATCATGTTAAGTTTTGTGGATATTGATCTAAGCACATTGAAGTGTTTTAAGCTGAACAGTGATGCAAACTGATTTATTTGCACTTTTCTATCTAAATACATATTACAGTTGCCTTGCCAAACAAATGACTGCAACAACAGCAATAATTTAAGATATTAATGGAAAATACAGAAAATTCTACTCTTTGTTGGGAATGAAAATTGTGACACTGACTGAGCCACTTCAAGGACATATTAAAATTCTGGGACATAATTTTTGTCTTTAGGAAAGAAAATCCTAATTGATATACATACAATTTAAGAAGAAATCTTCCTGTGAGCTTTAAGGGGAAAATTAAGACCTGGAATTAACATAAACACACTTACATCTCCCTACTATTTTGACAGGTAAAGATTTCCAAAATTGAAAAAAAAATGAATGTATTTTGGAAGCATAAAATGATTTTCAAAAAATTGAAGTTTGGCAGATGCGTGCACTATAAATCTCCCTCCACATCTGCACAATTTCAATTTGGATCACTTTTTATTCCCTTTAAATGTGATATTGTGACATTCATATATCAATATTAATGTTTGGAAGAGGTTTAATTTTCAAAATAGCAAAATTTTTATGTATCTTCCTACTTTGTTTCTCTAAGGTGATGATAAAAGTAAAATTGCAAAAAGAATTGTTGATTTATTTTCCAAATATTTACTGTATATTTTCAGCCCTAACTTAAGTTCCATAGCACTTTAAATAGTTGTAATATTGTTATGGTTTAAACCTGGTATGTCCCTCAAAAAGCTCATGTGTTAAAAGCATAGTTTCCAAAGCAGCAAGGCTCCAACGAGGTGGGGTTTTTAGGCAGAATTTGAATCATGGGGGGCTAAATCTCATCAGTAGATTAATCCATTGATAGATGAATGAACAACTGGGAGGTTTTTTTTGTTGTTTTTTTTTTTCCTACCTGAATGAAAAACTGGAAGGTTGGACCTAGTTGGAGGAAGTAAGTCGCTAGAAGCGTGCCCTGAGTGGGTTTATATTGTCCCCAGTCCTTTCCTCCCTCTCTCAGGACCTCTTCTACCCTTCCTTCCCCTTCTTCTTCTCTTCTCTTCTTCTCCCCTTCCCCTTCCCTCACTTTCTCTCTCTGTCTCTCTTTCTGCTTCTGGGCTGCAGTGATCTGAGCAACTTCCTTCCACCATGCCTTGATGTTCCAGCCTTTGAGCCAGCTGACAATGGACTGAACCTCTGAAACCATGAGCTAAAATAAATCTTTCTGCCTCTAAGTTGTTCTTGCCAGGTATTTTGGTCACAGTTATGAACATCTGACTAATACAAATATATTCATTTACATATAGAGATGCATTTCAAATCAGGATTTCCTTCCAAAAGGCTGCAGGAATGTGGGATTGGATGTATATATGATGACTAAACTTTGTCTAGTGATTTTGAGAGGTCAGCATGGACTTTCTAAATTAATCTGTAGGCAAAGATAGACACTTCCTATTCATTGACTGCATCAGTAAAATAGATTCTTTTATGCTACAGTAATACAACCACAAATTTAAGGGCCTTGAAATGAAGTTCATTTCTCCTTTGATCATCATGTGAATGACAGAAAGTTTCTGTTTTTCATAGTCATTTGAGTTGATGACTATGAATCTGGGTTGATGGAGGTTTCATTGTTTTTTTTTTTTTAAATCTTTTTAATGATACAAAATTTAAATAGCATAAAACTCACCACTTTAAGGTGTACAATTCATTCATTTTTAGACAATTAGATATTTGCAGTGATGAACAACAATCACCACTATTTCTAGACATTTCTCATCACTCCTAAGAGATGCCTTAGATCAATTATTAGTGAGTTCTTGTTTTTTTTTTTTATTGGCGCACTATAATTATACATAACAGTGGGATTTGTTATAATATATTCATACATGCACACAATAAAACAGTATAATTTGATCACTTTAATTCCCTAGCACCTCCACTTTCTCTCTCTTCCCTCCCCCAACCCCCTTCTCCTATTTTACTGGTCTCCTTTCTATTTTTTTATAATTTGTTCTAATTAGTTATACATGACAGTAGAATGTACTTTGACACATTGTACACAAATGGAGCACAATGTGTAATTCCTCTGGCTGTACATGGTGCAGATTCAAACCAGTAGTGTAATCATACATGTATATAGGGTAATATTGTTTGTCTCATTCCACTGTCCTTCCCATCCCCACAGCCCCACTGCTCCACTTAATTATCAGTGAGTTCTAATTCCCACTTTTTTTACCCCCATCAAACACTAATCTACTTTCTTTAAATATATATATATATATATATTTTTATTATATATATATATATAATTTATTTTGTTTATTTATTTTTTAAATGTGGGGCTGAGGATCTAGCACAAGGCCTCACATGTACCAGGCAAGTGCTCTTCCACTGAGCTACAACCTTAGCCCACTAATCTACTTTCTATCTCTAATAATTTGCCTATTCTGTACATTTCATATAAATAGACTCAGAGTAGAAAGTTCTTTGTGACTGACTTCTTTTACCTACTTAAATATTATCAAGTTTTCTTTCTGTTGTAGCACAATATAAGTACTTCATTCCTTTTGATAGAATAATAATCCATTATGCAATATACCACATTTTATTTGTTCATTAAGTAATTGACAGAAATTTTGATTGTTCCCACTTTTTGCATACTATAAATGATTATGAACATTGCTGAACACATTGTTGCACGACTATGTAAATGTGGAATAACTGTGACAATATAGAGTATCTCTATGGCAAGCTTTTTGAGGAATTATGAAACTGTTTTCCAGGGCTGCACTATTTGGCCTTCCCACCAGCAAAATATGTAGTTCCAACTTCACATCAACATTGACACTTGTTTTTCCCTCTTTATACTTGTAGGTACACAGTGGTTTCTCACTGGGGCCTTGATCTGCATTCCCTTAAAGACTAGTTATATTAAGCATCTTTTTATGTGTGTATTAGCCATTTGTGTATCTTCATTAGAACAATGTCTATTGAAGTCCTTTGTCAATTTTATACTTGGGTTATAGTTTATGTTGTAAAAATTATTTTATATCGTGGATTTTATATCCCTATCAGATAGATGATTTACAAATATTTTCACCAATTCTTTGCTTGTCTATTTACTTAATATCCTCTGAACACAAAATTTTTATATTTAAAGTCCAATCTATTATTGGTTTTGTTGCTTGTGTTTTTTTGTTGGAATATCTAAGAAATCTTTGCCAAAACCAGTCATATGCATATAAACATGTGCACATCCTTCAAAGACTTTTATAACATTAGTTCTTACATTTAGATCTGTTATCCTTTTTTGGTTAATTTTTTTATTCAATTTTTATTTGTTAGTGGATATACAGTTTTTTCAACTGTGTTGAAATGTTATTTTTTCCTTTGAATATCTTGGTACCTTTGTTAAAAACCAAAGACAAATGTGTTTATTTTTATATTCAATTTTAATCCACTGCCTTAATGTCTAAACTTATATCAGTACCATACTGTATTGATAATTGTAGCTTTGCAGTAAGGTTTGAAGTAGGAAGTTGTGAGGCCTCCAACTTTATTTTATTTTTCAGGATTGGTATTACTATCTGGGATCCATTGAATTTCATTATAATTCATTAGGATTGCTTTTCTTTTTCTGCAAAAAGGGAACTAGAAATTTTCACAGGGATTATAATGAATCTGTATATTAATTTTTGAATTATTACTATCTTGATAAAATAAGTATTACACCTTTTGTTTTATGCCTTATAACTCATTAATAAAGGAGGTTATTTTATTTACTTAACTCTTATTTAATTTCTTTAAATGAATTTTGCAGTTTCCAACATACAAATCTTGCATTTATTTGATTAACTTTTTCATAAGCATATTATTTCTTTCAATGCTATTATAAATAGAACTTTTTTAAATTTTTATTTTCAGATCATTACTTGTTAACATACAGAAATGTCTAAATTTTTGTATATCATTATCATATTCTATAACTTGACAAAACTTATTTAGTATAGCTGATTAGGTCTACTTATCTGTATTCTTGAGGGTTTTAAAAATATATATAAGATCATGTCATTTGAAACACATAGTTTTACTTTGCTCTTTCCAATCTGGATGACTTTTATTTCTTTTTCTTGCATAAATGCCCTGGCTACCTGATTAGACATCCTTTTCAGTGTTGAAAACAAGCTATGAGAATGGATGTTTTTGTGAAGTTCCTGGTCTTAAAAAGCTTTTGGTCTTTCACTCTTATATATGATTTTAGTTGTGGGTGTATCATAGATGCCCTTTGTCAGGTCAAGGTTATACTTAAAATTCTAGTGTGTTGAGTTTTTTTTAAATTATACAATGTGCTGTTTTTTTTCTATTTTTGTGTATGTATGTCTATGAAGATGATCATATTTTTTCTTTTATTCTATTAAGATGGTATACTACATTGATTTATTTTAATATGTTGAGCAAACTTTGCATTCCTAGGATACATACCTATTTGCAATGGTATATAATCCTTTTCATACACTGTTTACTCAGTTTGTTGGCATTTTATTGAGGATATTTGCATCTACATTCATAGGGATATTGGTCCAGAGTTTTGTTGTATTGTCTTTGACTTTTGTATTAAGGTAATAATGGCCCCACAGAAAATATTAAGAAATATAATATTTCCACCATTTCTATTTTTTGGCTGTTTAAAAAGGATTGGTGTTGATGCTTTTTAAAATATTTAATTTATTACACCAGTGAAATTATCTGGTCCTTGACTTTCCTTTGATGGGAATTTTTTAAAATTATTAAATCAATATCTTTGCTTCTAATAGTTCTATTCAGAATTTCTATTTCTTACTGAATTGTTTTTGTGTCTTTCCAAGAATTTGTGCATTTTGTCCAGATCTAATTGGAACATAATTTTTCATAGTATTCTCCTTGAATTCCTGTTGGTTTCTATAAGGTGAATAGTTTACACTGCCATTTTTGATATTGTTAGTCATCTCTATCTTTTCTTCATTATTTTATTTATAAGTTTGCTTAATTATTTCATCTTTTTTTAAAATCCAACTTTGTTCCATTGATTTCTCTGTTTATTTTTATTATTTCTCTCCTTTATTGCTTTGGGTTTAGTTTTCTTCTTTGTTTCTCCAGTTACTAAAGATGGAATATTAGGTTATTGATTTGAAATTTTTTCTCCTTCCTAAACTAAACCTTTATAGCTACAGATTTCCTTTTACACTGTTTTTGCTACATCTCAGAAGCTTTGGTATACTGTGTTTCTGTTATTTGTTTCAAATATTTTTTAGCTTTCTTATATTTTCTTTGACTCATCATTTTTTCAGGAATAAGCTGATTTTACATTTTCATACATTTGTGTATCTTGCAAATTCTCTCCTGTTGATGATTCCTAGTTTTCTTTCATTGCTGTAAGAAAATATAATTTTATGGCTTTAATCTTTTTGAATTTTTTGATCCAACACAGAGTCATTACTGGAAAGTGTTTCATGTGCTCTTGACAATAATATACATTTTTTTGCCTATTTGATCTGTCAAGCCTATAATTGTTTAAGTGTTCTGTTTGCTTATTGATATTCTGTCTAATTGTTCTATCATTGAAAGTGGAGTTTGCAATTCTTTGATCTACCTGTTTTTATCTTCAATTCTGTCAGGATTTTCCTCAGGTATTTTGGAACTTTGTTGTTACACATGCATGTATTTTGAGTTTGTGTGTCTTCTTGATGGTTTTTCATCATAGAATGTCCCTCTTTGTCTCTATCAACATTTGCCTTTAAACGTCTATTTTGTCTATTATTTGTATAGATATTCCAGTTTGCTTTTCCTTACTGTTTGCATGGAATACCTTTTTCCATAATTTCACTCCCAATTTATTTTACCATACGATTTTAACTCCTTTATCAGATCTTTCACTACATGTATTTAATTATTTTCTTTTTGGTTATACTGAAAATTACAATAAGATTTTTAACTTATAGTATTCTAGTTCATATTAATTATAAATTAATTTAAATACTACACAAAAAAATTGCTTTTTTATAGCTTCATTCTTCCTTGCTTTTCTATTGTTATTTTTCAAGATTACATTCATATACATTTTCTGCAGAACAACAGATTTTTATTATTGGTTTATGCAGATTTTCCTTAAATAAAATTGGAATCAAAGGGTTTTTAAGTATACAATTTTTTTATACTGTGTTTTATATTTGCCTGTGTTGTTTCCTTTACCAGTTACAATTTTTTTTATATAGATTCAAGCTAGTGTCCAATATCCTTTCCTTGTGATCTAAACAACTCCTAGTAGGGCAGATGTCTGCACTAGAAGGAAAAATAGTGGAAATGCCACAATTTTTCCTGAGTTTTTGAAGGTTAGTTCTATCAGATGTAGATCTCGGTTTTTAACTTATTCTAATTTGTTATATATGACAGCAGAATATTATTCAATTCATATTACACATATAGAACATAATTTTTCATGTCTCTGTACACAAAGTAGAATCATACCATTCGTGTCTTCATACATTTACTTAGGGTAATGATGTCCATCTAATTCCACTATCTGTCCTACTTCCATGCCCCCTTCCTTCCCCTCTGCCCTATCCAAAGTTCTTCCATTTCTCCCATGCTCCCCCCCATCCCTGTTATGGACCTGTATCCAATTATCAGAGAACACATTCAGCCTTTGGGTTTTGGGGATTGGTGCTAACTTCACTTAGCATGACATTCTCCAACTCCATCCATTTACTTGAAAATGCCATGATTTTACTCTCTCTTAATGCTGAGTAATATTACATTGTGTATATATAACATATTTTCTTTATTCATTCATCTAATGAAAGGCATCCAGTTTGGTTCCACAATTTACCTATTGTGAAATGTGAGGCTATAAACATTGATGTGGATGTGCCCCTGTAGTATGCTGTTTTTAAGTCCTTTGGGTATAAACCAAGGAGAGGGATAGCTGGGTCAAATGGTGGTTCCATTCCCAGTTTTCCAAGGAATCTCCATAGTGCTTTTCATATTGGCTGCACCAATTTGCAGTCCCACCAACAATTTTATGAGTGTGCCTTTTTCCCCACATCCTTGCCAACACTTATTGTTGTTGGATTCTTATAGCTGCCATTTTGAATGGAGTAAAATGACTCTTGATTGACAGTTTTTTATTTCTCTTTTGTTTTGTTTTATTTCTCTGCTTTAAATATGTCCTTTTACTGCCTTCTAGCCTCCATGGTTTCTAATAAGAAATCAAGTATTTATTTTTTTTCTTTTTATTTGTTCTTTTTAGATCTACAATGCAGTTTAGTCTATTTGACATATTTATACAACATAGAGTATATCTTTTTCCAATTAGGATACCGGGCTTGTGGATGTACATGATGGTGAGATACACTGTGGTGTTTCCTATGTGTACAAGGGAAAGCTGTGTCAGATTCATTTCACTGTCTTTCCTATTCCTACCCCCCCTTTCACTTCATTCCCTTTTATTTAATCCACTGAACTTTTATCCTACCCACCCCCCATGTGTGTTGAGTCACTTTTCTCTTACTGCTTTCAATATTCTCTCTTAGTCTTTTGAAAGTTTGATTATAAAGAGTCTATGTTTAAGTCTCTTTCATTTCTTAATCTTTGCAGTCCTTGGCTGTGTATATCAATATTATTCATTAAATTTGGGAGTTGTTGAGTCATTATTTTTTCACACTCTCTCTCTTCCCCCTTTTCCCTTCTCTGGGACTCATATTATGTATTCTGTAATAAGTGAGATACCACTCTCATACTTTTATTGATTTTTAGACATCATTTCCTTTCAATCTTTGAATACATTTGGAAGTAGCATATTTAAAGACTAGTAAGTCCAGTGTTCATGTTTATTCAGAATTTCTGTTGATTGCTTTTTTCCATGTCTATGGCCATCATTTCCTATTTGTCCACACATATCTTCTTCATGAAAGTGTACCTTTTTAATAATATCCTGTAACAACCCTATAAAATACTTTTCAGAGTTTTTTTTTCAGAATTGCTTTAATACACTTACATTGTATAGAATATTTTAAAAATA
This sequence comes from Marmota marmota marmota, assembly GCF_001458135.2. NCBI lineage: Eukaryota > Metazoa > Chordata > Mammalia > Rodentia > Sciuridae > Marmota > Marmota marmota. Next base: position 51,509,638 of record NW_026000026.1, on the reverse strand, counting down.
GGACCTTATTTTTTCCAAACTCTCAAAATACCTTCTAACATAGAAATACTCTATAAAACAGGATATTTTTTCTAGTTATTACTTTTTGAAACACCTTGGTAATACTTACCATTTTTTTACTTCTAAGAAACCACTTTCTAAAGACATTCAAGTTTAGGTCAATAACTTGAAAAACAGACAAATAGTAAAACTAAAATTAGCATGTAATTATTTGCTGGTACTGTATATAAAATGTGCCACAGTTGGTACATATTCCTAACAAGGTTATTATTTTGATCCAATCCTCACCATACTGATTGAGGTTTAGAAACGGGTGTAAGAACCTGTCCCACCCCATCACTACCAACCTGCATCTTCTTTGTTCTACCTTCATACCCAGTGAAGATAGTACAACAAAAGGTTTAGAGAAAGTTAAAAGCAAAGGTGGTGCCTGCTATAGTTTTTCTGCTAAATGTCACAAAGACAGGAAAAGTACATTCTCATTTTTTCACATTTTTTTTATTGGTGCATTATAGTTGTATGTAATGGTGTGATTTATTGTTATATATTTGTACATGTGTGCAATGTAACAATATAATTCGGCTAATATCATTTCCTAGGATTTCCCCTTTCCCTCTCCTCCTCTCTCCCCCTCGTCCCTTTATTCTATTCTACTGATCTCTCTTCGACTTCCATGAGACTCCCCCACCACACACCTTTCTTTACTTTTTCTTCTCTAGCTTTCACATATGAGAGGAAACCTATGATCCTTGACTTTCTGAGTTTAATTTTCCTCACTTCACAAAATGTTCTTAAGTTCATCCAAGGAAAACACAATCTCTACTGTGTCTGCCTCCATTCCAGCAGGTTTTATCTTTACTTCTCCAGTTCGCCTTGCCTACCTCCCTAGCTCCAAGCCTGCTGTCAGGCTCTGGTGAGTGAAGAGAGTAAAACACATGTACACTAACTGTACAGGGTAGAGTGACTGATTTACAGAATTTTAGTTGAGTCTTCCTTTCTTTCAGTGATCATGTTATATGCTTTGAATATCTTCCTGGTCAACAAACAAGAATCATGCAAGTGGGCACCTCTCCCATTTCTGATGATTTTCAAAAGATGATATTCTAAATTTATTTTAAATTTTTATTGTTGCATCTGTTAATTCTCTTTGTCCTTAAAAAAATTTTATGAGTTCATCAGTTCTGCAAAAGGAACCAGCCATCATTTCCATCTCTTCAATGTATATTCTTTCCACTGATACTGACAGTTCAATATTTTGCTGTCACAAAGCAGCACAAATAACCCTGCTGATAAATCAGTTGCAGAAGTTCCCAAAGTAAAAGAGTAAAACCTATTTAATTTGGCAAATCTTACTGGGTACATGCCCTGAGCATCTAGTTAATCAGTTACTCAAAATATGTACTTGTCTTAATATTTAAAATACAGATAGATTTTTTATTTGTGTTTTTAAGAAACTCCTCTCGTCATGTTTAAGAAACTCCTCTCTTCATGAATGAAGTAAAAAAAACAACGTTGACAATCCATGATACGAACATTCTTATAAGAGCTTTTTATGATAGTTTCTATGCTATGGGATTTCATTACCAATTCCAACTACCCCTGAAGTTTGATCCAACATGAAGCACCAAAGGGGGAATTTTAATATCCTACTTGATTAAAAGTGTTAAGTATTAAAAAAGAATGGTCATTAATAAATACCCATCACAATTTTTTAAAGTAAGATCTTTGGGAGATGAAATGAACTTAATAAATGGCATTATGCTCTTTTATTTTTAAAATACACTGATAATTTCCAAAGAATCTGCACAAAGTCTTAAGGTAAAAACTTTGGTTTTGATGGATGTGGATATACCCATGTCATAAAAATTGGAAGCATTTATAAAAAAAAAAAATTTATGGACTTAGCACAAAGTATACAATTGCACTAAATCCAAAGTTGATGTGCTACACAAGTGAGGACTGCTACATGCTAGTAATAATTACAAAGGTTTAGTGTTAGCCTCATGTAATACACCGAAGAGTTAATTCTATAGACAGGGCTTCAAGACTGTGTTATTTATCTTTCATACATAGTTCTGTGCATTGTATACAATGAGAACTAATCGAATATTGTGATTAACTGCAAAAATAATTGATATATAGTAAAAATCATGATACCGGCTTTTCCTATTTTTCTGTTTAACCATTAACAAAATAAATCTTTGTCATTCTTGCTATGCCAGACTTTATAATAATCATTTCGTGTGTTTAAAAAATAGAAAACCCATTAAAAATCTGTATTTAAAAGCCAAGCAAAGGAAAGACTCTAGGCAAAGTTTCCCTAGAAGGAATGACCAAAGCAGGAATGACCAAAGGAATGACCACACTTTTAAAAAGTGTAGTATTCAAATAAGCCTGGAAGTGGGAGGGAGAGTGTGAGGGCAGAGAAACTTTTCATTAAGGGTGGAATCCTTTCTAGTTTCAGTTTATACAAATGTCAAATTATACGAAGACTGAAAATTACCCATGCGCTGCGTTGGTGACAGGAATTTTGGTCGAGTGATGGCAATGGCAGAAAGAGGGGAAAGATGGCTTTGGTTAGGTATCCACTGGATGTCACCAAGTTAAAGGAATTGACTTGTGATGATTTCTGCTTTCTCCACAGAGTGAGAGGAAAGGTCATTTTTTGAGAGTGAGACGTTGGAGTTAGGGTAGATAGTTGGAGAGAAAGAACTGTGTTTGAAAAAGTGATTGTAAAGAACATGGGAGAGAACTGAGGAGAGGAGATCCAGGAACCATTCTGAAATTTCTGGTTAAACTCAATTTATCTTGAACATAAAGCCTATATCTGAGTGCTTTAAACTTCAACAGGTAGCATACAATACTGCCTGAACGCTAATTAGTGAACAACCACTGTATACTATATGAAGAAATGCTGATCTATTTCATTGGATGGTAATTCTTATTCACAGACATTCGTTGATAGTTAAAACTTCCTCAGTTTCTTCCCTTGTCATCTAGGCCCCCAAACTATTATACTATAGCTGTCCTTTCTACTCTCTTTTGTGCCCAGTATTTTCCCAGTCAAGTTATGGCAATCATAGAATACCAATTGTCTATCAGATTAACCATTGTTACATTTTTCCAATGGAGATTTTTGGTATTATAGCTGTATTAAGAGAGATTTTTGGTATTATAGCTGTATTAAAAGAATCTTCCAAAAAGTAAATGCTGAACTTGTTTAATTGCTTCTTGGTACTCATTTCTAAACTCAATTTTCCATCATAACAGCACAAAATCTCTTAATGGTATACAATTAGAAATTATTTCAAATTGCAAAACAGATATCTTTAATACTAAATAAATCATATTAGAGAATATTATGTGCCAACCAAATAAAACAGTATCATAATTCATTTATACCATAAAACTTTTAAAGCAGAGTTCACTCACAGCTAAAACTTGAACTCAAACTCTATCTGATTTAATGAACCAGTAATCAAGAAGAATATGATCTTTCATTGGCTCGGTTATCTTAATGGATAACTTTCCCAATGCATGTAGTTAGAAGTAAAGAATGATGATGACAAAAAGAAGAAATAATGTGGGCTCGCTGTTGTGTGTAGTCTAACATGAAAGAACCATACTGAATATATGATGCCAATCTCAGCCATGTCATAGGACATGTGGAACAGAGTTTGTTTCATATCAGTTCAGAATAATTTTTGTGCTTTTCCATTAATTTTAACTTTATTAACAAATAGGACAGGCTAAGAGTCAGGAACATCATATAGATGATAGCTTTCAAAAGGGGACTATACAGATTTATAAGGACATCAAGCCTTCATCCTAAATTGTGCAGACAGTAGTCTTCACTTAAAAAGTATGCCAGAAAAAAATTGCCTGATCACAGTCATGTTTTAAGATCTTTAATGCTTGTCTATGATTAGGGGTAAAATGGCTTTAAAAACTTTTTTTTTTTTAGAAATTCTGGCTTTTCTGTGAAGATCAGCCTCTTCCTAAGCTGCATCAACTTCAAATATTCTGCTAGCAGTGTCTGCACAAGAGGCTGCTAGGCTTCAGTCTGCCACGGGCCCTAGGATTCTACAGGGTCTAGAATCCTATGGTGTATGTCTATTCATTTCAAATGGTTTTCAAAAATAGAAAAAATGTGAGAGGATGAATGCTTAATATTAAATGAAAGGGATCTTGTGCTACAAAGCACACATTCTGCCTCTGTCGTACGGAATCATAATTTTGAGGTTGAAATTTATATTCTTAATGGAATTTTAAAGTGGAACATAGCTTTTAAAACAGTAAAACAATAAAGGAGGCCATGCATAGCTTACAGATATCGCTGAGCTGATAATCTTGCACCAGAGGTGCCAGAGTTCTCCATGCACAGGTTACTTTAAAAACCAGTCAAGATATCAAGAAAGTATTAAAACACTTGAACCATGCTCTAAGAAAATAAGGAGCAGGAGAGAGAGTGAGAGAGATCTGTGAGTTTTGCCTCAACACTCTTCTAATACTGAAGCTGAAATTCTCATTTTGTTTCACCTTAAGTTCTTTAGGCACTCTATAATGTTAATTATATCTTACAACTCCAGGATATCATTAAGAATATGTGAAATTCTCATTTATATAATTGTTAATTTGCATTTGTTCTTATGTATCTTTAGGGCTTGAATAATACTAACAGGTAAAAATGAAAAACTCAAACAAAAGTCTCATTATGAATCACAATGAAATATGTACTTGGTAGTACCCTGAACCCATAATAGAATTTGGTGTAACTATAGTCACTATATTTTATTTTCCAACCAATCGGATAGAAGGTCAGTAATGGATTTCTATTTTCAAAACAGGTATCTTTGCAAATTCAAGTCAGAGAATGCAAATGAAAATTGCAGTAACTGATTCTCTAGCAGAATGCTTCTCTTACAGGTGAGAGATGGGTTTGGAAACCATTTATATCAACTTTTATCTTTCTTTACCTGAGCAATCCTGTATGTTTGAGTACATTATTTTCCAATTTTATTTATTAAGTAAATGAGAAAGCAGACTATCCATTGAGCACTTTCTCTATTTTAAAATATGTATGCAGTTACACAAAGAGGCAGCTGAAGTATACATCTCTCTTAGGATCAGTTAATACCACATGGACAAATGTAAAAGACATTGTACCTTATTGTCCTTATTAAAACTGTTTCTGGGGGGCTGGGGCTGTAGTTCAGTGGCAGAGCTCTTGCCTAGCATGTGTGAGGCACTGGGTTCGATTCTTAACACCACATAAAACTAAAACAAATAAAATAAAGGCATGTTGTCCATCTACAACTACAAAAAAAATTTTTAAAAACCGTTTCTTCAATGGCTAAATTTTGTCATTTTATTCAAAAGTTCAAGAATTTCATAGCAGTATATATTATGTTTTTCAGGAAAAGACAGAAAAAAAAAAGAACACAATTTATACCACAACTTTTACCACTCCACACTGCCAAATCTCCCTCTCTTTGTAGAAAAAAAGAAAAAGGAAGAAAGAAAGAAAGAAAGAAAGAAAGAAAGAAAGAAAGAAAGAAAGAAAAGAAAGAAAGAAAGAAAGAAAGAAAGTTATTTGAACTTGCCAGAAAGAGTTTATTGTGATTAATTGCCTCTCTCTGGTGTGTGTGTGTGTATCACACTTCCTTTTATGATGAAGATTTCTGACTCAAGAAATTGTCAGCAAAGGACAATATATCAAAGTTTAAATATTAGTAATAGAATAGTTCAGGAGATATTCTGTGACTATGAAGAACCGAAAGCATTTTATTGAAAAAGGTTTGTTTTCTTTGGCAGCCTTCCATGACCTCCTACTGTTGACAAAACTAGCAGCCTGTCCTGTTTGAAGTGTAACTGCATGGCAGAAGCCCCTGCTTCAGAGCACTTCCAGGATTTATCTCTAAATTAATATTTTCATCGAACACACTCACGATATACCTTACCTAATCTTTAAATTATAGGAAAACGCTAGAAGGAGGTTCTGCAAGTCACTGGCTGAAGTCATGCTCGAGATTTATGAATCTCTCAAGTCGACATTTGTGACTGACCTACAGCACACCAGGGCTGCTATTTCCTTTTCCTGATTCATGATAAGTGCAGCTGCCTCCAAATAAGCCTCCCAAGCCCATTAATACTCAGTCCATTCTCTTATGGTAAATATGCACATCTCTAGTCTCACTTTCAATGCTCAGCTGTGATGAAGTTGAATAGTAAATCAGGTGTTTTTTTCCTAACTCGAAGCACTTTGCCAAACACCTTTTCATTGTAGTGTGTGTGTCCCAAAGTCCAATTTAACTTTGTCTATAATTAAAGGTGATGCTTTCGATACATTTTACTGGCAAAAGATAGCAAAATTGTTTTGTCCTTGCAACATGGGTTTTAAGGTCCTGGACTGTGACGTCTTCCGTTTTCCTGCTGCCAGCAGAATAGCTAATTAACAACATTGCATAAAGATTGATATGTAGGTAAATATTAAAGGCACAAAAGGGAAGAGAAAGCAAATTATTTAAAATGTCAGAAAAGCCAAGACATTCATCTTCCCTGCCGCAATTTGTTTTTCATTAATAAAATATACATTGTTTTCTGCTTGGAAAAGTTATTAGTGGCAACACAGTCTGCATGAAGCTTTGTCTCTTCCGAAATAAAGTCTTTGTTTGGACATCAGTGATGGGGGTTTTGTGCCATTGTCTAATCTGTCAGATTAGATGAGCAAGTGTATTTAGGGGTGCAAAGATGTGCAGCCACACCTGCTGTGCAAAGCTGTGAATTCACAACTCTTCTGACTATTAAAATGTGTTATGCTGGGAGCTCTTTTGTTGTAATGGAACTGTTGGTGGTTGTGTGTTTGAAGTGGCGCAAGTGTCAGGCCTTATCATCATCATAATAATCACTCCAAAAATACCCTCATATTTTGACCATTTCATGTCAATGTGCAGCAAATTAAAGGCTAAGAATCTAATAGATTTGAGAACGTTAAATTGATTTTGTGCTCAAAATTTTCAAAGCAAAACCAAAGTCTATAAATGGAATAATACTCACAGTCCAGAAAAATCCATAGTCCTTTGAGAGTTTTGAAATCATACAGGAAGCAAACAAAAGATGCACACAAAATGTGAGTCCAGTATTGTGACAATAAAGTTATGGTCAGGAGAATGATAGTAAATGTACTCCTTACAGAAAGCTAATTATCATTTCTTTATTTGATGATGTTTGTGCTTTTCATATGAAGGTACCATGATATTTTGTACCCTTAAATGAATATTGAATTGACTAAACAAAGATAACGTTTTCTATTTATCCCTGATTATATAGGCTAGTTTTTAAGTTTCTGTTATTTCACTTTGCTAAAGCTTAGCCATACTTAATAATCTTAAAAATTAAACAAAACAAACAAGATGATATTAATTGGTCCGTTTATTAACTCACCATTCAGTTTCTTAAACTTGCTTTTATGTCTAATTTGTATTTTGTTTGGAGTATTGGTATTTTTTTGATTGTCTAATACACTATAGGAATTTCTTCATAGTAGGTTAGCAGGGTATTTGCTGAAGAATGGAAGAAAAATTTTCCCCAATATTCTAAAATCAAAAGGAAATATGAAGAAAAAAAAAGAAGAACAAAATGCTGAACTAAAAAAAGCCTCTGTTGTCACTTTTCTAACACTGAGCAGCTTGTGGCAGGTTTAATAGACCCTAATCTAGAGAGGCCTTTTTAGGAACCTTAGACCTGTATGGCCTCATTAATTCAAATGGTACGTGACAGTTCAGAGGTATCCTAAACCAGCCATTACCTGCATAAACAGGCTCTGATGCCAATATGGCACGTATACTATCCTCCGTTCAGAATTCCTTATACTCATAGCTGTGATTAGAGAAAACCTCTAAAATATGAGATTGTTTTTTCTTCATATGTACTAATACAATCTGATCACTGATTATCGTCCATTCTTTTCCAAAACAGATTTTTAAATATTTTAATATTTTCCTAGAAGAATATAGTAAACCCTTAACAGAGAAAAGACATTGGTTTGAAATATTGAAAGCTATTGACATTCTTTAATCCTTCCCAAATTGTCATTTTACTAGGACTCAGAAGCACAGTTAAGTGGTTCTCATTTGACAATCATCACGATGCTGAGATCCAGATTTCATATTGTGTAACATCTGGATTGTCCTGCAGATACAGCAGGGTGACAGCTTCACACATTCCTTGAAATGAGGCATCCATACGCTGACAGTTGCTCATCATTCAGAAAAAGAAAAAAATAAATAAATAAAATGGAAGAAAGATTTTCTTTCTGACTCTTAATTTAAGCTAATCTATGTAAAATGTTTTATCTAGTAACAACCAGCGTAGGAACCATTCTCTGAAACAGTTGATAGTTGCAGCTGGCCCAAATTACAGCAAGAAATATTTTGCCTTGTGATAGAAAAGGCAAGAAGTTTTTACGGAAGGGCCAACTTCATACAGTAAAGGAGATTAAGAGTAATTGAAGACTGGGTTTAATTTAATTAACTTTGTAATAATCTTAAATTACTTCTCCTTTTTATTCTCTTATATAGATACTGAATATAGGCATTGAATCTGAAAATGCTAAAATAATATATAAATGTAGTATTTTAATTGTATCAGTCTTAAACTATTTTCTAGCCATTAATTGTTGAAAGAAGTCTTGATAACAGAATTGTTCTTCTTAAAACTTAAAACTAGAAATACTAAACATATAAACATGTGAAAATTAATATATACATATATTTTTTTTCTTTTTAAGATATGGTAAAAATTTCTTCAAACCATTAATATTTACCTTTGCACTCAGTCTCTTTGACAGCATTGCTGTTTTAATCTCTTATATTTTCCTCAGAACTCCATGTTTTTATTTTCCAGGCTACATTTTGATCTGGACAGGAAAATATTGATGCTGTTTAAAACTTTCCTTCACAGATGATATTTAAAGAAAGGCAGATATACAAAATTGGTTTCCATTTCCTTAAATTAATGAAAGTCTCTCTATATAATAGATCTTTAGAAGAGAAAATATATTATTTTACGGAATATATTTTTTTAAATGTTATGGAGACTTCTTTTGCTCTGCAGCATATCCGGTCCAGCTAAAAAGATTCAATAGTCTGACTTACATTTTTACGTGCTGGATTAGGCTTTATATTTGTTTTGATACAAAAGCAGGCAACAGCCTATTTCATGGACAATAAATTCAAGATAGTAATGATGAGATAGTATTGCCTCAGCTAAGTGCACCCAGATTGGAGGGTCACATATTTGACCTCGATCTAGTATGGTCCTTAATGAATCTATCTACTTGATTAGAGTTACTGTCTTTTTATGGCTCAAAATAGCTTTGCATGGAAAACTAGCTTATTTTAAGTGGAGTTGAGAGAATCATTTTGCCTCCAACACATCCCTAAAAGTTTTCTAAAGATTCTGAAGTGCCTGCTTTAAAATTTTAACCTTCCTGAAATCTGTTCTTCTTCTCCAATTCTGGTCTTGTTTTTATCACCTTCATTATATAGGCAAGAAGTAGCAGTCTGTCATCCTTTATCATTATGAAAAACTGATTTTTAAAAGGATCAGCAGAATTAATGAGTTGTTGCATTCAAGCCACAGTCTTGCATTTTTTTCAGAATTTCTCAGTTTTATTTCCCATTCCATTTCATGTACAATGGAAGAATTGAAGTCGGTGTGTCATCTTGAAAGATTTGCATAAATAACAGTAAAAATCAGCAGTAAGAATTAGAACTCAGGGCCATTACACACGTCTTTCATTCTTTTTTTGTTTGTTTGTTTACTTATGTTATTTGCTTTGCTTCCTTCATGCATTCATTTTCCTTAGTCGTCTATTGGCTTCCAAATAATTGGGATGTTCTTAAAGACTGAGTCACAGATACCATCATGAATGTTCCATTTTGCATGCAGTTGCACTTCTGTGTTATGCAGTGGTCTTTTACAGTCTCTCTGCTTCTATAGTGTAGCTCTCTCCTTATCTGTGTAACAAACTCCATCTATCTGTCTCTCTGCTTCTCCAGCTGCATCGCTCACTCTTAATACGAGGAGGAAGTGATTTCTTACTTCTTGTCACTCTCTTTCTTTCTACCACTCACTCTCAATCTATCAGAACTCGTTTCCCGATTCTCTGACTACTCTGGCCTCACGCATCTCCCTTACTCCATTCCTCTTTGAGAAATATGACCCAGATTCTTTCTTTCCTCTTTTTTCTTTTTTTTTTTTTAAATAGCTTTTGGAAATTGTTCTTTATCTTTGCTCTACTGTTTTGAACCTGCAGAATAGCCAGAATTAGACAGTAAAATACCAATTCCACATCATTGTGTACACTTCTGAAGAATTATTTCACATTTCCAAAAATATGAGATGGTAGGGTTCCACGTTATTACTTAGTAATAAATACAGCGACACTTTTATTTTTTTATTTTTTATTTTTTTTTATTGTTGGCTGTTCAAAACATTACATAATTCTTGATATATCATATTTCACACTTTGATTCAAGTGGGTTATGAGCTCCCATTTTTACCCCAAATACAGATTGCAGAATCACATCAGTTACACATCCATTGATTTACATATTGCCATACTAGTGTCTGTTGTGTTCTGCTGCCTTTCCTATCCTCTACTATCCCCCCTCCCCTCCCCTCCCCTCGCCTCTTCTCTCTCTGCCCCCTCTACTGACATTCATTTGTCCCCCTTGTATTATTTTTCCCTTTCCCCTCACTTCCTCTTGTATCTACTTTTGTATAACTCTGAGGGTCTCCTTCCATTTCCATACAGCGACACTTTTAAATCAAGGATATTTGCAAGATGAAACAAGTAATTCTTAGTTGTGAGTTAATGTCTCTAGCAACAATTAAAAATTAGAATATAAATAGGCTAAGTGATTAAATTTACAGTTGTGTTTCCTGCTGTGGAACTCAGGTCTGAATCTATAAAGTATTGAAATTTTGTTTTTTTAATGTACTACTTCATATACTTAGAACATTTTCACATCTTTATTCCTCTACATTCTAAAATGTGTTAATCTTTTTTAAATATATGACTTTGTGTGGATATATCTATTTTAAATAACAGTGCCAGGATAGTTAAGTCATCATGAAATAGGTAAATTTCCAGTTATGCCACAAAGTAAACATTTCAGAAATGATAGTTTCCATATCCTTTAATTCTGTACAATTTCAATCTTATTCTCTAGCAATTCTGCCAAATGAACTGTCTGTAAAAAAAAAGAAAACAAAAAGAAAAAAGAAAGAAAGAAATGAAAAAAGCTAAAAACTACTGGTATAGAACTCCAAATACTCAAAAAAAAAAAAAAAAAAAAAAAAAGCAAGGAAACAGAGAAACTAATAAACCTCGTAGTTTAAACTGAGGATACTAAAGCAATCTATTCATTTCTACAACATAATTTTAATTAATTTTTTTCCTCAGTGAAGTAATGATACATGCAGTCTTCCAATAATTACTAAGGGGGCGGGGAGTGAATAATATAAATGTAGTTCAAAAGGAAATACATTGATTTTCCTTTTCTCAACATAATTGTCACGTAAGTGGGCCCTAAGCTATGATGTAGGCAATGGCCACAGCTTATTGTAAGCAAGCTCACAGTTCCTTAAGTCCATTTTCACATATCCTAATAAAAGAATAAAATATTTAACATGGTGATAAAGCTCAGCTTTCTTCCACCTCTTCTTGACAATAATTCTATGGTTCAATATAGGGTACATGTTTGCTTGAAGGGGATGAAGCATTATTCTTTTCTAGTGATATTAATCTATTTTGCTATCTTAGTGGGGATACATTAACCAGACCAAACTCTGAACACGTTTTTATTTCTTACCACAAAAAAAGGCAGCCAGATAGCTCATTAAAATATATCAATGAATAATAACTTCTTCCTTTAAATGAACTAATATCTAAGTTTAATGAAGCTCAGTTTATAGTGATTTTCTGGCTGAAGTGCTCTTCTCTCTGCCTAATTATGTGCACAGCTTTCAGACAACAAGGAGTGTCTTTAACATTAGATAAGAACCTGGGCTTTTATCTCAATCAATAGTCTTTAGCCTTTGAACTCATGTCAGTGGAAGACCAGTCCGTCACGTTCAGTTCTACCTGACCTCTTTTTCTTCTTGATGCATGCTGCCATTTATAAAAGAAACTCTCTCTCTCTCTCTCTCTCTCTCTCTCTCTCTCTCTCTGACATACTCATACACACCCATGCACACACCTAATATATAAGCAGGCAAAGTGTTTAGATTGTTTGTGTGTCCATGTGTGCATGTGCATGCGCACAAGCATGTGTGGACAGGATCTTTATAGCTGTAAAGATGTGTGACTATAATGATGATGTTAAAATTTTCTTGTTTCCTTTCACTGGGCTTTGTGTATCTCAAAGGAGCCCCATATGGTGCTCTTTGTCCGTGTCATTACCTCGTTACAGCCACTGTCTGCCAGCCAAAGGTAGACCGAGCGCTGCAGCTGTAGACAGCGATACAACTGGAATTGTCTAAGGTCAACAGTGCCGTAATTACTTTAAAATGTCAGCGTACAATAAAATACAACAGTTCATCTGGCAGAAAGCAAATTAGCTTTGACCATAGCGTAATTACCCTTTTCTCAGCACCATTAGAAGAGATCAAATCTCCACATTCAGTGTTTGAGGAAAGGCCATCAGAGTACACTCTACCTGACAAGGATGCACATTTGCCATTTTGAGATGTAATTAATTGTCCCTATAATAGAAATTTTTATATTTGACTCTGGAATTGAAATGTGTAATAACCTGGCTTCTTCGTTTTAACCATTTTGATGCTAGGGGGGAGAAAGATACGTTTTGTCAAGTACAAATAGGTAGTATCAGTATCATTCAGAACATACATATATATTTTTTATTTTGATAGCAATTAGTTCCACTGCAGAAGTAATTGTTCTGAAGTGACTACCACATGTATTAAGAATGATACTAATGTCTAGATCCTACTCCAGAGGAAGCAAATTAAGAAATTAACATCATTACACTCTTCCCGTCATAGCTTCTTTTTCTTCTTTGCATGTGTATTTCCTGTCAGACTGCAATAACGTGACCTGAAGTGGTTTTCAGACGTATTAAAGTTGTTTCCGCCACTGATCTTCATCTACACCTCTACTTCACACGAGGGCAATCTAGGCAAAAGAGCACCCCCTCCTCTACCCCCGCAGGCTTAATATGCCATTATGCCAAGAACATCCGCTTTTTTCCCAAAGACATCATTAATGGTAGAGGGTATGAATGCAACAATGATATAGTAATTGGATTAACTCGGAAACAAACAGCAAGGAGCTGACCAGTGACTGTCCCTGAAGGGCAAAGTCTCCAATGCTCTTGTTGACTTTCATTAATATTTAAGGGCACCAAATGTATTTTAAATGGATTTGAAATGACCAAAGTTGTCTGAGTAGCATTTTTCTTCGTGCCCAGTTGAAGATACACATGAAACAGCTGTTTTGTATAACAAGAACCTTGCACTATATTTAGGGAATTCCAGCACTATAAAGATGTTTACATTTTCTTGATGTTTCCTTCACTGTGTTGTGGGCTTTTTCATAGTTTTTCAAACAAAAAGTATTCCCCTGGGTTCAGAAACCTCCCTTCTGAGCATAGATTTCCTGTATGGGGGTTGGGGGGTCCCTATCTAGACAGCCAATAAGAAGCTTCATAGTTGGGAAGAAAATTCTTAACATGACCCCTTCTAATTGAACCATTGCTAGTTTTAATGTGCTAAAGCCAAAGCAATAAACAATCTTTCTGGCAAAACCACTGTAGCATATCATCGATCAGTTTCTCTCTTCAGAGCAGAAAATTATGGAACATACTGGGTTTGCTCCCCAACTGTTAAGTGGCTTTGTTCTTCTGCAATGTCATTTGCAGCTCTCATTTCACAGTATAAGATATAATAAAGGCTGGGAAACATTTTAAAAGAGAAATAAATGGTTAGCTAAATCTTTTAAATAGATGTGAACATTTAGGAAGATAGAAAACTCTTTTGTTGAAGGCCATCTATTCCTAGATTAAATCAAGATGCCCATGAATATATTTAATGGGTGATTTATAGAATTCAGGGAAGTAAATATCACATGGTAAGCTTGGAAAGGACCTAGCTGGACTGATGCTTTTAAATTGGCAAGATTGACCAAACTAACCTGCAGCTGCCCATGGATGGCATAAATGATTTGCTGGTTTTTTTTAAAAGTGAAGTGACTTGTTTTTCACATAGTAATACTTGGAAGAGCCCTTGGTGCCTACTCAGTCCTTCTCTGAAGCAGTCTGAGGCATGCATTAGCCAGAATCCAAAGCCTTTCATGATTTTACCCAAATTCATCTTTGTCATTATCCTTTCCCAGTTCAAACTTTCTACTGTAGCTAAAGCATCCCCCCAATTTCTGTGTGACCCACTATGTGCCTTTCTACCTATTTGCCTGGGATGTTCTCTCTACTCCTCACATTCTCCATAATAAGAGTTATATTCCACTGTCTCTCAGAAGTATGTCTGTTATGGTGTACATATATAACTATCATATTTTATCAATCAAAATTTTAAAAATAAATGGAGTACAGGAAACTTGTCAAAACTGTAACATTATTAATACATATATAAAATGGTTGAATATTTATTACACATGTTGAAAAGAATTAAGAAAGATGTGAGATTCCTAAATCCAAATGAATATTTCCTCAAGCTCAACTTGTTTTCATTTGATTCAATGTCATAAAATAAATAACTCAAAGTGAGTCTACAAACACTAAAGTGATAGTAAAGCCAAGGCGATGTAAATCAGAAGCCAATATAGGTTGCTTTGCTAATATACATGGCATCTGGAAAATAATAAAAATAAGCATTCTTGAAATGACAAAATAGACTTAACAAAAGATGTTTTAAAGACAATATAAAAAGATAGATACATCTTGCAAAAAGATTGAAATTAACATTATGTGTAACAGTTAGAGCTAACATGCTTCTTATGGAATTCAGTCTCATTACAGGAAGGTAAATAACTTTCATTCAAAAATGCATTTTTGTTTTACTCCATCAACTCAGCAACTAGTCATTTTAAAGGCATACAATTATTTATCTGACATTTTCTTCACTTAGTTACTCAAATTGTTAAAAGTTATATCTTTATAATAAAATATTTGTTAAAAATATTGACTACTTTTTCATCCAAATTTTGACATCTGAAAACATTTCTTTTTTAAATAACTGAAATCATTAAATCTTTCTTCATTTAAACTGCAGTAGAACTGGATATTCCAGGCCTGGTACTAAGCTTCAGATTACACCAAGGCAGGTTTATCATGAAGAATTCAAGTTGTTTTAATTTATGTATACTATCTTTCCATAGAAACCCTTATTTTGAAACTATTTAACTTTACATATTGTTTTAGTTTTCCATCACTGTAACCAAAAAAACTTGAGAAAATTAATTTAAACGAGGAAAGGTTTCACTATTTCAGAGGTTTTTGTCCATAGACATTTAGCTCCATCATTGTGGGATGAGACCGAAGACATTTAGCTCCATCATGGTCGGAGCATGCAGTGGAGCAAAACTACACCCTTCATGGTGGCCAGAAGGAGAGAGAGAGAGAGAGAGAGAGAGAGAGAGAGAGAGAGAGGATCCAGGAATAAAAATGCATCCTACAAGGGCACAATCCTAGTGATCCACCTCTTGCAGTTAAGTCCCACATCCAAAAGTTTCCATTACCTTGCAGTATTGCCAGCAGCTGGGCCCCAACCTTCAACACATGAGTCTGTGGGATATTCCAGATCCAAACTACAACATAGTATGTTGAAAACTCAAATGCAGTTTTTTTTTTTTTAATGCAAAAAGTGTTGAGTGTGCTGGAGCACCCCAACTAGCATTTACTGCACACTTATTAAACACTACAAGCACATCACACAATCCTAGGGCAACCACGAGCCACAAAGTACCTCTGATGCCACACAACTTCTCTTAGCCAAAGAGCAGATGTTGTTGTTATCCGTGGTTCTCTCCAGCAGACAGTTGGACATCAGAGAATTATGAAGTCGATCTGGGGATGGACAGCAAATGTGGCCAGTCTCACTGATGTCCTCAGAGAAAAGCTCTCAGATGAGGCAGGACAAGTGGTTTGTATACAGTTCCAAATTGGTGCTCATTGTTATCACACTCCAGCCATTATTCTGCCTGTCTCTAGATGATGGTCTTTATCAATTCCGTCCAGTTGTGACTAAGCATGCTTGTGACTGCTGTTCTTTTTCTTTTTTTTTTTCTTTTTTTGTTTTTGTTTTAATATTCTTTGAGAGAACTATTTCCTATCTTTACTTCTCTTGTTAAACCAAAAGCCTTGAACCCATTCTCAGATAATGTACTTCTATCTGTGGTCCACAGGAAATAAAAGGGTTATGATAACCCTTTGCTATAGTTTAAATGGGTCCCCCAAATTTTATGTGTTAGAAACTTAATCCCTAATGCAGTAGAGTTGGGAAATGAGGATTAATGGGAAGTTTTGAGGATTCCAGCCTCATGAAAGGGTTAATATCATCATTCCAAGATTGTGTTTGCTATGAAAATGAATTTGGCTTATTCTTGCCCTCTCTCACATGATCATTCCCTATGTGATGCCATTTTCCATGTTATGACACAGCAAGAAGGCCCTCCCTAGGTATGACCTCTTTACCTTGAGGTTCTCAGCCTCCAAAAACATGAACCCAATAAACCTATATCGTTTATAAATTACTGTCTGTGGTACTGTATTGTAGCAACACAAAATGGACTGAGACATCCTCCAAACCAAAGTAACAGAAAATACACTTTTAAAAATTTTGAAAATCATGGTAATCAAACAACATGTGGCAGTGAGAGGCCAGAGAAAGAACAATAAAAAAGGATTAAAGAGACCGGTGTAAGATCACAGCACTAGGGAAGATGCTTGTTCCCACCATCTAGACTGAAACAACTCATGATTCATAGGGCACACAGAGGAACCTGGTGGAAGTCTGGCCTCAGTGAGGGGGATAGCTAACTCTAGACTAATCACTATTCAGTATCTGCCTTAAAAAAACCAAAAACTATAATAAAAGACTTGAAAGTATCAAACTCTTTCCATGTAAATTAATATTATTCCAAACAAAGCTCAAATATAATTTTACTATTATGAAATACCCAGCATGCAACTAGTAACAATGTTTTTCATCCAATAAAAGATCTCCAGGCACATAGACAAGCAAGAAAACAAGATACATAATGAATAATCAATTAATAAAATATTACCCAGAATTGACACAACACTATAATGAGCAGAAAAGGGAAATAAAAAAGCTGTTATAGTTGTTTTTCATATGTGTAAAAAAGTTAAGTACAGGTAGAGGTATAAAATACATAAAATCACCTGCAACTAAACAAACCAACCAAATCAAACTTGTGGAGACCTAAGTTAAAATAACTGAGGTTAAAACAAATAAACAAAAAAAAACAAACAAACAAAGAATGTTGAAAAAGATTAGAGGCAAATCAAACTTTAGAAGAAATACCTAATGAAATTAAAAATTGAACAACAATAGTAATTCTCCAAAATGAAATATGCATATGAAAAATAGCTTTAAAAATAAAACTATATTCAAAAAAACTGTGAGATAACTTCAAGTGAGAAATAAACACACATGTGAGAACCCTAATTATAGGTATGGGGGGACATTTGCAGACATAATGGTTGAGAATTTGCCTAAGTGTATTAAAATTGTTAACTTGCAGATCTAAAATAGTTAAATAAACTTCAAGTACAAGAAAAGAAATATGAAGAAAACCACACTAAGAAATATCATAATAAAATTGCTAAGCACCAGTGAGAAAAGAAAAATATAAAAGGACTTAAAGAAAAGCACCAACAGAGCAACAAAGAAAAGGATGACAGAAGATTTCTTGTTAAAAATAATGCAAGCAAGAGGCTAGGGAATCATTATCTTTTAACTACTGACAAAGAAAAATACCATTGACAAACTAAAATTCTAGACACAGTGGAAATACATTAAAAGTAAAAAGCAAAATAAGATTTTTCAAAGATATAAAAGATAAAGAAATCCATCAACAGCTTACTTGCCCTGCAAATAATTGTAAAGAGTCTATTAGGCAATAAGAAAATAAGGGTCAGATGGAAATAAGAATCACCACAAAGAAATAAAGAATGCATGGAATTTTAACTACAAGTAAATGTACAAGATTTTTTTCTCAAAAGATTTTTCTTATCAGGAATTTCTTACGTAAGACTCTGAAAAAGGAAATTGACTGTTTAAATCAAAATAACAATGTATATGGGGGAATAGTTCATGTAAAAGCAAAATTTATAACAACAAAAGTAAGAACATCAAGAGGGCAGAGTGACAGGATAGTGTTGTAAGGTTCTTATACCAACCATGAGGTGACACAATATCAATTGACCTTAGAATGTAATAAATTAAAGATGTATACTAAAGCAAATTAAATTAACTAAATTAACAAAAGAAATCATAGGAAAAAACATCCCCCCAAAAGAAAATAGTGATAAAAATACTCAGTTAATTCTAATTAAGATAAAACTCAGAAAAAAAACAAAGTACAAATGAAAAAAATAGAAAAAGTAATAGTCTAAAACCAACTGTAAAATAATAGAAAATATATACAATTCTAATTCTAAAAAAAAAAAAAACACATGTTAGAGTCTGTAAACAAGTCAAGATAGCTCCTGGCATTTTGCCAGAGGGAGTGGTTTGTGAAGTAACACCAGCCAGCCATGAAATGTGGAGATTCCTTATTGGTTGACTGCTGTATCTAGTTTATGTTAATTAGATAAGCTGTGTGGAATGTATATATATCCCTCCTGCCCTACAATAAATGGCTCCCACTCCTGCTGTATCAATGTACACAAGTTGCTCGTCACCACCCCCCCACCCCCCCCCCCACCCCGTTATTTTGCTGCAGCCGGACTGTGGCAGATGGTGGCCCATAAGGGGAGCCTCGGGACACTCGGGGATAAGTGATGGAAAAAAAAAAAAAAAGCTGCCCGTCCATAGATAGGATGGGAGCAAATCTGCTTGTCCCTAGACAGATAGGGCGAGAGGAAAAATGGCCATTTTGAGAAAATGGAGAAGATTGATACAGTATGTTTGTGTCTTGTTTTGTCTTGAAATGTCATATTGTCTTTG
>NW_026000026.1:51460966-51488912 GCF_001458135.2 Marmota marmota marmota | reverse complement strand
TGGAATGCTACAGGATTTTCTTTAGCCATCCGGAGTTCCTGCCTTCATCCCAGTGCCAGCCAGTGAAGAGGAAGGTGGAAGAATTTCCAGTGTTGCTGAGAATCGGACGAGACTTCGGATTAAGCTAGATGCCTGCAGAACTTACCTGGACTGTGATTTACCTGGACTGTGAGTTAATCTCTTGAGACACTGCTTTACCTGGACTGAGACAACAAACTGTAATCTACAACAAATTGTAACTTGGTATCTTTGCTAACAGTGTCATTGCTGGTATAATTTTTCCAAGGGCTTCTTGCATGGAGCCATCAATTGGCTTGGTATTGTGGCGTTTTGTATCCTCCCCTTCTGCTTGTAGCAGATTGTTTGTGGTGTTTGTGTAAAAACCACTATGGTCGTTATTTAAATTGAACAAAAGGGGGAAATGTTAGAGTCTGTAAACAAGTCAAGATGGTGCCTGGCATTTTGCCTGAGGGAATGGTTTGTGAAATAATGCCAGCGAGCCATGAAGTGTGGAGATTCCTTATTGGTTGACTGCTGTATCTAGTTTATGTTAATTAGATAAGCTGTGTGGAATGTTTATATACCCCTTCTGCCCTACAATAAACGGCTCCCACTCCTGCTGTATCAATGTACACAAGTTGTTCATCACCCCCCAGTTATTTTGCTGCAGCCGGACTGCGGCAAACACAGTAAACTAAAGCGACTATATTAATATCACAACAGACTTCAGAATTAGGTAAGATTATAAAGATAATGAAAACAGATTATTTGTAATGATGGAAGAGTCAATTAGCCGGGCATGGTGGTGTATACATATCATACCAGAGACTGATGCTGAGGCGGTATGATCACAAGTGCAGAGCCAGCCTTAGCACCTTAGACTCTGTTTAAAAATAAAAACAACTTAGACTCTGTTTAAAAATAAAAAAAATAATAAAAGGCTGGGAATGTGGCTTAGTGTTTAAGGGCCCCTGGGTTCAAACCCTAGTTTTGTTTTGTTTTGTTTAAAGAGTCAATTAATCAGAGGGACATGATTAGGGGACATGATTATATATTCTTTAATGTTTTATACACCCAATAACAAAACCTCAGAAACACAAAACTTATTGAACTATAAAGTAAAATAGACAAATTCACAACTACAATTAGATTGCAATATCACTTTCTTGATAATTGATTAAAAAAAAGGGTAGACAAAAATTAGTAGGATTATAATAGCTCAGACCATCATTATCAACCAATATTACCTAATTAACATTCATAGTATATCCCATCTGAAAAAAACAGTACACACTTTCTTCTCAAGTACACACAGAACACTTATAAAGATTTATCATAATCTGGGTCATAAAGTGAATCTCAATAAACTCAAGATGATTCAATTTATAGAAGTTATGTTCAAAATAAAAGATATGTTTTGAAATTGCAAAGCAATTAAATATGAAATTAGTGACAAGGATCTCAGGAAAATCTCCAAATATTTAGAAACTAAATGACACATTTCTAAATAAAAATGGGTCAATGAAGAAATCAAAAGAGAAATTAGAAAGTGATTTAAAAAAATAAAAATGAAAACATCAGAATTGGTAGGGAGCAGCTAAAGCACTTAAGAAAAATTAATAACACTGAAGTTTTTATGCTAAGAAATAAAGAAGCTCTCAAATCAGTGACTTAAGATTTCAACTTAAGAAACTAGAAAAGTATTAAAAAAAGTGTACATAAAGTAAACAGAAAAAAAGAAGAAAATGAAAGGAAACAAGTGGAACCATTAGAATACCAAGAAAATGATAAACTGCCAGGCAAGTCATTTAAGAAAAAAAGGACAGAAAAAACAAGTTACCACTGTCCAGAATGAGAAAGGTAACATCACAATAGATTTTAAAGTTATTAAAAAGAAATGAAACATATAATGATTAAACTAAAAATAAACTACTGCATCTCTAAATACTAAATACTAGTAATCAAAAATCAAAATTTTTAATTAAAAGTTATTTAAAATATTTTTAAAAATTGGGAATAATTCTGTAAAAAGTGCTTTACCTGAATACTAAAAACTACTGACTATTTCTGGGGGATTATATAAAAGGCCTTAATAAATGGATAATTATATTAATAAATGCTGCTTTGTTCATAGACTAAACAATATTATTAATATGTAAATATTTAAAAATTATCTACAGACTCAGTGAAATCCCAGGAAATACCCCCCACCATGATTTTTGTACAACTGACAATTTTATTTTAAAATCATAAAAATGCAAAGACCTGAAATTGCCAAATCCTCTTTGAAAGAGATGGACGAAACATCGCACAGCTAATTTCAGCAAAGTCTTTGTCATCTTTTCAGTTACAGATTTCTTAAATATTACATCAAAAATACAATCTATAAAATAACAAATTTATAAATTAGGTTTTATCAAAATTTTAAAAAGTCTTCCTTTGCAAAAAAAAAAGTATATAGTCATGAGAATGAGAAGTTAGACTACAAGCTGAGAGAATATGATTGCAAAGAAAATTTCCAATAAAGAACTTGCTTCAAGAACATAAAATATGCCAAATGTGGTTACATATACCACATCTAGCTTAGAAGGCTGAGGCAGGAAAATTTGAGGCCAGACTTGGCAAAAAAAAAAAAAAGTGCTGAAGATGTAGCTCAGTGGTAAAGCACCCCTGCATTTAATCCTTAGCACCACACATACATACACACACCACACACACACACACACACACACACACACATATAAAATCTTAAAATGTCCTAAAAATTCATTAACAAAAAAAAAAGAAAGAAAGAAATACTCTAACTAAAAAGTGTGCAAAAGATTTGAAAAGATGCTTCACCAAATAAACACATCAAAAGCTGTTTGGTATCATTAGTCATTAGTGAAATGTAGTTAAATACCATGCACTTACCACCTCACATGTATTAGCATGGCTAAAGTTAGCAACATGACCACACAAAGTATTGATAATGTTGAAGAACTGAAACTTTCATATACTGCTGATGGAAATGTTAACTGACATAACCATTTGGAAAATAGTTTGCCCATGTCTTTGAATGGTAAACACATATCTGCCATATTACCTATATATTCTCTATTGAATATTTTCTCATGAGAGATAAAATATATAATATATACAACGATTTGTATGGGCTTTCACAATTGCTTTATTGCAATCATAAAAATAAAACTGGAAACAATCCAAATGCCCACCAACAAGTGAGTAAACAAACTGCAACATGTCCATAAAATTAAATGCAACTCAGTAATGTAAATTCACACACACACACACACACACAAACAACAACAACAACAACATGGATGGTTTTCAAAATAATTATACCAAAGAAAAGAAGCAAACAGAAATGCTATTTATAGAAGATGATTTGTTCAAAACTATAGAAAATTCACAAGATTCTATGGTGACAAATTTAATTAGTGGTAGCTCAGCAGGATAGGATGGAAGATGGAGAGGAACTAAGGGCTATGATAGTTTATGAAGTGTCTGGTCAGGGGTTTTTGTTTTGTTTTGTTTTTTTACCACTGTGACCAAAAGGCTGATGAGGACAAATTTATACATGAAATATTTTATGTGGGGCTTACTGTTTCGGAGGTCATGGTCCATAGATGGCTAACTCCATTGTTCTGTGCTTGAGGTGAAGTTGAACATCATGGAAGAAGATTTGGCAGAAGAAATCAGCTCAGGACATAACAATCAAGAAACACAGAAAGCTCTGCTCACCAGGGACAAAATATATGCCCCAAAGGCATGTTCCCAGGAGACCTAACACCTCCAACCACACTACCCACCTGTAGTTACCAGCCAGTTAATCATTCAAGTGTATTAATGCACTGATCAGGTTAAGATTTCATAATCCAATCACTTCACCTTTATACTTTCTTGTCTCACACATGAACTTTTGGGGGATACTTCATATCTAAACCATAACAAGATCACAATAAAACTTTTGAGGGTGATGAATGTATTCACTATCTTGATTGTAGTGATGGATTCACTGTGGAATGAATTGTTGAATGGTACACTTTAAATACATGTCATTTATTGTATGCCAATAATACTTTTGTAAAGCTGTGAAACAAATGGAACCAATTATAAGAACAAAGTCACCTCTTTGCATGAAATAACCACACGCCACATGAAGTTTTCTCTCATATTCTATCCATTGTTGCTTTACTATGGATAAACTAACTGCTCTGCTACTATCTGAGGCCACCCACTTCTCGTTTTGTTGCCTAATCAAAGAAATCACTCTTATAATTTTTTGTTTACTTTACATATCATCAATTTTCTCTCTCTACCATGTTCCCTCATTGTGCAAACATTCTATGATAAATACCATTTATACAACTCCCTTGACCCCATCTCTCTCAGTTTTTGCTCCTTTTTAAAAACAAAACATCTTGAAGAAACTATTTTCTCCATTTTCTAACCTTCTTTACTCCTTACCAATCAGATTTTAACAACTAATAGACTACTGAAAAGTTTTTCTAAAGTAATCATCAGTCTCCATCTTGCCAAACCCAGAGTTTGGTTCTGTGTTTTCAAGCTAATTCATCTCTATTCATTCTTAAGCACAGGTAATATTTTTTATTCTTGAAATACTTTCTTCAGTTGGCTCCCTCTACTCTCTTTGTAATCTTTCAACATCACTGGACGCCACTCTTTTGCTGACTCCTTTTCCTCTTCTGAACCTCTAAGCGTTGAAATTTCCTAATAATCTGATGTTAACACTGATTTCTCTCTCTCCCTCTCTCTCTGGGTGATGTCATCCAATCCCATCAATTTAAATATCATCTATTTTTCAATGAATCCCAAATGTATACTTTTAGCTCTAATCTTATTACTGAGATTAAGACTCATGTATTGAACTTTTTAATAGTTCATCCAATCTAAGATATTCAAAACAAAGTATTTGCTTTATGACTGCTCAAGTCAACTTGTCTCAGTAATGGCATCAATTTTCACTGAGTGACTCAGGCCAAATCTTAGAAGTCAGATTTTTCAGATTACGTAATGCAATGGTATCCTAGTATTTCTTTTGGCCAAATTTGATTCATCTTCAAACCATTTTCAATAATACCTTTCAAATATTTCAAATGCAAAAAATTTTCACTGTTTTCAGTAATACCATCCAAGTTTCATGCCTTTCTTATCTCTCACTTGGATTTTGATTGACTTCTATCTTACCTTTGTTTTTTCTCTGTCCCAACATTGCCTATTGTAGTGAGATTTTTTTTTTTTAAAGAAAGGCTAATAAGCTGGGCACAGTGGTAGAAGTCTGAGACAGTTCAGACTTGTAAATTCAGCAATTTAGCAAGACCCTGTCTAATAATAAAAAAATAAAAGGGCTGGGGATGTAGCTCAGGAGTTGAATGTCTGTGGGTTTAATTCTCAGTACCTTAAAATAAAATAAAATATAAAAAGCAAATGTTAATTCCTAATTTTTATTCTTTATCTTGAGCATCTCACTAGTTTTCTTAACATCTTAGAACAAAATTCTGATTCCTTACCAAGACCTTCCATGTCCCAGATAAATGAACTCAATCCCACTTTACAGGAAAGTAGACTTCATTCCTCTCCATGCTGGACTTCATTCTGAAACCACACAAGCTATTATTCTCCATTTCTCAAAACACCATGTTTACCATTGCCTTCAAATTTTTGTACTTGATTTTCTCTGTCAGAAGCACTTTTTATGTTTTATCTTTTCAGGGCTAATTATTGCACTATCTAGATCTCAGCAGAAATGTCACTTCCATTGACAACTAACTATCCCTGATATACCATCTGAAACAGCCACCACCACAATTCCCCAATCACTTTCTATTCTCTCACTGC
Organism: Marmota marmota marmota; assembly: GCF_001458135.2. Taxonomy (NCBI): domain Eukaryota; kingdom Metazoa; phylum Chordata; class Mammalia; order Rodentia; family Sciuridae; genus Marmota; species Marmota marmota. The sequence goes on along the minus strand of NW_026000026.1, from coordinate 51,483,050 downwards.
AGTTAATTTCTTCAGAGCTCTGTCACTGTCTATTCATTTATTATTTTTATCTCTTCAACAGGATGGCAAACTCCATGAGAATGGAGAATTTACCCATCTTGTTCACTGCTGGTGGCCCATCATCTGGAATACTATTTTGGAGATAGGAACCACTCAACAATATCAAACATGTACTGAATATTAATGAATGAATGAATGTCCATTGTATATTAAGCATTCTTAAGGATGAGTTGTTCCATTTTAAGGAATTAGTCCAGTTTAAAGAGCTTTCATGTCCTGTCTTGATATATTTCTAAAAACAATTGTCTCCAGAATAAAACCTGACACAGGAAATTCTTATCTCTATGGCATTATATAATGCAATGGTATCCTAGTATTACCTGGCTGTTGACTAATGGCAATAGTAGGATATGTTAGTATGCTGTAGTAGACAGGTTTGCCCTCAGAGTGAAAAATCTTTATCTGTATGTATACTACATACTGACTAAGTCGTTTAACATGTTATTTCATTTGTGAACAAAATACAACATAATTACATAAGCAATAATATTTCTATTCTATAGGTGAATAAACTGAGTCTTAGAAAATATAATTAAATTCCTCATTATGACAGAGAAAGTGTGTGACGTGCTTGGGACAAGTTTTCTAGTTAATGAGAACTATGTTTACCTGTTAACTTTTCACTGTATCTCACAGATTTTTGTGAGACAGATTAATAAAAATATCAAATGAATATCATTCTCCATGTTTAAAGTTGTTTTAACTCAATCTTCTATTCTGATGCCTTTGTCTTTTTTCTCTACTCTCCCCCCTTTTTTTCACCCATTCACTCTAAAAACAAAAGAATGTCCTATAAAAGGCAATAAATAAATTTTATTGGAAAACTAACAGATTATTCACTGATGGGCAATTTTTCCTAAGTAGAACCAAATAGGACCATAAAGACCAGATGACTATTTGTGTTCATTAGACATCCCAGTGCTAAGGAAGTGAGGTTTTTGATTTATTATTATTTTACACAGAATGTTTCCTCTGTTTCATTTATGGCCTACTGCATCCATATAACCATGGCATTCATATAAGCAGTTGCTCAAAAAATGACATTGAATAAGAAATGGTGAATGGCTCAGAGCTACTCCAAGGATGGTTATTAGCCTTACCTTCTGTTGGGAAATACTTTTTAAATTCTATGTACTGACTTCTGCTTTGGAAACTAGGCACTCTGTAGCACAGGTATTATAATATATATTATATATATTTATTAAATTAGAAAAGTTTAAGTTATCTTCCCACCCTACTACCCCAACAAATATGGATATAGTATTTATCATAATCTGGAAACTTAATGTACACTTTCTTTCTTAAATGACATTACTCTCTTGCTTTAAAAGCTAATTATTGTACATAATACTAAATGGAGGCATGTGTTTGAAAAGGACCAATGAAAGGATCAGGTGCATATGCTTAAGTGGAAAAAAACGTGTCAGAATGCATTTAATACTGATATGGGGTAATGGAGATGGGCAAGGCAAAGCTAAACACCACATGGAGGCCATTTGTTCCTTCAAAGCATGATGTAGATTCAAACCTTCAGATAAAAATGTACAAACTGCCAACTTCAAAGGATAAGAGGAAAAAATAAAACTCAACAATTGAGAATTGTACCTTGCATACATAAACACTTAGTGTGCACATGTGTGCTGATACCTCACATTCATAAAGCATATCTGATGTCAAAGCATATTATCTTAATAGCTGAATTGGAAGATAACTGTTAAAAACTCTGAATTCATAATGCTTTGTGTATATTAAAAAATCATAAGGTTCTAAAGAAATTCTGGCATATACAACATTTGACATTATTTACATTTAATTAGGCAAAATCAAATCCTACAAAATTGGTTTGTTAGATTTCTCCAAGGCCAGTTGTTTATATAAGTACTGAATCATTAATATGCAGCTTCTTCCATAATTATAAGGCTGTCAGATAAGAAACCTGCTGCCTAGGATAGATAAAGAAACTTGGAGATAGTCACAGATATAAACCTCAATTGACACTGCTAGAGCATTTGGAAAAATCTTTTGTAAAACCGTGAATCACTTTACAGAGGCAAACTGCATGATCTCAAAGAAGCAGTGAAAACTAACGTAATGTTTATGTTTTAAAATGGGAACTTGAATACAAGAATCAAATAGTAAAATCTTTTATTTGAGTTAGCAGTTTTACAAAGCTGAAAAACATGTTTCTCAGCATTGATCTTCAGAAGATCGAATTATGTTACATATCCACCGATGATAATAATGACCTGAAATGTTGTTCCCCAGTTTTTCTGAGAGCTATTCCAAACAATAAGTTTGGAAGTGATTTAGACATAAGCATATATTTAGGTAGCTGAATTACTTAATAAGATGGTAAGTGTACTTTATATAATCTAAATAAATGGTAAGTGTACTTTATATAATCTTTCAGTTAAAAAACACGTCATGCTTTCAATGATATCATTTTTGGACCGGTGTATTCTCATATACCTTCTACCCAATTAGGTTTCGATCAACTTTCATAGCTGATGCTTGCTACCTACATTTTCAGTTGAACTGAGTTTATTTAGCCTCCTGGGTTCCTCAGTCCCTCTTTTCCGGCAATCTCTCCACTGCATCTTTCTTTTTTGCCCAGTGACCAAAAAATTATTTCATTTTTTTGCAAAGGAGTAGAAACTTGCCTTTGTTGTTTTACCTTTTCCTATATATTTTCCCTAGATTCAATGTCAAACTTACTGTGATCTCTGTCATGAGAGCCTTGATTTTGTCCTTTCTTATGGAGGACACAAACTTCAACCTCTTCAGAGCAATTTATGTTACTGGTGAGGACAAGTTCCATTTCCCCAGTGTGAAGATTGAACACTGAGGAAACTCCAAGGCAGTCGTAGAAAACAAGTTTTATTTAAAGAATAGTAACACAGACTTCTCAGCAGAGAAGGGGGCCCAAAACTAGGTGTTCAGGCAGGGATGAATCCTGTTCTTTTATGATTTCCAGGTTTCTTACATCTCAGGTCGGCTCCCTTTATCAACCCATCAAGTGAAAAGGTGGGAAAGGGGCGATTCAGGGAGAGCCACCCAGGGAATAGTCATAAATAATTCCCTGCTGGGTGGGACAATATCCTCGGAGGCAGGTGACATTTTGGTTATGGTTAGCATAGGTAGGGGGAAGTGTTCTGAAAGTATCAACATCCAATACCCCAGAAGCTGGGGTCTTCAAAAAGGAAAAAAAAAAGAAGAATATATATATATATATATATAATTCCTTTATGTATACATATATATATATGATTGTTTTTGCTAAGCAAAATATAATCATACCTTTCCTCTTAGAGTTTCACAATGTTAATTAATTAACAGTGCTGAAAGTAGAACAGAAACAATCTAATTTTCTTTGTTATCCCATTATTTTCTGATCCATTGGAAAACATAAGCTTTTACTTTTATGCATTGTCCAAGAAACTTTGGGGAAACTTATTTTAAAAGCATTGCTTTTATTGTCTTAGAGTAACAATTAACCAAATAAATAAAGAAGAAATACATCCTAGTTTATCTCATCACAGGAAGGCCCTTAGTGCTTTCCATCGATAGTCATATGACCCAATATTCATATTTCCTCACTTTCCTTAATTCAGCTTTTATTTTCATTCTGCCTATCAGCAACATGACCACATCCTTTACTTCTTTACCTTAAAACAGTACTTGCAATTACAAAGCTGTCATCTTCAGCTCTCATTGTTTTTCCTAATACACTTCCACTGATAACATGCAATGACCGGCACAGTACCCACTTGAAGAACTTTGAATTTAAGTACCTTTCAACCAGTCCAGTGCATTCTGCACTTTCTCACTGTCCAGCTTGAGTTCCATGATTGGTCATTTCAGGGATGAATATCCTGTCTCATAGGGAGCCATTATTTCCTAAATTTTTCATGGCTTATACCTTTTCTTCTCTTCCTGTTTCTGTTACTTTTGATTGTGTTGTTTACTCCTGCCCCCCAAATTAGTTCTGTAGTAATTCAAAGCCCTTTCTAGATATGGTCCACTTTAATAACAAGACTGGACCAAGTAGGATTGATATGGTAAAACGTAGTGGGAAGGTTGGTACACACTATTCTAATGTTGGCTATGCTTTGCTACATTGACAAATGGCTTTGGACCATAGATTTCTAGCTCAAAGATGCATCTGTCAGACTTCACAAATTAGAGGTCCTCCTCCATTAGTGAAAGTGTGTCATTATATCATCTCCAGATTATTTAAATTGCCAGCGTCTCTGATCTTTTTGAATGTCAATTTGAGATTCAGAATAATCTGAATTCCTCTTTAATTCATTGACTATATTGAAAAATAGAAAAAAAAGAGAAATATCATGGGATTTGACAATCAGAGAAACTCAAGATTTAGTCAAGATCTGCAGATATGCTTCGGATAGTCCGAGATCATACACTAAGCTCCAGGAAGGTAGACCTTTTCTTTTGTGGGAGTGAAAGCAATAAAAGGTGGCTTTGGCCCATATACAGTTGTAGCAGAATTACTTTTGCCAGTAACTGTTTTGTTCACATGTTACAGAAAAATTCATCTCCAGGGTGCCTTTGAATCGCCTGATAGGAATCACTCATGTTTGTACATGCTGTAGTCATCTTCCCACCTCTTTGATTCTTTCTTCCTACTTATCACCCAAAGCATTTCTCCAGATTCAGATCTAATCATATAACTCCCTTTTTTCTCTTGCTGATCTTATGTAATTTCAGTCTGCTGGTGGTACTTTGATCAGGGTGATTCTGGAGAAACAGACTTGATCTCCTCTTTTAGTTCTGGTCTCTGGAATACAACTCCAACTTCAGGCTCACATTCTTGCTTCAAATTAATAGGTCAAAAGCAAGTCCATCTGCCCCCAGGCCTGATTCACCATTTGTGATCAGGTTATATTCCCTTTCATGTTTACTCACATTAATCATTTGTGTATCATGTTTTACTTTCTGTCCTTCTCTCAATCTTTTATTCAGCATGCCTCCAAGTTTGTCTTTCTGCTTGTTTATCCATACTTTTCCTCTCATCAATGTCACTTTTGTTACTTTTAGTTACCTCGTAATTGTATTATATTGATAACAGCTTAAGTAATTCCTCCACTTTTATTCTATTCCTTATTGTAATATACCCTTTATCATATTGTTAGAATCATCTATCTAAAACATCACAAATCACTTGCCTGCTCAAAAACCTTCAAGACATGGGACATGAAACTAAAGCCTTTACCCTGCACTTGGGCCCTGTGTAATTTGGCAGTTGCCTAACTTTTTAAATTTGTTGTTAATTATTCCTCCCATGATTTATTTCAGTGAATTATACCCATTCACTCCCCTTCAAGCATGCCTTATTTAGACCACATTCCAGGGTAATAGGGGTGTCACCTTCCTCATGTTTGAATCTACCATTTTTCTTGGGGGGTGAGTATTGGGGATTGAGTCTCGGGGTACTTAACCACTGATATACCAGCCCTTCTTTTGGGGGGGCAGGGTCTTGCTATGTTGCAGAGTCTGGCTTTGAACTTAGGATACTTCTGTCTCAACTTTGAGCTGCTGGGATCCTGTCTCAGCCTCCTGAGCTGCTGAGATTACAGGTATGTGTGACTGCCCCTGGCTTTGAATCTACCATTTGAAGTATAAACACTTCAGTGTGTACACAAGTGTATGTCAAATACTCTACATGATTCTGCAGCTAAAAAAAAGAATGATCTTCAATCTCACAAAGAAAATGCCCCTACCACTTTAAACATAAAATAATAAATAAACCCAGAACTTTAGCAGAGAGGTGATATACAAACATATATTATTGATTGAATAGACCAGTTTCATTTAAAATATTAGCTAAGAAGATGAAAATTGATTCCAATCATAAGCAATCAAAAACTTTTAAAATATAGTCATATTTTAATGCAGTAAATACCTTACTAGAATATAAGGAAATAATCAGGTGAGTTTTGCCTAAGTGTATACATTTATGGTGCGCATTACAGTACTGTTTATGATAGTAAAAACCAAGAAACACTATCATACCTGATAATTAAAAATGATTTTATGATTTAAATTTTTTTTAATTTTTATCACTTCTTTTTAGTTAGACTAATAGTAGAATCCATTTTTACATAATTATAAAAGAATGGAATAAATCTTGTTCTAATTCAGTCCCCAATACCTTTCCTTCTTTCCTTCTCCTTTCCTCCCCTCATCCCCTATTCCCTTCTCTCTATTGTTCTTTCTGCCGTTTACCCATAGTTGTTGAATTTATTTTTTTTAATTAATTTCTTGTGAATGTACATAGTGGTGAGATTCACTGTGGTATAGTCATACATGTACATAGGAAAGTTATGTCAGAGCTGGGTGCAGTGACACATGCCTGTAATCCCAGCAGCTCAGGAGGTTGAGGCAGGAAGATTGCAAGTTCAAAGTCAGCCTCAGCAAAAGCAAGGTGCTAGGCAACTCAGTGAGACCCTGTCTCTAAATAAAATATAAAAAATAGGGCTGGGGATATGTTCAGTGGTCAAGCGCATGTGTTCATTCCCAGTAACTGCCTCTGCACACCCCTGCCCCAAAGAAAGTTAAGTCAGATTCATCCCACTGTCTTTACTTTTCTCATCCTCCACCCTTCCTTGCATTCCCCTTTGTCTAATCCAATGGATTTTTATCATTCACCCCATTCCCTTATTAAGAGTTAGCTTCCACATATGACAGAAAACATTCAACTTTTGGCTTTTGGGGACAGGTTTATTTCACTTAGCATGATTGTCTCCAGATTCACCCTGTTTACCAGCAAATGCCATAAAGTCATTCTTTATGGCCGAGTCATACTCCATTGTGCATATATACCACATTTTCTTTATCCATTCATCTGTTAAAGAGCACTATGTTGGCTCCATAGCTTAGCTATTGTGAATTTTGCTGGTATAAACATTGATGTGGCTGTTTCACTGTAGAATGCCAATTTTAAATCCTTTGGATCTATACCAAGGAGTGGGATAAATAAGTCAAATGGTGGTTCCATTCTTAGTTTTTGAGTAATCACCATACTGCTTTCAAGAGTGGTGGTACCAATTTTCAGTCCCACCAACCAAGTTTAAGAGTGACCATTTCTCCACATCCTCAGCAACATTTATTGTTAAATGTATTTTTGATAATTGGCATTCTGACTGGATTGAGATGAAATCTCAATGTAATTTTAATTTGCATTTCTCTAATTTCTAGAGATGTTGAATATTTTTTATACATTTGTTGTCTGTTCATAATTCTTCTTTTGAGAAGTATGTGTTTAGTTCCTTTGCCCATCTATTGATTGGGTTATTTGTTTTTGGTGTTAGGCTTTTTGATATTAATGCCCTATCTGAGGAGCAGGTGGCAAAGATTTTCTCCCATTCTGTGGGCTCTCTCTTCTTGCTGTTGATTTTTTTATTTGCTGTGAAGAAGCTTTAGAGTTAAGTTATATTTAAACATTAGCATGGAATAGAAATGTGCTCATACCTCATATTAAGTTTCAAAGTTATTTTACTCTAACCATGGATTATAATTTTTAAAAATCAACTTAAAAAAAAGTAACTTTTTACTTGTTTTCACTTTAATATTGACCTAATGCAAGGATTCAATTTATGCTGCTGATTTATTAATTATTAAGTGGCATATGAATATATAACTAGTTTGCTGAATATCCATGAAGTTCTAAAGTAAGTCTAATATATTAAATATAATATTTAAATTAAATTCTATTTCTTTTTAGATAATATAATGAAAGTACATTACTATGACTTCTACATTAACTCATTATTTAGGGATTATGAAATTAAAGTCTTAATAACTTTATTGCATAACTTTATTACTGCAATATAGACCTCAACCAAAAAGATGATTTAAATAAGTTCCTTTAGAAATAGAAGTCACCCATTGATAAAACAATTAAAATGGTAGTTTTTATTTTTATATTTCATAATTTGTATACATAAATAAAATAATTAATTTTGATAATTATAGTAATAATAGTAACAGTGTTTTGTAGTATTAAAGTGTAACTAAATATCATCTTTCAAAACTTTAGATCAAATAAGAATCTTCTATTTTTAAGATTAATATTATTTATAATGAAGTCAGTTGAAAGTAACATAAGTATAGCACTCATGTCCTTAACTGCAGCACAATAATCTTATAAATCCTTTTTAAAAGAACAAATCTTGTTATTTCTTTTGTTTAGATAACTGAGTGGCATCAAATGAAAATATGTGCCAAGATTTAAAATTTCTATTTAACCAATGAACTTGTTCTTTTGGGCAATCAAAGTCTTATGTATAGTTAGTTGTAATTTATATAGTATTTGAAGTGTTTTCAAGTGTTCACAACATCATGCTAGATACTCTACTGTTTTGTAAAATGTTGGATTTTAAATAACTTTTTGAAAATTGGAGATTCTTTGGTTCATTTCCAAAATAATGAAAGATCATCTGTGATTGTAGGGCTCAGATATCTGATTTTTTTTTTAACCTTTTAAGATAATCCTTGGTGCACAGTCAAATCTGAAATCTGAGTTTCAGTGCTCAAGAAGGTATTCTTGCAAGATGCCTTGTCAGGAACTCAGAGCTTAGTTATATATATATAAATAAATAATAAGATTTTTTTTCAAATCTGGAAGAATATAAGAAAATTCCTGGTTACAATTTTTAAAACTCACAAGAAGCAGACTTTCAAGAAGGTTATAACTCAAATTACTCATCACCTTTCTTCTTGTACAAGATGAGAGTAGAAGCAGAGAAGAGTTTGTAGACTCTTATATTAACGCAGTTGCTAAGTTATCCAAGAGAGTCTTTAATTGAGAAGCTTCATTGCCCCATGCAATAAATTCTGTTGCTACTAAGTTCTATCCTAAAAGTTTAACATACTATTATAAACTTAAATTTACAGGGATGCTGGTATCCATGAGTTTTCCAGATCTCAAGGAATTGGGAAAACCCCATAGAAAACTTGAGATTACATTAGAGGTCAATTAGTTTCTTGCTTTAACCTAAGAATTCTATTTTAATATTTACTTGGCTGCAAAGTATAAACCAAACCATTATAAAAAGAAAGTAGGTTATTTCTGCTATTAAAATTACTTTGTAAATTAATTTCATTTTACAGAATTATTTCATTGATACTTATGCTAAAGTTTAACATATAGTTATGGAAGCAGAAATTCTTTAGTTAGCAAGAACCAAACAAAAGCAGAAAAAAATGAGGAGTGAAAGGGGGTTGGAGCTTACAATAAGGAGACAAGTACAGTCTCACAGTTGAGCAGGAATACTTCAGGGACCCCAAGACAATACTCTCTCCTTTTATTTTTGCTCCTGACTAGCCAACTGCTTCCTTTCTGGATAATGTTTATGTATGTATATATAATGTATGTGTGTGTGTGGTTTGTGTGTGTATGAGAAAGTACATATTCCTTCAGAAATGACAACCCTTCTCTTGGGTTAATAATTTTTTTTCAGGTCTTAGAAGATTGAAAGAGAGAACTGAATTTGTCACTTTGGGATCTAATTCTCACCTTTAGACCACTGAATGGGGGCTACTGGCAGGAGATTGAGTGAGGAATCAGGAGGTAAATAGAGATGGAATGGTATATATATGGTTGCATGGGATGTCATGGGATTTAGGAAGGATCTGCCAAGACCAAAGTAAAGAAATCACTATGAAGCTTCTCTTATGAAATGATATCTCTATAGGAAACTTGGTTACCTGATATCATGGAATAATTTAAAGTAGCTTGGCCTGTGCTGCATGAGCAAGGATTTTACACTCAATGAGTGATTGCATCTAAATTTTAGAAACAGATCCTTAAAGATAACACAGCATAACAGAATTAATGGGAATCTTTAGTCAGATTGTAAGCCAAGTGTTTTATACACAGTGATTTTACCCAGCAGCTCAACTTTTACTGCCATTGCATAAATAAGAAAATTTATGTTTAGTTGCTACATAAGAGGTGAAGTCAGGCATCTAAACCAGGAATATTAATTAAAAAGACACACTTACTCCATTACATGATTCATATTTTGTGAGTTCAGTGGTGTGTTCCAAAGCAAAAACAACATTATTTTAATAATTTACATTATCAGACACTATGCAAATTATCAGAGAATAGCACAGAAATATGATGGAATCATTTTTGCCTTCACCCAGGGATCCTCTCAATGTTTTCTAAGAAAACTTCTGAAATCGAGGCCCATGAGACAATCTGCTTCTTTACTCATTTTTGTGGATCCTTGAATGTGGGGACAGATATTTTATTTTGTGGAACAGGAGATCAAAGAAAATATTCTCAGACTTCTTTAAGGGATCAAACTGGTGTTTTGAAAAATAGAGTGAGTATGAAGACAGCATTCAGTGGTCTAAAAGAATGCAGTGTCCTAAGGGATTTTATGCAGTTGAGTAACTTAGGTAAACTACTAGGAAAGTTTGTCTTCATTTGTATCCTCACTCTGAGAGTGGGATGTGTTGGGTACAAATTTTCCGGGCTGCTATTTTCAGAACATATGGGCAAAGCTGAAATATATGAACATATGTATGTATGTTTGTGTACGTATATGAGCATGTATATTTGTATAAGCAACCACATTTTTATTCTCCCCCTCATCCTCCCACCCCCTCTACATTTGGAAGATATTTGAAATATGGAACATGTGTTTGGTGGGCAGGCAGTAAGTATTATTTGATAATAATCAACAATTATGTGTGTGTTTCCCTTAGCAAATATACAAGCAATTTATCTATTCTGTAGTTACACATTATTCCATATGAATTATTCCCATTTTCTTTGTGTGCATATGTTATATATTCTTTCATGAAGGCAGAGAGAATATGTTATAAGCTCGTTAAGAAAATTCAAGTCTAAATTACTATATGTGCATCAGTCAAATAAGTTTGCCAAAATTTAGCAACATACAAATATATAGTTATGATAATTGGTGGTATTATTTTAGAATGTTCAGTGTAAAGGTACTGCAAAAGGTAGAAATGGGATTTTATGCACACATAAATAAGCATGGACCCATGAGGAATTGTCTGGGAGTATATTCCTGAGAAAATCTGTAGTGTGAATTCTTAGGCAGACTGGGCTTTTTTTTAAAGCTTTGGTGGAGCTGTGGATTTTCTCAACTTTTTAAATACTCAATTACATTGATGCTATATTATATTTGAGAGTGTACCCACATTATCAAGAGGAATGAAATTACACAATTTGCTCTTATTTAGTAATATGCCCTTTCTTCAAAATTATTTGTAGTTTATCATATACTATTTTTCTATTTCCTTTCTTACCCTTTGTATTTAAAATAAATAAATAAAGGTTAAAAATGTGCTTGACTATTTTTTAAATGTTTTTTTAGTTGTTAATGGACCTTTATTCTACTTATTTATTTATATGTGGTGCTGAGATTCGAACCTATTGCCTCACACGTGCCAGACAAACTTAAAAGCACTGTTTTCCTAAATGCACCTAACATTAAGCCACAACCCCAGCCCCCAAATGTTCTTGATTCTCATAACTTCAAGATTGTGGTCCACTTAAAATCTACTTATCCCAAATAACATGGTCTAATGTTACCATCAGCCATTTCAGAAAATGGAAAACTAAAAACTAGATTACATCATAAACATCAAAATTTTGCAATGTAACTATTGTTTAAAAGCTCCTGGTATACCTGGTATGATAGTGCACACTTATAATCCCAGTGACTCGCAGAGGGGAGAGAGAGGATGTTCACAAGTTTGAGGCCAGACTCTCCAACTTAGTGGGAGCCCAAGCATCTTAGGAAGATCCTCTCTCAAAATTAAATAAATAACTAAAAGGACTGGGAGTGTAGTTTGATGGTAAAGTACCACTGGGTTCTATCCCTAATACCATAAAAGAAAGAAAAAAATTTCCTGGTATTATTTGTTCCTTTAAAAATGTTATGGAATTCTAGGTATCTTATATAATGTCAAAATTTCACTCACTTAACTGGGGATCTTGGTGTTGAAAGTAAAAAGGATTTCTTTAGTATAATCTTTGGCTCAAAGGTCACAGTATCTCAATTTTCTTTCATAATATAGCTATTTTCTAGATACAAACTATGGTATCCAGTGTAGTAATTATAACACATATATGTGTCTTTCCCAGAATAATAGCCATGTGTTTTTAATGGATTTTGGAGAACTGAAGAGAAAAACAAATGATAATAAGAGTTCAATGTAGTTCTTCACTCGGAACATCTCCCTGTATGCAGAAGATGTTTAGGTAAAGTCATTTTATTCAAAGATTCTTTTCTCTTTTAGCAAGTCAATATGTTCTTGATACGCATACAGCTCACCTCAACTATTGTTCCTTTACTTTGAAAACACTAACTTGCATCTTTTAGAAACAGCAATCTGAGCAAGATTAGAATGTTTTTAACACGGAAATAGCATACATGTCAGTCTGTTACCCAATTTCTATGCTTCCTATTACAGTGTCTTATTACAAACTCACAAGCACTGTTTTCCTAAAAGCACCTTTCAAGTACCCTGCCTTTCACTGAAATGTGGCTGCTACTGTGTACTTATTTTAAAAATGGCTTGACAGAATTGCTAATGTTCTCATTCCTTCAGGATATTTCCTAATACTTGTAGCCTTTTCATGTTTCTAATTAGGCCAGTAATGGTCCCTGAAGTTAAACCAATTAAAATTATTTACTGTGACACACAGTGTGGAGATAATTATCTGATATCTGAATCCAACTTCTGCTTACTTCGCAACATTACTTAATAGAAAACAGAGAAACTGATGCCTGTGCTTTCATTTTACTTGTCTACCAAATGTGTTTGCCCTATAGCAAACTGTTTAAATAAAGCATTAAAATCTTTGTGGTGCTAATCAAAATGTTTAAAATCCACTCATACTCCCTTTATAGTTCTGAAAAGCATATAAAAACTCTTACACATTACCTTTTACATTATAGTTGCTGACCAATGTAGTATTATAGCCACATTATATACAGATAATGCAGCTTCTGCAGTTTCTAGTGGGCTTCCTTTTCTCTATTCCTCCTCTTGTTTTTACTAAATTTGTTTTCTTTTTAAGATTTCCCTTCTTGTTCTCTTTGTCTTTCCATGCTTTGTTTAAATACTGCATGATTCACCACAAGAAATACAAATCCAGTGAATTTTGAAATATGATTTTCGTACAAAGAGAAGGTAATTTTGTGTAGTCTAAACAGTTATTATAGCATCAAACAAAACAAATTATATTGATTATCATTTTATTTTTTTCATAGGATTCAGTGTTTGGATAGATTGTTGGTTTATAAAACAAATTTTAATCAGCAGCAGAAGCTTTAGTAAAAGTTCAGTTTCTATTTAATGTAAAGCAAAATCTTTCTAGAAAAAAAAATGCAAAGAGCAAGTAAATCATGTTGTGCAGCAATGCTTTTCATTAAAAGTTGGCTGCCATCATGTAGAGAATTTGGATAAATGTAAAGACATAGCCTACAAGTTAGGCTTGCATATGTTGCACTTAAATGCCAAAGTGCAGTCTCATGAAGAATCATAGCCCCTGGGTTCAATCCCTAGTACCAAAAGAAAAAAAAATTTATATATATATATATATATATCATATATATGTATATACAATATAATATAATATAAGCTTAGACACTTTGCTAACATTTAGCCCATAATCCCAATGCAAATTATTCTAAGAGAAAATGGAGTTTTATGCCAGAACCCTGCTACCTTGAGACTGGCGATGTATAGTTAGCTATTTAGCTTGATTTTAGGATAGATCCCTTTACTATTTCCTGCTTTTGGTTCAAATATTCATGAAAACCAGTGAATGTACAGTGCAGAGAGATACATTTTCCAAGTCACCATGTATTTTACTGGAGGCCCCTGGCAGTTCATAATACTTTAATTTCAAGAAGCAAATTGCAAACAGGGAAAATTTAGGCAATTCAAAACCTTCGCCCAAGAGAGCAGTTTCCAGGAGATTCCAGCCCAGACCCTGGCTTTGGAATGGTAAAGGATCAGGAATTTAGGAATGCTTTCTTGGGATAGGTGATCTGAGAGACAGGAACACTGGTCTACATATCCCATATGTGTGGAGAAGGCATTAGGTCAGCAAAGTGCCAGAAATACTAGACATTTTTAAAAAGACCTGGAGACTACTCAAATGTGGGCTATAATGCTCTGCCCAAACTCTCCTTCCTCTATTGTGAATTTAGTTTTAGCAGAACTAACATGTTTAGGGAGGCTTACAATTGAAGACCTCTGTGCACCATCTTCTATATCATGTATTTTGCAAATACTTCCATTAATAAAATAAGCTTATTTCATTCTCTTTGTGTGCTTTCACAAATAAATGTTATTTATTTAACTGTAGTCAAAACATTTCTTAAAGGCTACTAACTTCAAGTCTTATTTGTACTTTTGAATAGGTAAAGGTATGGATTATTTATTTTTAAGACATTTTAAAAATTATCAAAAGATGACCTTTACAACTATTTTTTTCTTAAAAAAGTTTTAAGTATTTTAAAAATTATTTTTTGCATGATATTTTCATTTATTTATGTTAGGCAATTTATCAATATTATCTGCTTTTTTTTCAAGTCTTTCAGGATTGTGGTCCATGTAGCCATGATTTGTAAAACATCATAAACACAGAAAAATAAATACTTGATTATTCAATTTGATACATTTTTTAAGAACTCAGGGACAAAAGGATATATAGGGATTAATAAAAATGATGAGTCACTATCCTCAAGATTAATTTCTAGGAGAGGAGATAATACTCAAACCCCAAATAAGATTATTTTAGGCCAGAACAAATGAAGAGGGGAAGACAGGATGATGAGGTAGCTTTAACAGTGGTGGAAGATAAAATTTCAATAGCTATGGTTGGTAACAAGAAATAAAAGAAGGAAAGTTATGTGTGCAAATCTAGAGAACAGAATGAACTTGGGTTGTTTGGGCAATACACATGAAGGGATTAATGTAAAGGAGGGGGAAAGAAGAATTTGATTTTAGAGATATAGACACTATCCAGATTATTTGGTCTTGTGGGCTGCTACAAGCTCAATTTTTAATATTGATATTGTTGCTGTGATCAGAAGCCACTAGGGGATTTTGAGTATGGTTGTCAAACAATCTGAATTTACTTTCAAATAAAAACCTGAAGCTCATAAAGGTTAAGTAATACATAGGCCTTTTAAAATATTGAGCAAAATGATAAAAATTACTGAGCCAAAGTTCCCAGCAGTTAAAAAAGAAAATAAGCTGAGTACAGAGGCACAGGCCTGTAGTTTCAGCTATCAGGGAGGCTGAGGCAGGAGGATTGCTTGAACCCAGGAGTTTAAGGCTCATCTGGGAAAAATAGCAAGACTCTATCCCTTAAAAAAATAGGAAAGAAAATGGCTAAAATTTGTTAGTTAATAATTAAAACAAAAGCAATCATATCCTTGGATAACCAATTGGATTAGTTTGCTATGGTTGTCATAACAAACTAAGAGGCTTCATTAATAGGCTTTATAGATCTGGAGGCTAGCAATTTGAAATTAAGATGTTGGGAGGATACTTCTATTCTGACTCAAAATTTGTGTGAATACAACAAACACTAGTATGGAAGTATGTATAAATATGGATGTATAACCAATGTGATCCTGCAATCTGTACACGTGGTAAAAATAAGAATTCATAACCCACTTGAATCAAATGTATGAAATATGATATGTCAAGACCATTGTAATGTTTTGAGCAACCAATAAAAAAAAAGAAATTTGTGTCCTTCCAACAGGCATGTGTTGGAGTCTTAACCCCTAATTTAATGTTATTGGAGGTGGGGGTCTTTGGAAGGTTATTAGGTTTGGATAAAATCATAAAGGTGGGGACTGGTATCCTGCTAAGGAGTATGAAAGACCAGTACTTCCTCTCTCTCTACATAAGAGAGAGTGAAAGCCCAGCTGGCAGCTGTCTTACAAGAGAGGAAGAGTACCCTTCCCAGAACCAGACTTTGCTGGAACCCTGATTTAGGACTTCCAGCCTCCAGGACTTTGGAGAATCAAATTTCTCCTCTTTATGACAACCAGTTTGTGGTATCTTGTTATATAAACCTAGACAGAGTAAAACAGGTTCCTTCTGAGAGCTGTGGGTGAAGATATGTTTCAGGTTTCTCTCACTGGCTTGTAGATGGTCTCTTTATTTTTATACAGGTTTCTTCTTATCCACCTGCCTGTGTTCAAATTTTCTCTTTTTCATAAAAACAACCAGTCATATTGGATTAAGGGCCCAATCTACTCAAGTATAATGTCATCTTCACTAATTACATCTGCATGGATTTTATTTCCAACTAAAGTCATATTCAGGGATATTGAGGATTAGAACTTGAGCATAAGAATTTGGGATCAACACAATTAAACCCCTTGCCAATACAAGTTTACTAAAGAAGATGATATTGTTAAAATAAATACAAGAAAAATATTTTCTGGTTTTAATGACCTTATAAACCAATTTTCTGGAATATTTTTTCCTTAGCCCTTTGATGGAGTCTTGATCAGAGTTTCAAAATTGTTTTATACTTTGGTCCTTATTTATTTATTTATTTATGTTTTCCTTTCCTTTTCTTCCTGCCCTCACCCCACTACCACTTAAGGTGATTTTAGATTCATCTCAAAAGTAACATTATTTCAAAAATTAAAATGTCCAGTATGGGGCATAATTATATAACTCCTTTAACTGAGGAAGCTATGGAAAGAAGGAGTTGAGCATAGTGAGACAGAGAAAACTGCAACTCTTCTTTCCTTGCTTGCTCCAACTGCTCCTCTCCCCACTCAAGGAACTGGTTTCTGATCCCTTCACTGTTTTTTCCTGGTGGGAAGAATAATATAGAAGAAAGGATCTTATAAGATGACATGATTTGTGTACAGAGTTAGGTAGATATTTAAAGTTGGCTCTTGATTTCTTGGACTATTTTTATAGACTTTAAAACAAAATAAAAGCAAAAACTAAAATCGTTTTGGGGAACTTCTAACTGCCACTCTCATAGTGTAAGGAAACAGAGATGATTTTTTTTTTTCTTTCAGAACACTAGCACTGACTAAAACAGGGACCATACAGGAACCTTCTAAGGGATTTCTCCTGAAATGGGAAGATGTTTAAATTATTTACTCTGCTATGGTGCCTCTCAAGTTTTCCCATTCTTCTTGGAGTCAGATGTAGTAATGTATGATTTTCTAAGATGTCCTTTTCAACAAGTTTTCAAATTTAATGACATCACTGATATTTCTCCATACTTCTAATCTTGACTGAAGCTAAAATTATGTTTCCTTTATCATTGTAGAAATGACTTATTTCTGTCTCCATTCCTATTTTTGATTCTAGAGGCTTTTGTATTTTTATCCTTTTCAAAGTAGTGGTTTTGGCTTTATTGATTTTGTCCATTTAATATTGAATTTCTATCTCATTAATATCTTTTCTTCAATTTCTCTTTATGATTACCTTCTTTGCATTTATTATATTTCCTTTTCCTAAGTTCTTAATGTATTTTTTCTTTTAGATGTATTAACATAAATAATTCAGCAAATGCTTTTCCCTTTCTCTACTGCTTTTCCTGCTTCTAACAAGTGTTTGGTGTTTGGTGCTATTTGCATTTTTTTTTACATCCAAGTGTTTCCTAATTTCTATTATAATTTCTGCTTTGATGCATGAGATATTTTTAATTAAATTTCTAATATATTTTAAGGTTTTTCATTTTCATTGATTTCTAATATGCTTTGCTGATTCTCTAAGAATACAGTCTGTATGATATCAATTCTTTTAAATTCCATTAGAATTGCTATTGGCCTCACATATGATCAATTCTTACAAAACTTTCCTCCATATTGGTCAGGGGTGGGTTATTATGTAGTTGCTGAAAGAAGCTTGGCATTTAGCTTCATTCATCTGTCTGCTGTTACTTCTAACTCTTAGACCATTTTAGGAATTTTGCCTATTGATCTATCACTGAGAGATTTGTTACTATCACCCACTGCCACACTGGTTTTAACATTTTTGTCATCAGTTTTATTTGATTTTTTTTTCCTGCATGTATTTTGAATCTGCATTTTACTTTCACAGTAGTTTGAGAATTATTATACCCTCCTTGCTAATTAAAAAATGTTAATAGTGTGTAATGCCTACCTTATCACAAAAGTACTTTTTGTCTCAGTCCATTTTAGCCTGAAAATGATATAGCTTTATTCATTTTTATTAAGTTAGTATTTGTGTGATATGTTTTCCCATCCGTTTTGCTGCCTGTTTCCGATTTCCTTATATTCTAGGTTTGTCTTTTTCAATCAACATATTTATTTTACCCATTTTGGCAAACTTTATTTTCATATAATTTTTCTCTGATACTAAAATATTTAAATCAGAGTAGAGATATGCCAAGAAGATAGAGTGATTCCCAGCCTTGCAACATTTGGCTGTGAACCAGATGAATAGATATAACACACCTAGAATGCACTCCACTCTTTTCTTTGCTCTTTTCTTTTGCACGCAGCTCTCTGAACTCACCGTTCATTCTTGCTAGAAAGTGTTTTTCCTGAATCTTTGTATGATTGCTGCTTAATAAAGCAAATGTAACTTTATAGAGAAATCTTCCTCGACTACCTTGTAGAAAATAGATTCCCACCTGTATTCTCTATTTTTGCACCTTGTTTTTCTTTCACTACCCACTTACCTTCTGTATTAATTTTATCTGTTCATTCACTTAGTGTTTACAGCTAATAGACTAAGTTCCATGAAAGTGGGTATTTTTGTCTTTTCTGTTATATTGTAGTCAGAGTACCTGATAGAGATCCAGGTACACAGTAGGCACACTATAAATATTGGTTGAAAAAAAAATAAACCACCTTTAAAGAAACAATGTCAATTTGAAAATAGAGGCTACTTCTAGGGAAATATTGAGCATGAGAATCATGAGATCGGATATGCCAATTGTACCCTCCTGGCTAATTAAAAAATGTTAGTAGTGTGTAATGCCTATCTTATCACTAAAAATACTTTTTATCTCAGTCCATTTTAGCCTGAAAATGATACAGCTTTATTTATTAAGTTAGTATTTACAAGACATTCTATAAGACAGCAACTCATTCTATCCAACAGACACTGATAATTTAAGTCCCCTAGGTTGGTTTGTTTTCTCTCTACCATTTCTTGCTTTGCAATCATATGCAAGTTAACAAACCCTTCTGTGTTAGATTCTTCATTATAAAACAAAGATAATAACAGGACTTCTTACACTAGACTTAATGAACATTAAATGAACTAACGCATACACTGTACTTAGAAAAATAGTTGGCACATAGGAAATGTTCCATAAGTGTTAGGTGCTAATGTTATTAAAATCATCTCTATTAAGACATAGATGCTTTATCATGCTGTCTTAGCATGATGGTGTTAAAGCATTCAATCAATCTAATTCCCCCTTGCTTTGATTTTATATTCACAAAGGAAATTTTCAGTGGTTGTTTTGCTTCACTTTTTAATCTGCAGATAGGGAATGGACCTCTACTTGAAACCTATGCTATTTCATTGTAAATTAATAAATATTCTTTTTATGAATTGACTCATAAATCTGTCTATAAGGAGAAATTGTTTGGGCAGGCTATCTAAATACAGAATATAATGATTCCCTATGTCAGTTATTTTTTGTTAATTAATTAATATAGAGCTTTCTTCAAAGCTTCATACATGTGATTAATGTCCTAAAATATTAATTTGTTTTGGAGGTGTTAAGAAAATGGATTTTACAGCAGAGTGTTCACTTTCTGGACTATGATGGTCACACTCTTAGGTGAGAGTGGTAACACTATCCCCAGAAGGCAAAATATGAACCCCTTATGTCTGTGCATGCAAAACTATCTGCTGACTTAAATTTTTTGAATCATGCTTTTATCTTCAAGTTGCAGACATTGATCAGAGAGGTACTTGCCCAAGGTCTCATGAGCATAAGTGTTAGGACTTGTACTTAGTCTCCACTTTGATAATCATCAAAGGCTTCTCATTACATATACTTTTAGTTCCAATAACAGTGAATATAAGATTGATTGGAAAATGTTCCCCTTGATGATAAGTCATTTGAAATATCTGTTTATTAATGATAACTTTAAAAGGTAACTGCAAAAATCAAAGAAACATTTAATTAATTATGTAATTATACAGACCCCTGCTTTGTGTCTCATTCTCATATACACATGTTCATTCCTTGTACAGATTTGTTAGTATATCATTGGTAGTTCTTTATGTTATTATGTTAAACTAAACAAACTGTGGGCTAATGGATTTAATTGGTGTGAGGAAAATGTGCTTGGTGTAAATTAAAAAGATTTTTCAGAAAATTGCCATTTATTCAATGTGTTGTGCAGGTTATAGCTTAGTTCATGAATAATTTGGTCTTTCTAGTGTAGTTGTTGTTGTTGTTGTTGTTTTTCTATAAAAGCAATAGCTTACCATACACATAAGTAATGTAGTTTGTAAACTCTATGACAAGATGTGGAAGCTAAGGTAACACAATCAAATTGCTTTAAGTGTGTTTGGCTCCTTTACTGAGCATCTCAGCTTTGAGAGACTCCTGAAAAGGGGTTTAACCATTCTATCAGGTCTCTTCATCGGTGGCTACCACCTACACTGCTGAGATCTAAGGCCCTATTCTCATGCCTGGTTTAGTTTCTGTAGTTCCTTTATTGTTATGATTTGGATGTGGGGTGTCCCCCAAAGCTCACATTAGACAATGCAAGGTTTAGAGGAAAAATTGGGTTATGAGAGCCCTAACCCAATCAGTGAATTAATCCCCTGATGGGATTAACTGGGTGGTAACTGAAGGTGGGTAGGGTATGGCTGAAGGAGTTGGGTTCCTTGGGGCATGCCTTTGGAGAACACATTGTGTATCTGGCCAGTGGTTGATCATCATTTGAGCGACTTCCCTCCACTATATTCTTCTGCCATGATGTTCTGTCTCACCTAAAGCCCTAAGAAATAGAGCCTGTCATCAATGCATTGAGACTTCTGAAATCCTGAGCCTCCAAATAAACTTCTTCTTCTACAATTGTTCTGGTCTGGTTTTTCAAGTCACAGGAGCAAAAAAGATGACTAAAATGTTTATTTGTGCTATTAAAAAGAAATAAAATATTAACAAATTTATCAAATTCCATGGGAGGCTGAGAAAAATACAAGTAAACTGAAATGAAAGAAAAGAATTCTACATGAAAGAACAATGCATATTAATTCCTACAAAAGAAAAGAATCAGGAATAGATGATTCAAAAGGCTATGGAGGAATCTGGAAAATTATAATAATAATGTCAAATAAATCTAAAGGATAGTGATTTTTAAAAAGATTCTCTTTAATGTAATTTAGAAATAAAGAAAAAAAACAACATTATTTAGAATGTTATGTGAAAAGACTAATATCAAAATTAAATTTGAGGTTTTTTTTTTTTTAATAGCATCCTTAAGATTCTCCTTTTATTGCATTACTGTGCTCCTGAATCAACTTTCCCTCAGAGTACCAATTATGCTTCCCCTCTTTTTCTCACAGACTTTGGTCTTTCTGCAAATGCTATATTATCAGGCAGAATAGTCTCCTACAAGCATCACTTTCACTGGATGACAATCTACTCTGGTTATTATTTTATTTCTCACTATCTGTGACCTTAGCTTTGCTGTATACCTTCTCAGAATTAAGATGTTTCTCAAAAATGTCCACCTAGGGTTTTTGTTTTGTTTTGTTTTTTTGCCTTAATTTCTGTACTATAATGTTGCCTTATTTTGAAAAAAAAATAAAGTATTAATTTTTCATAGTTTAATACTTAAGCAGCTACTTCAATAACATGTTCCACAATAGATTTTTCCATGCCATAATGTAGGGTTTTCCATTTGCAGAAGACTAGATTCTTGTCCCAAATATGGTTAAAGAAATTTTATATGCCAAGGGGGAAAATACCTGTGGATGTGTTTTTTTGTTTGTTTATGGTGTGTGTGTGGGG